>NW_027210600.1:7000000-7507500 GCF_029030835.1 Brachyistius frenatus
GCACAACCACAAGTTTGGCATTTTTCCTGAAAAATCTTGATCATTAACGTTAAATTGTAATCACCTTTGTATTCTTGCACCATCATTAGGTAAAGTTTTGGTTGAAGACAGAACTTTGGTTTGTGACCAAATACCAGCAAACATAAGGACACTTCCATCACTGTCACCTGCACTTCCTGTCTAGTGCTAATTAGCAAATGCTAGATAACGGACAGTCCAAGCTCAGATGTAGAACATGCCAGCATTGTCATCTTGAGTATGTTAGTTTGTTGATATTAGCGTTTAGCTCAAAGCACCGCTAGTAAAATCAGGAATGGAAACCAAATGTTGTGTGGCTTGTGTGTCAATGCTACATCTATTTCTATTACTCAACGTGGACTACCGTGAGGACACTTGTCAGCTAACTTTTTCTGCTTTGCTTACACAAACCCATCCTGCCTTCTCAGACACAAAAAAACATTTTGAAAGATTGTGAATAAAGTGAACAACATAAATGTAAGTAAACCTGAGAGACTAGAAATCTGCTTGACAAAACGTGGGCATCAGTTTTGTGGGGAATTACAATGTAATTATTTCGTCAGATATCTTAATAGTCTTCTAACCTCGGGGTGCATTGTTCACTGTTCCGTAATGATACATGCTGAGACTGATTAAAGTGAAAGTAAAACTGCAGCCCACAGTAAATTGTGGGGACAAGATCAGCACAGACCTCTTCAAACAAAGGGCACGTAGGCATAGGCGTGAAAATACGTAGACAGTAGACACAAACTCCATCCCACAACAAGGAGGTAATGAGTGGTTAAAATGGGCAGAGGAAAGTGTCCTCCCCCCATCTGTCTGTATTGTCAGTTTTCTTATTGCTCTCTGTCTATATTATCAGTAATAAAGGTCAGACTTTAGCTATAGATGCTTTTACCTACGAGCACTGAACAGAGATACCGAGAAGATATTGTAAGAGTGAGCGAGAGGAAGGTCAATGAACTGTGTGCTTTGCTTGAAGGAGGCCTTAGGGAGAGTCAAAGTGTTCAGTCTGTGTGTGTGCACACCGTTACGCGTGTGAGAGAGGTTCTTTGGGGCAAAAAGGCAAAGACGTGTCACTGCCAGGGGGAACGTAGAAAAGAACAAGCAGTGGGTCCATGGACGAGACGGTGAGGCCATTTGAATTAGCAGTCCAAGCTGGTGCGACGCCTATTCCTCCAAAAACAAACCTGCGTGCAAGTGTGTGCGCAAAGTGAGACGGCGGCTATTATTCTCTTCATCTCATCCTCTCATTTTTCATTTCACTTCACTTCATCTGTGTGTTTTTCTGTGTCTATCAGTGTGAGTGGCAGTGAGTGGGCGCATGAGAGCAGAGAGAGAACGATTAGGAGGGGAGGAGCAGAGAGGAGAGACAGCGTCAGGGCTGTTTGTGGTAGCTTTAAGATTTTCATGGACAACGCACAAGATCCACTGCAAAGTTCAGATACAGTACCTGCACACATACACACACACACACACACACACACACACACACACACACACACACACACACACACACACACACACACACACACACACACACACACACACACACACACACACACAGATTCTCCCATACACACATATTAGACTTATTTGATTATCCGACAGCGAGATGAAGGAGGAACGTGACATCCAGAAATGGTATGCCTGTTACAGAGGGTAATGGAGGATGTTCTGCTTCTACTTAATCCAATAAAAACAATTTCTCATATTTTACCTCACTTTTATAGCCTAAAGCAGAGGAAACCTGTTGAACACTTGTTTACCCCTGCGTAGTAAAATAAGCTTTTAACCATAAGTTTGTCATTTTGCTGTTAACAGCTATAGTTTGAGTGAAGACTGTTTATTCTTGTTTTTCATGACATTAAATATTTATTATTAAATAAGCAACAGAATGAAATTTAGAATGAAAGAAAGAAAGGATAGAATAAATTATTCTTGTAATATAACAAACATTTTATATGATTTACCAGAAATTTTGGTTTCATGTATAATCGTACTGTAAAGTGGTTTGAGAAAATAGGTTTTCAGAGCTTTTTCTGGTTTCCAAATCTGTTGCGTACTGAAAAGATTGATTTTCTCTGAGGTGAAAAAGTTGAACTTGCAGCTTGAAAAATTAATCAAAAGGGTAAAATTGATTTTATGATAACAAGGATGTGCAATATGCTGACATATACTGTACCATATGTGGAGTATTGGGCCATTTCTGGCAGTGTTGCAAATCCTTGACCAGGACTGAGTCATGGACGTATTGGATTTTTAAGTAATTCTTTGCATACATTTAATTAGTATCTGGACTTGTCAGTTTTCTAATTTACCAAGAGGTTTTCCTATCTGGTTATTCTATCCAAAACATTTTATTTATTGGTTTTTACAGAAACTTAGTAGTTTTGAAACAATCCACCATCACATAATTAGTCCACTAGAGAGCACTAAAAACTTTCAGTCCATATTTTAGCAACAATCATCAATTGCCTAATAAAGATTAAAATCTTTGTCAAAATCACAGTATTCACTGAAGACACCAGAGTCCTCATTAGAGTTATTGAACTGTCTGAGGTTATAAAAAAGAGATGATGTGTTTGTTTGCCAACTAAGAGTCCTCTTTTCACAACCTGCTCCTCAGGGCTCCTCTGATCTGCCACATATTTTAACTGACCCAGCTATGCTGTTAACAGTCTTTGGAAGAGTGTCGGCTGAATGGTGTGATAATACCAAACTAAAATGTGTGAAAAAATAAAAATAAAAAAAATAAAAATCCCTTTTTCCCCCTCAGTAAGTAATACTACCAATAGAAAGTGAGGAGAGAATAGGAGGTAGGGGTGGGAGCGAGTTGTAATAGAAAAGAGGCACCTGTTACAGTCAATCGTCTCTCAGTAACCGTAGAAACGGCCGAGATATAAAATTGACGTCATCTTGGGAAAAGAGTGAAGTGGAGGGAGTGAGAACGGAGAAATGTATGGAATGGGTAAAGAAATGATAGGTGTCATTGTGACAAGCAGTGTTTTGCATAATAAGGTGTACGTGCGTGTGTATGTAAGTGGTGGTGGGTGTTTGTGTGTCAGTCAAACAAAAGAAATCAAGGAGTAGGGAGGAATTAGTCTGCGTCCTCTTCCTTTCAGTGGAGCGTTCTGATGGATACAGCTATTATGTAAATGATCGTTCCTGTGTTCGTGCTGCAGATTCTAATTTTGACTTCTGTGTTGCTGCCTCCTTTGCAGAGCGAGTGGGGGTTATGTGGGTGTTAAAGATTAGTAGCAGCTTCTCTATGAGTGGAGTGAACTACACTGACCTATGAGTCACAGTAACCCTCCGATCAGAGCGGTGAACGCTGTACTGAGCTCTGTTTTTACTGCAGGTTGAAACCAGTTGTGGAGATTTCCTACACAAACTCAACCCACTGGTTAAAATCTGGTGGAAACGTTTTGCTCTTGTCTTTCTACTAATTCCTTTTTGTGAGGCAAAAAAAATCTCCTAAATTCTTCCTTAAATTCACCCAAAATATCTTTGGAGTTTGGAGGAATGCCCTCAAACAGCCTGCAGAGTAGATTTAGGAAGATCCCCGCTACAAAAGACAGCATCGCATTTCTGAAGTCCATTGTCTCAAACTCAGTCTGACTCATCCCATCATACAGCTTTTGTAAAGAAACAGCAAAGTACAAAATCTTTAAACAGCTGCTAACAGAAGCTTTGTTTTCACTTCAGCCACAAAATACAAAGAAAGACCAAAAGCGTGCACGTAAAAAATGCAAAGAGCTGCACTGATGACGTATTTTGTGGTGCCGTGGAGAGGCAACAATTACTTCACATTACTAATTAGTAATCTACCAGTAATGTACGCTGGCAGGTGTTTGATTGGCCAATAGAGGTATTTAAGGCAGCAATATAAAAGCGTGCAGATTTTTCTACCACAGCACGCAAAAGTAATTTAAAACGCTGCATATAATTTATGAGTCTGTAAAGCACATAAAATACCTGTTTGGATATTTTCATGTATTTTCTTCTGCTCTTTGAAATGAATGTTATTGTATCCTTTTCACAAATGAGAACACCAGACCTCAACGTTCATTCCTCTTATTTTTTTTTATTTTTTATTTTTTTAAATCCCTGTCCTCTCTATTTCCTTTTCCTTCATCTCGCTCAGGTCAGGTCAGGTGAGATTCCAAGGTAGCTCCAAAATAATCATCGTAATTCATGTGGGGGAGCTTGGAGACCAGGCCCAACAGAAATTCAATCTGAATGTGGTCTGAAATATTTTGTGCACTGAAGGTGGGTTTATTTTGTCTTGCACCACTTTGATGTTTTCGGTAAAATCTTCAGGAATCACGTCTGCAACAAGGAAAACAATCGGTTTTTCCATGTATTAATTTCATTTCATCAGTTATTATCACCTCAGTGCACCCCTCCCACACAGGTCTGACATCAAATACTAATCTGTGACAAAGCAATGCACATTCAGTGATAGAAAAAGCAGCTGTACTTCATCACTGTCTGTTTAAAGAGCGCTGCAATTTTCCATCTGAGGACTATAAAAAGAGCCACGAAAAGGTTGGTGAAATAAGTGTTGACCAAGATGGCAAACGTCAGCAGAATTATGTTGCACAATGGCAGAAAACATAGCGCGAATGTTAATGATGTATTTAGCATTTCATTAATGCGAGATAGAGGGAGGCGCAAGACTGCATGAAAATGTGCTGAAACACACACACACACGCACGCACGCACGCACGCACGCACACACACACACACACACACACACACACACACACACACACACACACACACACACACACACACACACACATACAGACACACACATACAGACAGGGAGTTGGAACATCAGAGGCTGCAAAGTGACTGGAAAGTGACAGCTTGATCAGAAACTTTGATTTCCCTTCCTTTGACCAATCCGACAGTCAACAGATGCTCAGCCTCTGTATCCTGGCAACAGCTCCCTTTTTTGTGGCACGGAGAGATGGACAAGTGTGTGTGTGTGTGTGTGTGTGTGTGTGTGTGTGTGTGTGTGTGTGTGTGTGTGTGTGTGTGTGTGTGTGTGTGTGTGTGTGTGTGTGTGTGTGTGTGTGTGTGTGTGTGTGTGTGTGTGTGTGTGTGTGGAGGAAGGTGGGAGGGGGGGGGGGGTAAGTGAGAATATTAGATTGTGAATATTCTGTCAGTTTAACCTGTTGCTAGTGCCGCACGGCCAAACGATGAAACCCACAGAACTTTACTTTCATTTTTCATGTTTTTTTATATTGAATTTCAAAACAGTCTGTATGAACTAACATGTAAGACATCTCAAATATTTTTTACAAGCAGCATATGCAGGTACAGGGTAAAGAAATAAAAATGACAAAATAAAAAATAGAGGTTGTAAAAAATATTAAATTTAAAAAAAAAAAAAAGTAAAATGCACATTATATGGAAATTAAAAAAAACTTTAAAAAAAAATTACTAAACAACACTGCAACAAATTAAACAAACAAACAACAGTGCCCCGGTGTTATTGATGTAGGATGGATTTAGCCAGAGGTGAGTTATTGTACAGTCTGTCAGTCAAATGGATGATGGATAACTTCCCTTTAGCTGCTACCACAACATCCAAAGAGCTGCTGTTGTCGTATTGTGACTGTTACAGGTAGTTCGATTCAGCCTTCAAATGTATTCAGTTTGAACTGAAGTTTTTAATGGACCCATATCAATGTGAGGAACATTATTCTGATCTCGCGCCAGACTAGATATGAAAACATGAAAATTTAAAAACATTGAGTCTTCAACGGTGTTGTTGTTATGGAGGGAAGTCAACACGGTGTGACAAACTGCATCAAAAATGAAAGAAAAATCCGATCCTAAATTTAATCCTGCGTCAGATCTAGACAGTCTGAGAGGAGACGCATGTTATTGCCAGGTGTGAAGCGTTTTTTTTAAATTTTGTTTGCGTGGGAACATGCGAGCATATCAGTGTGTAGGTGTGTTAGAATATATATTAAAAGAAAATAGAAAAGAGTTTGGCTTGCTGTATGGCTGCAGATGTAAGAACCAATGATAGACAGTACCTGTATATGTTTGTGCATATGTGTGAGATACCAGCCTGTCATGTGTTACAAGAGAGCAGACGTGTGTGTGTGTGTGTGTGTGTGTGTGTGTGTGTGTGTGTGTGTGTGTGTGTGTGTGTGTGTGTGTGTGTGTGTGTGTGTGTGTGTGTGTGTGTGTGTGTGTGTGTGTGTGTGTGTGTGTGTGTGTGTGTGTGTGTGTGTGTGTGTGTGTGTGTGTGTGTGTGTGTGTGTGTGTGTGTGTGTGTGTGTGTGTTAATCCTCCCCGTCAAAATGATTTTACAGCTCTCGCTCATCTCCTTCAGTCTTTCCAAACAGAGGAAGAGAAGATTAGTCACACCTCCTCCACTCTTGCTCTCAGTCTCTTCCTTTATCCTCTGTTCCATAAGTGTGTGCGTGTGTGCACACGTGCGATGTGTTTTTGTGTTTGTGTGTGGGCTCAGCGGTTTTACGTAAAGCTCCATAGAAAAGGCGAGAGTCAAGCAGAGAGTCCTTGGCAGCAGAATGCAATTGCTGCTCAATGGAGCATTTTCTGGAGAGCTGACCCTGCCATATTGAGTTTTCTGTAGAGGAGTAAGCGCACACACACACACACACACACACACACACACACACACACACACACACACACACACACACACACACACACACGCGCGCGTGCGCGCGCACACACACACACAAACACATTCAGGCTTTAGATGATGAAGTTGCAATAAGACATTCAAAACCTTGCAAGAGAAGTGATAGGCACACACACACACACACACACACACACACACACACACACACACACACACACACACACACACACACACACACACACACACACACACACACACACACACACACAGAAACATTTACAGAATTGAAATGAACTGTGCTGATACAAAGGAGTGTGCAACAGTATGTGTACACATGTACATTATGCATTTAAAAACACACAAACATATAAATCCATGAATACGCCCACAGACACACACACACACACACACACACACACACACACACACACACACACACACACACACACACACACACACACACACACACACACACACACACACACACACTCACACGGAGACAAATCTGACAGAAAGCTGTAGTTTTTAAGAATTATGTGCCCACATTTGGTTTGATAATGATAATTACCACCTAATCACATATTCACACACAGGGCATAATTATCTACACAGCTAAACGTAGAGTTTGTGTGTTAGTGAGTGTTTATGCAGTGTTCGCAGGCATGGACGTGTGCCTTGTGGTCATAGGAAAACAGGTGCGTTCCCTCCATAGTGGAAGTGTTTGTGATGACATGATGACCTCTTCATCAGTACCGCTCTGTCACCTTTGACCTTTGGCTAAAACAAGGCTTTTGGTTGGAAAACCTCAGTTTACACAATGTCACGCTTATATAAAATTTGAAAACAAAATGAAACGGAAACAGTCAGAAAAATGCTAATTTTTGCACGTTTCTATTATCTCTCCTAATAATTGTTTTTTCTCTTTTTCTCCCATTTATGTTTCTTCCTATCTTTCTGATGCATTTGGATGGCTCTCTTTTAAGGTAAGAAACTAATGCAGACACAGTCACATCTACATGTACATTTGGATGGATGGATGGAGGAAGGGAGGGAGGTAAGGACGGACGGACCGATGGACCAATGGATGGATGCAAGGATGGATGGATGGGCTAAAGTGGCAAAAGATAAACAGGAAACAGGAAGATTGATCGATACACAGGCTGATGAATTGGAGGATTGATTGAGGGTCAGACAGATGGATAGACCAATCAACAGATGGGCAGATTCTTGGATCTCAGATTAATAGATTATCATAGACAGAAATAAACAGATGAACAGAGAGACAGACAAAAAAGGAAGGACAATCAAATCTGCAAGTCTTTTAACAGACATTTTGGCTGTGACAGCTTTCCCTGTTGCCATGGCAGCACTGTCACATACCAGCTGGACTGGAGGAGAGATGCCTCAACACACACACACACACACACACACACACACACACAACACACACACGAACACACATGGAAATGCATTTTTTTTTTCTGTTCACCCAAAGAATTTATAAAAAAAAAAAAATATATATATATATAAATAAAAAACCTCCCTGTTACGGAAGAAAACAATCCAACTTAATGCAACACAGGGGAAACAGAAAAAAAAATAAAGAAAATATAAAACAATATAAAATTATTATAGAAACAATAAATAAATAAAGACGTGGATTTACCCTACCCTATGAGAAAAATAGTGTTAATAGTGGAGCTGCAGTGTTGCACTATGTTGTGGGTTCTATGTACAGTTTTTCTTTGTGTACAGAATAGTTGTTAAATAATATAGAGGACTGCATACATATGTGTACATGGAAGATTCAAGGTCAGGATGTAACAGACTATATACATAAGAGCAAGTGCTTGGATGTGTGCATGGGCGGTGCAATTGGATTGTAAACAGAGTCAATGTAGGTACTTTGAAGAATGACTTCTTGTGCAGTGTGTGGTGTATAGTGCTGGTAAACATCATGTCCACACTAGTCTCAGACAGTCTGTGTTTATGTTGGACAGAGTTCACTTCTCATGTGGCTCTGGGGAAAAGCTGTTTTTGAGTCTGTTTGTTGGTGACCTGATGGACCTGAAGTGTGTACCAGAGGGCAACGGGTGAAACAGTCAGTGTCCAGGGTGAGACAGTCGAGAGCTGAATAAGGCCTCCAACGTGGGTAGCGATGAGTGTTTATGATCCTCTGAAGGTCTCTGTTTTTTGCTGCTCAGCAGCTGTTAAACCACGCAGTGATGCAGTACGTGATCACACTCTCGGTGGAGCAGCAGTAGGAGGACACACCAGCAGCTTCTCCTGCAGGTTTGTTTTTGTAAGGATCCGAAGGAAGTGGCGTCGCTGCGGTGCTTTCTTAACTACGGCGGTGGTGTTGCAGGAGAGATCTATAGAAATGATCTGAGGAACCTGAAGGAGAGCCTCAAGGAGAGTTCACCACCAAATATAGACAGGATTACACTTCTTTAACATCAGACTCCAATGGACAAAATTACCAAAAAATATATGACAAAAAATGCAGGCCCTGAAAATATAAAAACGTTTTTCCAAAGTGTCCAACCGTCTCCTTTTTCTTTCTTTCTTTCTTTCTTTCTTTCTTTCTTTCTTTCTTTCTTTCTTTCTTTCTTTCTTTCTTTCTTTCTTTCTTTCTTTCTTTCTTTCTTTCTTTCGCATCATCCCTTTCACCCATCCACCCTTGTTCGATCTGCCTGACCCTGCCATATATTCTCATCCCATTTCACCGTCAGTCCCTCTGCCTCCTGTCTTTTTAACCTCCATCTCTTTCACCCACCCAATCTTTCCCCTTTTATTATTTTCCTCTGCCATCTATTAATCACTTCATCCCCTTATATTTTCACCTTGGCTGTTGTTTCATGTGTCCTAACCTCTCCACCTGCTTTTCTTTTGTCTTTTCAACTCCCACCTCTTTCTCATCTTTATCTTGCTCTACTCCTCCCTTTTCCTTTCAGTCTTCCTTGTACTGCTGTCGGCCTCTGGTACTGTGTCTACTCTTTTGACTTCCATCAGTCTTATTGGTGAATTGATTACAGTCAGATAGAGTTACGACTTGACTGCCATACTGTCTCATACTGCTTTGCTACTGTGTGCATATCTTTTGTGCGTACTGCAAGTATGTGCATTTCTAATATCTGCATTGTAGCAGTTTTTTTTTTTTCTGTTTATCTTTTCTTGAAGAATCATGGCTTCTCCAAATTATGCATGCATGCGCTTATGTACCTGTTCCTTTTTGTCTGTGTGTATGTGAAAGGCATAGCGTACAGCAAATAAATACAGAAACACAAATTTGTAATCTGCTGTCTGTGCAGTCACTCTTCAAACACATTCACCTCACAGTTCAAACATCCTGGGTAACACACACACACACACACACACACACACACACACACACACACACACACACACACACACACTAGACTTAAGTTAACACAGTTCAGTGACATGGCTGTGATACCGGAGATCAAACAGTTGACCTTCAGTGTCAGTGTGTTTGTGCAAGAGCATTAATGGCCTGACTACGATCTCTGTTTGACTCTGCCCACTCAGTGGAAACGCACAAGTTCCACCACACATATTCATACATAGAGAGTGAGAGAATACAGTGCCATTTTGTAAAATGTGATCAAATTGCTGCAGGTATGTTCAGTATTATATTCTTACTGCAAAGGCATCTAACTCAAAGATATGTTTGTTTTCTAGCAGCAGAAATGGTGCCCTCTATGTCACCTCTGTCACAAATGTGAAATGCAATTTTAGCAGCCTAATGGTTTGGACAGAAATGGCATCGTTCTAGTATTTACTGTCAGATATGTTTGAAAATGTGTGCATCACCTTTGCACGGGTTTTATGTTACAAAATGTGCATTTGTGCTGATGTCGACAGCCCACTGTTCAATTGTGACAAGTGCATAAAATAATTTGACATGGCTTCTCCAAGTTAAACTTGTATTTAACGCAATGTCGCTGCAATACACATACGCACGCACACACAAACACACATACACAGTGGGGATGTAGTTATTTTGAAATTCAAAGCAGACTTCTGCAAGTCCCTGATAAGGCAGCCTTGGGCAAGATACAACAAATATTAATATTAGTTTTTACTATTTCACTAGGCTTGCATCAGGACACACGTGTGTGTGTGTGTGTGTGTGTGTGTGTGTGTGTGTGTGTGTGTGTGCGTGCGTGCGTGCGTGCGTGCGTGCGTGCGTGCGTGCACATCTATGATTGTGTGTTGTTGTGAACTAGCTGTCATCCATCACTAAACTCTATCAGTCAGTTCTTGTCCAATCAGCTAAGTGGACCTCACTGGGGGTTTTGTGCCTGAATGTGTGTGTGTGTGTGTGTGTGTGTGTGTGTGTGTGTGTGTGTGTGTGTGTGTGTGTGTGTGTGTGTGTGTGTGTGTGTGTGTGTGTGTGTGTGTGTGTGTGTGTGTGTGTGTGTCAATGCTTGAAATGTAGGCAAGCATGTATAGACGGCTTCATTTAATTCATTTTCATTTAGCATATTACATTTTTCCATTTAGTCAGCAGAACACATTTAAATGTCAGATTTACAGTTTCTCACACATCTCTTTTTATTTAGGCTGAGTTTATTTATGTAGCATAGTTCACACACATTTGTAATTCAAAGCACTCTACAAATGAGCAGTTTAAAAATTGTATTCAGTTTAATTTTATCTATGTCGCACCAAATCATAACAGGAGTCATCTGTGGTCACTTTATCTACGAAGGTCAGGACCTTACAGTATCACAGAGAGAGACCCAACAACTCTCCTTTAAGCAGCACTCTGCGACAGTGAGGAAGAAACCTCCAACAGAACCAGACTCAGAGCTGGGCGGCCCTCTGCCTCAAAAAGGTGGACTGTGAGCAGAGCAGAACCAAACATGTGACAGACTTAACACCTTCCTGATGATAAAACAATTGAACAGGTATTTTGCCACCTGCTTTGTTTATCGAAGCTTATTCAAACTGGTAGCGACACATCTTCAGTGTCTTCACCTCGACTTTCTGCTCTTCACTGCGTCATTGTCAGACCATATACAGTCTGACATGTGTTCAGGACATGTGCGCGTGTGCACCTGTGTGTGTGTGTGATTTATCAGTCAGTTATGCTCTGTCACAGCAGGCTTCCTGTCCACTCTGTTGTCTGTGTATCTGTGGCAGGAATCCTTTAGTCAGAATTATGGCAGCAGCTACATGCTGTCAGGCTGCCTGTGTGTATGTGTGTGAGTGACAGGGGCAAGTATTGATTGACTGTCTGGTGCTCCGTTGTCAGCACACACTTAGCTTCATTAGGAATAGGTCTTGCTGTCCTCTCCTCTTGCTCCTCACATACCTTCGTCACATCTTTCCTCTCTCCCAGCATCACCTTCCACGACCCCATTCTCCTCCCCCCTTTCCTCCATTTCCTCTCTCTCCATCCTCTTTTACGGCTCCCTCCTCCTCCTCCTCCCTCTTGCTCACCATTTCATAAAAGGTAATACATGGGCAGCCAGAGATTGGCACCACTGTTGTCAGTCGTAATGGGACTTGGCAACGACACTGTGTGAAAAACATAATGAACTGTGAAGGACGGAGGTTTAATGAAAGAAATTCGGTTTTGTGTAATTATTGGCTGCAGCTCAAATTTCCACCTCAATAAACCAGTGAATAATGAAATCAACATAATCACTCATTGGTTCATGTCAAATTTCCATTAAAAAAAACCAAATCATAATTACATAAAGAGTTTTTGTTCTTGGTATGTATCAGCTTTGTAATGTGAGTTGTCTTTGTAAAAATCTGTCTAGCACAATGTCCTTTAGCTTATGAAATGAGCACACCCATAGAATTTATAGATGATAAAATAAATACTATTGAGAATATAAAAATATATAAAATGATATAGTGTGAAAAACTAAGAAAACAAAGAAATCAAAATATCAAAAAGGTAGAAATTTACTGTTTAGAAAAGTTAAAATTTGTAAATTTGGAGCTTTATGAGAAAGAACAACTAGAGCTGTCACGATCAGGACATTTTAGTTTATGATTAATTATCAGACAAATAATTGCGATCAATAATTCAATTCCCTTTTTCTGTTAATTTTATGTCACTTCTTTAATATAAGCCTGAGTTTAATATTAAACATATGCCTTATGAAGAAGAAGAAGAATAACCATTTAGTGGCTGTGGTGTTTGGTTTTGCAAATAAATCCTTCATGATAATGTCAATATATGCTCATCAAAATGTCGTCAGTCGAATATTAGAAGTTAACTCACTCTCTGCTTGTGTGCCATTAAACAGCAGCAGCAGCAGAAGAAGAAAATGGCCGTAATTAAATGATGTCATTAAAAGCTCGCCAGTCAAACTCATGTTGGAAAATGACGTGAAAATAGTGATAGATAGTGATCTTTGTTGGTTTAATACTGCTGTTTTTAAAGATGTAAAATGTAAATGATTTTGATGACTTTGCTCAAATATATGCGATCAGGCAATTATGTAATAATTGTGATAGACCTAGAGACAACAACCATAAAGAAGCAACCACCTGACGACTATTTTAAGGTTGGACTTCACCCATCAGGCCATGGGAGGACTCAATAACTCAGCAAAGTTAGACCCTTGACCATGTTACCTTGTGTGAAATGGAAAGGCTTCTGAAATCAAATCTGTACTTCACTGAGTCAATGAAAAGAGAACAGTCATAGGGCAGAGTTGGACCTGCCAGAGTGTTTGTCAAAAGCCTGGCAGCAGCTTCCTGCAGCAGCTGCAGCCAGGTCATTGTTGACGGACTGAAGCTGAGGAACAAGCCAACACCGGTGACCTGACATGATGAGATAAAAGCATGAACTGAAAAATAAAAAAGCCAGACTGGGTGCCTGTCAACCTCAGGGTGAAAACACACACAGTCAAACAAATTCTCACCTGCAGGCTATTTAGAGTTTGTTTTTGTTTTGTGGCAGGGAACCAAAATCTAAATTAACACCCAAAATATTAAAAGTGCCAACCACTGAGCCACCGTGCCGCTAACTTATTAATTACTCGCTTTAAATAATCGGATGAGTCTGGAAACAATGACGGGTAAACATGATGTTGTTAACGAAAAAAATACAACTAATGCACACGCCCCTTAAGAATTCAATAATCTCAGTTAATTTATCGAACTTTAAATCACCCATCTTCTCAGATGTCACAGACATGGTTTAAGTATCCAAAGACCAGAGTGGCAGCAAATTAGCTCACTTCAGTTAATAGACTCATCTTGCTAGCTTGTAATTACTGTTCCTGGGCTTGTTCCACATTATGTTCACGCTACCAGGGTTATAATTATGTTTCTGAATTGTGCTCTTTGCCAGCTGAAACTGTGCTCTGTGTATTTCATCTTACTTAGCGCATCCGTCAGTTCTGCCGACACCAGAAGTGCGTTATAATGAGACGCTGCGGCTCAGTGCATATGTGTATTTATGTTTTTAGCACTCTGTCGTCCTCCCTGAAGACATGAAATACCATTTTTAGCGCAAATGTTATATGAGGTCAGCACGTAGAAACTATTCCTATAAAACAGTATAAACAAAATTTGAATTAATAATGGTGCTTTAAAAAAATATAGTGGTAAAATTGAAGTATAAGTTTGACAAATTTGTAACACTTTCACAAACCACTGTCTCTATATTTAACAGATATTGCATGTATTACAGTTTCTATTACCATTTTAGCAGGATAATGGAACCTAAATGTATTTGATGAAGGAGATGGAAGAACATCAAACACCCATGATGGTTCACAACAGGTGACATGATGCTTATAAAAGCTGCAGTTAGCACAGACACATACCATTACAACAATTAGGACCTGGGTTTTGACCTTTGTGTGACCTTTACACCATTTTCTTTGTTCTTTTCATCCTCTGCCCATGTTTGTTTACATTTTCTTGTGAGACATGCAGAGCAGGAGAAATTCATACTATGATCTTTTTTTTTTATTTTAGATAGTCTGGCTCCTATTTTTCTCACTTTACTGATTAACCCTTCAGCCAGGTGAATGTCAGAACAGTGAAGACTGTCCATTGCAAGAACTCAGCATGTTCTGACTATCAGACTAAATTATACTGTAACATTGGTTTACTGTTTGGTCCATAACTTCACTGCTTTGGTTCCCACACACCACTTTGATAGTCAGTTAGAACTACAGCTGTTTTCAATAAGAAAGGCTCTAAAAAAAAAAAAACACCATACACTACAGCAATGAGTGAATGCAGTCGAGCTGGGAGAGATTCAAATCAATTGAACTTTTTGAATTGAATTTAAACCATTGAACTTGCATTCATAAGGTAGCCATGACAATGTTCCTCCATAACTGCTGGATTTGTAATTTATGCAACTGTTAGCATGATATATCAAATTTTGTCTTCACTATTTATCGGCACTGTCCCCTCGTGGCCAAAAATATTAGTCATTGCAACATAAAACAAAGAAAACCAACAAATTGTCAGACGAGGAAAAATTAGGAATCATTTTTTTGAGTTTCCATGTTATCTGAACAGATCCAGTGTCACACATGAAAGAAAAATGCAGTGTACTGGCTTAAACACCGCTGAAGTGATATCAAAATCGACACCTTTTTCTGAGGATGTGAGCTTTTTTCACCCTAGAAATTGAAGTGTTGAAGTTTACAAGCCTCATCCAAGAAAAGAGATGACGTGCTTGCCTTCAGGGCTATCACCCCGGTTTACTACTTACCCCTTGTCACCCTTCTAACATCTTCACACCTGTTTTCACCATCTAACTCTCCGTCATCATTTCCCCTACACTTTCTTCATTCAGCAGCCCTGAGTCTTTTTCAGGAGAGACATACGAAGCATACAGGAGTCTCATACATGTACACGGACAGGATAGACACCATCACACTCATCAGTTAAAGGGCATTTGTTGCTTTTTATATCCCATATTCATGTGTAATTGCACATTTTGTGCATTGCACAACAAAGTTTGTCCCATATTTTTCAGAAAATTAGGTTTTTGAGACTGTTTGAAAACTGGAACAGTATAAAATCAAACTATAAAATATTCATGAAAATACACTTGAGAATCACAAAAGCTATTTTATTTAGAGATTTGAAGGGCCTTCTTAGCCTGGTGTAACCAGACCTAATTGCACTGTGTGAATATATGGGTCTCGCACTGCTCCATAAGGAATCGTTTTTAGTCGTTTCATCCTACGAGCCATATACCTCGGGGTAATTTAAAAACTATTTGAGCAGCTTTCAATCAATCAGCATTGATCAGTAAATGTGCTGAAACTCTACCACTGCTGCAACTACATTTAGAAAAGAAAACCTTCACTTCAACGTCATCTCTCCACCGACACTGGTCGCTGATTGGTCCACCTTTCAGAGGGGCTGTGCAAACATAGCGGAAACAGTGTTTCCAGGCTATGATTACAGCGAACACAACTGAAGCCGTGAGCGATAGTCTTGCAGAGCCTGGCTAGTGCCGTCCCTCAGCTGTACACTCCTTGTGTCTCCACTACAGACACACACACACACACACACTCACGCTCATAGTTCAAGGTGACCCTTTTTTTTTTAAAGGAGAAAGACACAGGAGAGGAAATGAGGTCATGGGAAAGGAGAGAAGTGTGTAAAAGGACATGAAATAACCTGGCAAAAGAAAGGATGGAGGGGAGGCGAGGGAGGAAGAAAGGAAAAGGAGAGGTGAAGGAAATGTCAAGGAGACTTGGACATAACATAAGGACACTAAGGCGTTGTATTGCCCTGTGTGTGTGTGTGTGTGTGTGTGTGTGTGTGTGTGTGTGTGTGTGTGTGTGTGTGTGTGTGTGTGTGTGTGTGTGTGTGTGTGTGTGTGTGTGTGTGTGTGTGTGTGTGTGTGTGTGTGTGTGTGTGTGTGTGTGTGTGTGTGTGTGTGTGTGTGTTCAGGAACACATACACACACAGATAAACAGGGAACCTCCCAGAGTGGAGTCCATCCTGGAATTTCTAACAGGAAATTTATTCTGCCCTTTAAACAATGGTGTAATGCACACACACTTAGAGTGCACACAAAACACACACACACACACACACACACACACACACACACACACACACACACACACACACACACAACCTTTGAATCCCCGTAGGAGTGCTACACGGTATGACAAAACATTTAGATCAGTCAAATCAAAACACTCATAAGCCACATTCGACCGTATCTGCTTAATTGTTTGTTTGTTTTATGTACAGTGTGTGTGTGTGTGTGTGTGTGTGTGTGTGTGTGTGTGTGTGTGTGTGTGTGTGTGTGTGTGTGTGTGTGTGTGTGTGTGTGTGTGTGTGTGTGTGTGTGTGTGTGTGTGTGTGTGTGTTCTTTAAATCAAAAAGTGCCTGTGTTTGATTGCATGTTTGTGTGTGTGTGTGTGTGTGTGTGTGTGTGTGTGTGTGTGTGTGTGTGTGTGTGTGTGTGTGTGTGTGTGTGTGTGTGTGTGTGTGTGTGTGTGTGTGTGTGTGTGTGTGTGTGTGTGTGTGTGTGTGTGTGTGTGTGTGTGTGTGTGTGTGTGTGTGTGAACTAATCACACCATGTTTATAATTCAATTTAATACACTCTTAATTTGCTTCATTCATGTGCAATAGCTGCCCCAGGTGTACACTTTGAAGTGGGACCTCACATTCGAGCGCTCAGCCTTTCACACATTGATGCAAAAAAACGAAGGCTAGAATCGGGTGGAAGGCTCAATGGTTAAAATAACAAATGTGTAAACTTGTGAACACAGGGAATACAGTTCTCCTTCCTCTCTCTCTCTCTACATGTGCTTAGGTATTGCTGACTTCCTGTTTCTTGTCCTAAGAAGTGCTCTGTGTTCTCAGTGTTGACAGTGAACAGTGAAAGATGACATAGAGGGAGGGAGCATTTACAGTTGCATCACAAGCCTACTGGCAACCATTGTGGAGAGTGACTGGAGATTTGGCTGTGAGCCAATAAGCAGGCTGAAAATAACAGGTTCATTTTGATCTCTGTGTAGTTAAATTCAGTAAAAGTACATCTGTCTCCAAATTTCTCCGTGGCACAGAGAACAGTAATTATGTAGCTGGCAGGTTAATGTTAAGATGCTCATGCCAGCCACTATTAAGTACATTGGCTGGCTTTTGGATGAATCCAGTACCAATATAGTGGTGGGTTTGTAACTGCAAATCTATTTTAAAAATTGTAAACGGAAACCCCCTAAACAGTGCGGGTGATACTTATTTCTCCTTTTTCACCGGTCTTTTATTTTGAAGTACATCTGTTTTATATCTAGTCATCCCACCTCACAGTTAGAGGCCAGTTCAGAAGAGACTCCTTTTCTTGTTGCCAACCAAATCCCATGAGTGCCTCCTAGAGGCTTTGAAGCCCTCCATGTTCAGATGAGTAATGTGACAAAACAGACTCAGTCTGCAACTCAGATGCTCAGATTCCGCAACCCTGCAACTATTTTCAGACATGACGGCAACCAGTTGCTGCAGATCTACCTAGTTTGAGCTTGAGAAAACACAAAACCAGTGAGTACTCTGGGACCCAAAAATGTGTGGCACCAACTATGAAACAAATGCAGTGCAAATTTAACCTCCTTTAAAACAATGACCAGGGTCAGACCAGGGTTATTTGACCAATGTCTTTAGTCGATTCAAACCAAGTCAGTGAACTGGGGTTCATCCCCAGTCCTGACAGCTCAGATAGGACCTGGGTCACAAATCAGGAGAGATACATGATGATTAACTCACAGGCTCAAAATGGGCGGGGGCAACCCAGTGTTGCCATTCACATTGAATTTGACCCTTTCCTTACACACATCAAGAGGTGGATTGTGACACAGAGTCAACACAAAACATAACATGGGTATAGCCCTGGTTGGTCCCTCGGTGTGAAGGGAAATAAGTTTTGGAAGTACATCAAGATCGGTAACGCTTTATAATTCCAAGGTTAGGTAGGAAACAGATGTATAACTGTGAATACTGAATTTGGGGAAAGACCATACAATCTGCTACTGAGGTAAAGGGTAAATGAGGACACGATTTATCTGGTGGACTTCCACTTAATGATAATTACAGTCAGAGCACAGCATGTCAACCACACATGCCAAAATATTTAATTCAATTTAACTCAATTAGGTACACTTTCATAATTCAAAATATATGAAGGATAATGTTGTTCGTTATAAATGGTCACCAAGTCAAATATAAAATGTATGAATACCCACGCCAGTGACACATAGGAGTGTTTTTATTATTAGCATTATAATTATTACTTTTAATGCTGAAAATTATCTTTTTAGCAGATGGATGGATGGATGGATGGATGGACGGACGGACGGACGGGATGGGGATGGATGGAGAGATAGATAGATAGATAGATAGATGGATGGATAGATAGATAGATAGATAGATAGATAGATAGATAGATAGATAGATAGATAGATAGATAGATAGATAGATAGATAGATAGATAGATAGATAGATAGATAGATAGATAGATAGATAGATAGATAGATAGATAGATAGATAGATAGATAGATAGATAGATAGATAGATAGATAGATAGATAGATAGATAGATAGATAGATGCATGAATTGTTGAATGGTTGAATGGTTGAATGGTTGAATGGTTGAATGGTTGAATGGTTGAATGGATGAATGGTTGAATGGTTGAATGGTTGAATGGATGTGGGGAAGCAGAAGGTTGAAGATGGGCCGTGCAATGGAGGAAAAACCTTATCCACAATAGAGTTAGAAATGAGGCAAAAAGTGGAAATTCAGACAAGATAACAACCCAAGGGTGAAAATAAAAGACTGAACAGAGAGCGAGATGGAGCCAAGAGAATGGCGAGAGCATGTGGGTGTCTGTTCCTGAACAGAGGAGTCAGATTAAAATAGAACAACAGCCACATGACGACAGTGTGACTGTCAAAAAACCTGCAGCGGAGAGAGACAGAGAGCGACTCATAATGGGATGTAAAGGACAAACAGAGAAACAGACAGGTGACAAAGAGACAGAGCGGGGTGGGGATGAAATCATGAATATTGAGAATATGGAAAACATTAGAGGGAACAGAACGACAAAGACTGAGTATGTGAAGGAGATTCAGATGACTGAGATGGAAAAGAAGGTGAGGATGAAGAATGCAGAATGGAGACCATCATTGTGGCTTCCCTATCAGAGAACGGGTGTTTTTTTGCCTTTGCTCGCCCATCAGTGCCCCTTTATCCTGTCCTGAGCTTTCAATAACTCCCCACTGTAGCGCTGGAAAGAGAGAAACTAAATGAGCCTCGGTATCATTGTCTCTAACAAAGCTGCTATCATACATGACACATCTGGTGCTTTGGCACAAGGTCGTTTTTGAGTGGCAATGATATTTAGACATCCCTGATTGGCCGTTCTTGACATTTAAGAGGAGTCCAGTCCCTCGGTGAGAACTGATGTCGATCAGACCCATTCATTTTAGATGAGGTGCTTAGCATTTTACTGCATCAGTACTGAGTCTGAGTCAGGAACAAACATAGAAGCAAAGCTGTGATATTACTGCGGAGCATACACACATCAAAATGTGGACAAGGAAAACTCTAACTCAAACTTTTTATTTTGACGGTATTATAAATACTTAATAAACTGTGTAGCCATACCTACTTTTTAAATATTACATGAAAAAAATTCAAACTTGATTGCAAAGAGTAACACAGACAACCTGCTTTGAAACAAACAAGTTTAAAACACTCAGATTTCATGGAGGCTCATCACCACCAGTTTGATTAGTGTCGTCAATGTCTGCACCGTGAACACCTGATTTGAAGAATGCGGTCGTGTGACGGAGTAATAAGTCCAGGGTGATTGGATGGATCAAACATTGGTCTTTCACCTTCTAGATGGCATTCGAGTTGGACAAAACAAAAGTCAGTGTGGATTTCTTCTGAGTAACCTATTTAATTTATGTAACGTACGTAAAGTATCTTACGTGAAGTAACTTATGTAACATACATAATGTTATGTAAAATTACATATTTTACCCCAAACCATGGTCTAAAAAATGGCTTCATAGACTCCCATTCAAATTCTCTCATGAAATACAAAGTCAATAATCATCATTGTGTCATGAGCTAAGGTCACTCTTTATTAGTTTTCTGGCAATCCATGAAAAGCATCCCACTCTTAATTAGATATTAAGTAATAAAAAGCGGTATATTTGGTGTGTCTGTTTGATTGACAGGCCAGTGGTGCAGTCAGGTTTCCGCTATAAGTGGGTGGGGCATAGTGTCCTGGGGTTCCCTGTCAGATTGAGTCAGATCCACATGCTCGCTCCTTCCCAGCTCATCAAAATATGGTCAGTTCTGGCTCCATAACAGCAAGACGGCAACGGCAGATCACAAACCAATGGGGGACATCACGGTCATTTGCTGCTTGCTTTAAACCCAAATAGGGATCTTTTCTTCAACCTAACTATTTGTTTTTTGATGTCTAAACATAAGGCATGTCAAGTATGTATGAGACGCCAAAGGGCGCCTTGTGCATATTTCTGAGTCGACAGTGGGCTGTGACAAAGCAGTTGTGTTTTACTCCGTGGAATAAAAAACGATTTGGTTTAGTGTGATAATTGAGGATTATGTCATCACAAAATAATCAGGAATCACAACAATGACGCACACAAATCATCTTATAAATCCACTGTTCTTTATTTCTAACTTAATTTTTAAATTATTTCTTTCTCTTTCTTCTTGAATTAAAATGCAATAATGATGAGACCTGATGAGAACAGCTGTCTGATGGTGTCTCCGGAGAAACTTAAACAAGCCTCAGACTGACTGAGAGGAGAATTGGCAGACATTCACTACTGACAGAATAGCATTGTCAAGTTTTATAGCATAAGGGTCTGATCCAAATCCGTCTTGTTGGATATTTGTTATAGATGAGCTCATATAAAATTTGGCCAAGGGCTTTAATTAAGTCTTGAAGTCTTAATGATACTATCAAAAAAGGATGATATGAATGACTGATTTTCATTGAGGATTAGTGATATACTAGGAGCAACAGATTAGACACACTCTGACACTGTCTTCAGCCTTTTTTGCTGTGCCTCAACTCTTGTCTCCCTTCTCTGAACGATGTGTGAATTTCATCAGCGAGCAGTTTTCTGTCTTCAAGGGACTGGGTTCACCACCTCCTTAATCTGTCGAGTCCTGCCTTTCCACTTGTTCTTTCAGGTCTGACTTCTTGTTCCTCACTCTTTCTGTCTATCTTTCTCTCCCCTTGAATCATGCTGAGGAAATGTTTATGAATTACAGTCTGTTGGCTGGTCTGTTTCATAAATTTCACTCATAAACCATGAAAATCCTCTTTTTCTTCCCAGCACGCTCTTTCTCGTACACACACGCATGGATGTTGGTTAATTAAGCAGCAGCATTGTGATGCACCTGATTCTCCTGTCCTTCACATGGTGATAGTCCAGACTTATTGTCCCCAGAGCAGACTCCCTTTAATATGTGTGTGTGTGTGTGTGTGTGTGTGTGTGTGTGTGTGTGTGTGTGTGTGTGTGTGTGTGTGTGTGTGTGTGTGTGTGTGTGTGTGTGTGTGTGTGTGTGTGTGTGTGTGTGTGTGTGTGTGCGTGTGCGTGTGTGTGTGTGTGTGTGTCATGAGGCCCGTCTTCACGGCTTGGCTGTATTCTACAGTGCATGTGTCTCCAGTATGTAAGTGATGCTACTGGAGACCAAGCTCTGTTGGAATAACAACCAGGACCCAATGCAACGTTCTACTGGCCTCCCTCCAGCCATGCTGTGTGTTTGTGTGCATGTGTGCGTGTACCCATGTCTCTGTCAGTCTTTTTCTCAAATAGACACTGAGGCACACACACACATTTAATCATCACATCTGTCCCTCTTCTCACCTCGTCTCTTCGACGACTGACAAAAATCAATCCGCATCAATAATTCACCTAACTTAAATGTTAACGAGCGAAGAGTCGACCAGTACGTTTCCCATCGACTCAAACGTCCGCGGATAAATATGCAGCAGGTGGAGTAAGCAAGCAGGTGATTTTGCTGAAGTGCACAAAGGTGCTTGTCATAGCAAAGTGAATAGTTGAGTTTACATAAATCTCTACAGGCCTGAAGGAGGATGCCTTTAATCATCTGCAAGTGGAATGCCATTACCCTCCATCCTCTTGCTGTTAGATCAAGGTCGAACCTTTTGAAATGCAGATTGGCTTGATTCATGGCATGAGATGGTTCTGTGAACAATGCAGCCGATAAGAAATACTAATAGAAATTAGCTCCTTAAACTAATCCTCCTGGTTGACTTTTTTTTTTTTTACTTAAGCTAGGTCGTTATTTAATGTGACCAATTTAGAATTTCAATACTCAGCTAACTGGCTAAGCTAATTTCATTCTCAGAGGAATGTGTGTCTTCAGTACATTCATGAGAGTGCAATCAAGTACCAAAGAATCTAATATTACAAATCAGTGTAATGCACCAATGTAATGTAAACCTTTGTTCCAGAGGTTTTACATCTATTCAATAATAAATAAATGCATGAATTTGAGGTATTTCACATAGGTTTTGATTCTCAAAATTAATGAAAGCTATTGTCTTGTATTTTTTTTCTGTATTTGACTATTTGTTAACATTTTTAATTTACAAAAAAAACAAAAAAAAACAAAACTGGTCCGCAGATTGATACAACAGCAAACTGGTTCAATGCTCATTTACATGAGACTTCAGGTAAAATGGAGGTCACACCAAGAACAGAGCTTATAGATCACGTGTACAGCATTTTACTACTCTGTCATAATGAAAACGAGCGGATAGTGCTTACGAACTGATATGTGGGTCTGATGACATTTTATTAGATCACAATGAGATCTAACAGGAAATGAGTGTTTCTGTGAGTTCCTTTACAGACTGGAAATTAAATTGACTGCAGTATTTTTGTTTCTGCCCCCTCGATGCTACTGCACTGCGTGAATATATGGGTCCAGTTGTTGCATCCTACTGGGCGTAGACCTGGGGTTCATTTTGAAACTGTTGGTGTAGGCTTTAACCAATCGGGGTTGACTACCATATGTGCCGAAACTGCCAAAAAACTCCACCAACTACATTTAGAAAAAAAACACAACATTATCACCGTCACTGGTCGCTGATTGGTCCACCCACGGATACCAGACCATAATCTAAGAAAACTGAGTTTGTGAGCAATAGTCTGGCTAGTTAGCGCGTGGCACATGAACCAAAAAAGTGTCTATCTTTGAGACTTTTGCTCAATGCATCGACATGACTGTAGTGATGTCGCAAAAAGAAAACATACTATCCATGGATTTAAAAAATCATAATAGAGTAAAACATGACATTGTTTGCCATTGGAAGTGTCCTTTTATAGACCTCGCTTTTATACTATACTCTATATTTTTGGGCCACAGGGGATTTTCTTTTTGTTGCAGTCCTGCAAGTGACCACTGGGAAACATTTTCAGCATGGCTAGGTGGCAGCACCGTATGTAGCCCTCTTAATACATCCCTATAGCTCTCTTAGTATATCTACGCTCTCGCTCTTAATACATCCATGCTCTCGCTCTGCTCAGCAGCTTTTTAGTTGTTGAGTATTCTCCTCAGCTATGCCAATTTCCACTGTGCTGTGCCAGCACTGGTGAATGCTCTGGTTGCGCCCACATTGTTCTGCCATACCAGAAAAATGCCCTGGATTGTGTATATTTACTGAAATCAATCACAATTGTAGCATCACGGGGGAACTTGTTTGAGTGCGACATTTGCTAGTGGGGAAGCGAGTCCTGCCATTAAAATGACAAAAATTCCTGTTGCACCAAGGATTTTGGAAACAGTTACAGAAGAGGAGGGGTAAGTCAAATACAATAGCCAATGGCAGTTTCATATGATCAAACTAATAATTTTCCACTATTGGAGTGAGAAAATAACACATTGAAGGAACAACAACGTTGTTTAACTTTTCTCAGTGTAGTTGGCCTGACCTGCATGAGAGGCCAGTTCAAGTGGAGCTGCTCAGCTTCAGGTTGGTGCAGCAGCCAAAATGAATGAAAATTCGAAGGTCAAGTGGCTTTTTACATTTAAGTTCAGTCTTGTGCTCCATCATTACTGTGATTTCATGCTTTATGAATAAATTTGACTTGAGCAAAATCCAGTCATTAAGAGGGCAATAGGATTTGGCTGCAAGCTCAGAAATCCTTCCAGTGAGGGGAATTTTTGCTGAGAATTATTGATCAGACATGAAATATAGATATAAAACAGCGGGGGTTTTAGTTGTTTCTGATTACAAAGTAGCCTGTCCCAGATAAAAGCTTTTCTCTCTTCACTTCAATACGAAATAAATTGGGGATCATTTATTGGCTCTTTCTTGCCATATTTAACTGATTGCTACTTTACATTTCATTTCATTTAGCTGACACTTTTATCCAAAGCGACTTACAATAAGTGCATTTCAACCATGAGGGTACAAAACCCAGAACAACAAGAATCAACAACAACAACTTTCTCGCTACACCAGCCCCACTTCCTTTTCTATCCCCTTGTTTATCAAATATATTTGCTCTGGCTTTTTCTGGCATCTTACGTCACATATTCCTTCTCTCACTGGTGTGCTCCTCAGGGGTTTAAATCTGTTTTCTGCTGAACCTTTCACACATTTCTGCTGTTGCTAGATTCATACGAGGAGCCCCCAGAGAGCAGATCCTGCACCAACAAATATAACTGTATAACTATTTTTGCAATTTTGCTTTGACTATTAGTGAATAGAAATACAGTGAACATGCGATCTGACTAGCAGGGCTGGGTTCAATAGCTATGGGAAATAATTTTGTTTTAATCACCTTGAAATACCACAGAGTATGAAATGTGTACAAATCAGGCAGCACCAGGAAAGTTGTTTTTCTTATAGATATGCAACTCCAAACAATATAGTACTCAGAAAAAAAGACCATTGCTAGTCAGGCAGCTAAAGCAGGCTAAAATAAACCTTTGAAAGAATGTACAAATATTATCTGGCTTAGTTCTGCTGTGCTATACAGAGCTGATTTGGCTTTATCCTGCTAGCTACAGTTCTGTCTGTGCAGACTTAATTAAACTTTTCAGTGAGATGTCCTCCTGGAGTTATACTGCAAATGTCTGGCTATCTCTCTATTAACTCAGATTTATGACTGCTGTAGTTCAGAGAAAAAACTGAATGAGAGGGAAAATTTTCTCCTGTTTTTTTTCTTACACCTATATTTATTAACAGGGTTTTTTTTGGACCAGGAGTTAAGCCCTGTTTCTATCTAATTTCCATACCATTATACCTTTGGTCTGACCACGATGTTTTCACACCAGCCACTGAGCAGCTTTACAAGAATATTTCAGACTTAAGTGCTCTCCTGAAAAGCAAATTGCGTACAGCTCTTACTGGAGAGGCGTGCACACTTTACTCTTTGTATCTTTCTCTCTACATGTGAGGAAACCAGCAGGAAGAGCAAATCGAACGGGAAGGCAAGTTAGAGGATAAAAAATGTATTGCTCCGTAATCACAAATAATTACAGTTAGCAAATTATGCTGTAATTGTTTTAATTGTCCTCTTGATGGCACCCTGTAAATAATCAATACCCACTGCCCTCCGCTTTATTTGTCAATTAGAGCTTTATGTGAGCAGTGTTATGTGCAAGCAGAACAGCTATTGAGTTTGAGCCGAGGTTAACCAGCTATTTGACACCAGTCTTGCTGTTTCTTAAAAAAGATAAGGTAAGAGAGGAATCTGTGTTTAGTTATGCTGATCACAGGTGCCCTTCAAAATGTCAGTGCGATCTGAGTGATTAGAAAGCCTGCAGACAAAGACAACAACAAAGACTACACCCTGATGAAAGGAGGAGTAGGAAAGGAAACTGGAAACGTAACAATTAAGGGGTTTCAGTTGAACGATATGCTGAGGAAAACGAGAGATATGGAGGGAAGATAGGATTAAATGTAAAAACAAAAGAAAAAGAGGTAGACAGACAACACCAATAAAAAGCCCCTTAAATCACAGCATAATTCAGTTTGACATTTTTAACATTTACATTGTTCCACACGCACAGTCTGGAGGACAGTACAACCTGCGTCAGATGATTATTAATGATGGTAATGCAATGAGTGGAATGAATATGAGAGCATTTCTGACGTTAAATAAAATAATTAAATCAAAAATAATGACTATGCATTTACCATCTTTGTGGTCGGCTGGGTTAATGCCTTCTCTTCTGGCATTTTTAAATCAATTTAGATAAAAGCTTCACCCAAATTCACATGAACTGAAATGACATTAGAGAAAACTGTTAGTGTAATGAAATCACAGCATTGTTTCTATTCAAATTTTGATGCTTCAGTTTTGAAGGATGAAGTTGTCCTCTGTGTAATGCTTCTTGCCGGGAAGAATTGGTGATTTTAAAGAAAAATAAATCCAGTTCTTCCATTAAAAAAAGAACAGTTTTCTTCTCAGTTTCCCAAAAAGCTGTCATCTTTGAGAAATTAGGAAATAACTAAAAACTCATGCATGTGTGTCTATATCAGGGCCTGCTGTGTAGGTGGATGTGTTGTTTGCGTGCGTGCGTGCAGTGATGGGTGGAGAAACAGTTAAATTAATATAACAGATGGTTTGAGTTATATGGCGAGGAATGATTGTGAAAGGTCAGAGGACAGAGTCTGACATTTACCAGAGAAGTCATATTATTGCTCGTAACACATGTACAAACACACACACAGAGGCACACGGAGGATGGCAGGTTTCCCTGTCGATCCTCGCTGAGTTCTTGACAGTAGAGTGGTGAGGATGAGGAGCCGGAGGCACTCGCTGTTTGTCTGCTGTTCAAATCTACTTTTGATCAGACATGACTTATTCGGATTTGCACAAGCATTTCAAGATTTGCGACTTAAGATGCAAAACACACTCGAATTGTTTCTTTCATGCACACTCAAACACTCACACTCACACAAGGGCTGGCAGCGCTCCAACTTCATTACTACAACACTGACAGGCTGATTGAGTGATCAAAGCTAATCCCATTTAATCATATCTAATCATATGTAATAACCAGCACTGAGTGCTCAGGCATGACAACACTCTCTCTAAATCTCCCCCTATTCATCTCCTCCTTCACATTTGACCCCCACACACACACACTCCTTAACAACTCGTCCCTCTTCCTACTCGCCCACCAACCACTTCCTTGTCTTCCATGTTTACTCTCAGAGAGACGGAGGAGAAACTGGTAGGAGGAGGACATAAAAAGAGGGGGAAAAGACCAATAAAAGCGAGGGGAACAGATGGACGGCCTCAGTAGAACGTCGAGCCCCGCAGCAGGCGCAGCTCACAATACCTTTGTGGCAGTAAACGCTGAAGGAAGGAAAAAGATGCTCTTCCTTCCGGCTTCGCTGTGTGACTAACAGCTTTGTCAGAACAACTGTGAGAGGAAGATGTGGCAGTCATGGGCTATATTTTCAACGTTATCGTCATCTTTCCAATTTATATTCAGTGCACACTTTTTAAAAGCTGCAGCATCTTAAGCTTTTTGCGATTTTTTTTTTCTTCTGTGTTTTCCCTTGCTTTGAACAGAATTTAAAGTCCCACTGAGACGTGTCTTTAGACTGCAGCTACATCTAATGATAATGCAGTGTGATAACTGGAACTGGTAGGGATTTAAGTAGACTGCACACAGAGCGTAAATATGCTTATGGTATGAATTTATAGCCGTCATATGGGGTGTTACGAGGCCTCGTCTGAAAAAGTTGAGGTTGATTGTGCCGTTTTGTGTGCCTGATTGTAAATGTTTGTGGAAGCTGAAAATATGAAAAACCACAGACACAGATTCAATTTTGCATGACCGTAAAATATGAATGTAATATAAAATATATATATTATATCATTTATAATGGGAAATTATTTTCCTGTTTTCCTGTTCCTCTATTTGTCAAGCCTGTTTCCAAACCGAATCGCTCTTAAAGTTAAAAGTTTCTTTTAGAGGACCAAAAAGAGCTCTTGAAGGAAACAATCTGCTTTCCCCTTGCACTTAAATTGTCCCTTTTAGGGCATTAGTATGCTTCAGATGTTTATCGGATGGTCAAACACCATCTGAAAGAAACCAAACCCCCTAAACCTGTCTGACATCGCAATTCCCTCTGTAATTTACCCCACATGGCCAGTAGCCCGGTGCGCAGTGGCAAGAAAGTCTGCAAAGTTTAAACTTCCTTTCTCAAGCTCTCTTTTTTTATTCTTCATGCAACTTTTTCTGCCTTAACAACATCACTAAGCAACAGCGCAACTGCCAGTAATGTCCATTTATGCAATTCATTGCATCTCACATTTCTCCATGACACGTGTTTTTGCCCCGCCCCCCAAGTTGTGGCTGCTCAGAACAGCTAAAAACACTGGGCGCCAGTACAAGCAAAGCACCAGCAGCCGCTCCGGTGTGTGTGCAGGCACAGTACTGAGGTGTAGATCACTGGAATTTTGGCTGAGGTCAGGGCCTGACACACAATCACTTTTTTGTTATTCGAGTA
The DNA here is from genome assembly GCF_029030835.1 of Brachyistius frenatus. Lineage (NCBI taxonomy): Eukaryota > Metazoa > Chordata > Actinopteri > Embiotocidae > Brachyistius > Brachyistius frenatus. The sequence goes on from NW_027210600.1 coordinate 7,029,184, forward strand.
AACCGCAGGAAAATAGATTAGAAGCGTAAAAACACACTTTTCTGTGCATGAATAAGACGCAAGCCGTTAAGTGTTTCAGTGTAGACAGGAGTGTATCTGTTACATCAGACATGTCTGAGATGGACGACTGAAAACTCAGCTGAGATGCTTTGTGTGTAGATGGTAGTCAGATGCCACCTCCTTTCAAAGTAATTAATTTCAAGCCTGCCACAGTCGTTACTGAGAACACACAGGGTCTGGTGTGTTCCAGGCAAAACATTCAGACATTTAAGCTTGTCTGTCCTGGAGTGACTTTTGATGTGGAGAGATGATTTATCAAAGTCAGAAGAGATAGAAATAGATGGGCACTTGTTAAATTGGATCAGACTGATCAGAGGCAGACTGTAATTAAGTTAAATACCACATTTTCAAACGCTCCTCTCCAAGTTGAGTGCCTCTATCAAGTTTCCAAAGGAAGCATCTATGAGGAATGTAAATGTTTGTGATTTGTGAGCCATGACTCTTTTGCCACTAGTGCTTCCACTTGCGCTTTCATTTCATGAATCAGGTGTCTACCAAACTCTGCAAATGAATTTTTGAGTGCTTTGTTTTCACCGTTATGAAATGGGAAAAAAAGCATTAAGTGTCTTGAAGAGCAACGCTGACTGCAGTAATCCCTGACGACATCTGAGTTCAGTTCATTTTTAAGTAGCACACCAACACAGATTGCTGTGTGTGTACAGTGTGACAGTTTTTTAATGTTGTTTCAGAGGCCCTTGCAGCCTGCCAAGGTAAATATCTGGGGAAGATGCTGTTACTGTACAAACCTTGTACCCACAAAGAAAACAAAATTGCAGCCAAGGACGCTGTTTTTTTAGAGCTGCACTTCAAGATCATGAACAAACAGCCAAACCGACATCAGGGCATCTGTTTGTCTTCCTCCTCAGGATGCTCTACTGCGGCTGGCGGCAGTTGTCGATGCACGCTCGCTGCGAGTGGCCCTTCGAGACAGCACACAAGAGCTGCTACCCAGCACGGTATGTCCATACACACACGCAAAACTCTACATTTGTACAAAGTGAACATAATTGAAAATTCCTTAATTTATTACCTGGAAAACAAAAGCTTCATGTTAGTATTCAGCGTGGTGGAACCTAACAACTCGGTTCTGACATAAGACCAGGGAACAGAAGTCTAAGCCTTGTTACAAATGGATGAGCCTCATCACTCATTAACTTAATTAGAGTCTGATTAATATTACAAATGAATGTGCATGTAAATGTGTGTGTGTTTTATTCCAGGAGTGTGTATGTGTCTACGTGCTGGAGGGAGACTCGAGGCTGCTTTCTGATGACCCGCCACATCAACTGCCACAAGAGGGAAAGATCAGGTGTGTACCGGTTGTGTGTGTGTGTGTGTGTGTGTGTGTGTGTGTGTGTGTGTGTGTGTGTGTGTGTGTGTGTGTGTGTGTGTGTGTGTGTGTGTGTGTGTGTGTGTGTGTGTGTGTGTGTGTGTGTGTGTGTGTGTGTGTGTGTGTACGGAGCAAGTCACAAATGTTTTGCCTCAGTGAATCACTGTTGTGTACTGATTTGCTGCTGCGTCGTCGCAAGCAGCAAAACCGAGGGAAGCAATAGAGCGATGGGGAGATAAAGAGGGGGAAGCAGAGACAGGTGTTTTCTGTGTGTGAAAAGCAGGTGTCACCCGAATCATATGAGCCGCTCAGTTCCAAAAAAACATCATCAGCACAGGGACAGAGGTGTCACGGAGGGAGATGTCATCATCAAAAATCAGGAGGGTCTTCTCCGTCTCTTTCATCCTTTTGTTTTTACCGCTTCTTGATTTTTTTTTTTTCCTCACTCCATCGCTTTTGTTTTGTCATTAAAACTCTCCTTTTATCTCACATTGTTTCATCTTCTTAAACATCTCCCTGTGTCTCTCACTGCCTCTTTTCCTCTTTTGTCATCTGCTATTCCACCTTCCCTCCTCACTGCTCCTTTTCTCCCAGCTTGCTCTTTCCCCAAAGGGCCATGAAGTGCTAAGCCAGCTGTGGCTCAGCCTTCCTACCCACAGCCCCACCCCCACCCCCACAGGCCACCCTACCGACATCCACACCCACCCTCACCACTCCTCTTTCTCTCTCACCTTCAATCCTTTTCCCCTTGGAAGTGTTGCAGGCCTAATAGCCGAGGTGACAGTGCCCTCGGGCCCTCAGTGAGACACGGCGATCCTCTCCTCTCTTAAGTGCTCTCTGAAGCTCTACAACCCGATGTGCTACTGCGACGGCTACCCGGGAGCGGGCAAAAAAAAACAATACCACATTATTGAGGATGAAACTGTCTGTTTTTCAGACAAGAAGCATATTTCCAACACCCCATTGCCACACAGACACGGGATTCCATGCAGACATGATTATGAGAGTCAAACGCACAAGGACACAAGCACTGACCACATGTGCACACAAACAGATACACACACACACACACATGCTTGTGCACACATTTATCAGGACTGCATATAGGCTGGATGTAGTGGGGATATTAAAAGAGCTACAGGCCACTTTGTTACTGTTCCTTCTCCAATTCACCTGCTTACATAAGCCTGTTATCAAGACCTTGGCATACACACACACACATTCACACATTCACACACACACACACACACATACACACACACACACACACACACACACACACACACACACACACACACACACACACACACACACACACACACACACACACACACACACACACTCTCCATAAACCCATCCGAGAGGCAGAAGGCCATGTTGTTTGAGCCTCATTCCAGCCCGCTTTCGAATACGTACAAGCCCATTAGCCCGACCTTGACACACACATACACACACACAGACAAATGCACAAACAAGTTCAGCAAAGACAGATTCCATTTTTGATTATCTTCTGAACTATTTGTTGTGCACGAGATAACGGAACTCTCGCAGCCAAACAAGCTATTGTTAGAAATACTGCAGAAGGAAGATGCACAGTGAGCAACAACTGGAGCAATACTTTTATTAAAGTTGAAGGATTTATCAATTTTACTTCTTTTACTTGAATTTTGTGAAATGGACAATTCACATTTTACTTGAAGCAGAGGATTGACAGATTGCACATGATTCGATGTGGCGATGTCTGGGCTTTACAAACCCTAACACACGAGATCGCACTAAGCGGTCACACGAAGCTGGTTGACAACTCGCCAAGTCAACCAAACGTTTCCCAATTCAGCTCTGAGCACATTCACATAAAAGAGGGGTTGTTTGCAGCATCTGACCAATCCCAAACATGGACAAGTGTACTAACAGCACAGCAGCATATTTTACAAATGAGAAGCAAACTATGATATTTGAACAATATGAAGTTAAACACAAAATCCAGACTGAAAGCGCCATAGCTGCAGCTACCAAATGCTTAAATTGAAAGACTTATAATATCACCTTACCATCACTAGTGCACGGAAGAGCTGACTCTAATTACATGTGTGTATTTCATTAGATAAATGTATTCTTAGATATATTCGTATGATTTGTATGACGGTTTTAGTCTTATCATTTTAGAATAGATGAGGGAGCATATAAGAACTAAACATAAGAACATAATTCAAAGCAGTAAGTAGGTTTATTGTCACATCTTATACATACAACAAGAACAAGGCTTTAAAAGCTTCAGTCAGTCTCTGTTGTAGGATGTTATCAGTAAAAAACTAAATGAAATGGAATCTATATCTCGTAAAAATCACCGGGGAAAGATGTGGAGGTTTGTCAGTCTCTGAAAACTCTGCCGTCCACAGAGGACTGTTTCAATCCGAGCACCGAGCTGCAGCATAAGTTACCATGGTGATGTATCCCAGTAAGAAGTACTAAAACTCCGGAGTTAAACCTGAAGTTACCTCGATAACCTCAAATCCTGCTTCGTAGTACTGGCCTCATGTTTTCATAAGCTGTGTGGTATAACGAGTGCAGTTGCCCCTCAGTTTTCTAAAATGCACAAATAATCAAGCACACAGACAAAACTACAGCAGCAGTAACTGTTATACCAGAGCTCCTCTTCAATCAGAGATGAATGATTTCACTCTCTGCTCATCTTTGTATTCTGTCACATCACGCACAAATTAACACAATACTATAAGAAATATTCATAATAATGATCCATAATTCGTCTGAATTCCCTTCTTTTTATATTTTTTTATTTCCACATTACCACACCTTCTACTCATTAATGGTTCAGCAGTTATGACGAATGGTGCTCATAGAGTAGATTCAGGCTGGAGCATGAAGCACATCCATTAATCACCATCTGATTTCTGTGGGTGACAAGTGCACACATGCACACATATCACTGTGTCAGAGTGGACTGTTTGTTGTAAATGTTTGATACTGATGCTAACCGTTGCTTACTGGCTCCCGCCGCATACACTGCAAACTGCAAACACACTTGCCAATGCTCCAGCTTTGACCTGTATGTTAGTCCATTTGAGCTATTGTTGCTGCTGGCCAGCATCCACCACTATATTCAAGCAGATTTGTGAAAGTTCAGTTGACCATAATATTATTACAAACTTAATAGTTGAACATAAACTGTACTGTATCATCTATTACATACAGCGTAATGTCATGTGTGCACAGACAATATAAAGTGACCGTATTGCTCCTTTTGCCCCTGGGTCGTTTGTTTTGCTGTTTGCTGTGCTCACTATGAATCGGTTTCATGATCCTGCAGAAAAGCTGCTTTGAACAATTACATTTCACAAAGGTCAACTGTCTTTGCCAGAATATTAAACCACAATTCGACTGAAGTGGACTATCGCTCCATGAGCTGAGCTGAAATAAATGGACACTTTTAAATCAATGCACCATGTAGAGATTTGGCTGCAATGGTTCGAGGGGATTGTAGACTCTGTGTGCATGTAATAGAGTGACTGTGCGTGTGCATGTGTCTGCGTGTGTGTTTCACTTGATGCCAGAGGGTTTTGTTGTTATTATGTGAAGCACATAGATCCTGAGTTTACCTGTGTGCATGAGTGAAACTATTTTTGCTTATTTTTTGCCATTCATTTCCATATCCAAGGCAGTGTGTCTGTTTACTGAAGTGTGCAGTGTGTGTGTGTGTGTGTGTGTGTGTGTGTGTGTGTGTGTGTGTGTGTGTGTGTGTGTGTGTGTGTGTGTGTGTGTGTGTGTGTGTGTGTGTGTGTGTGTGTGTGTATCTTTGGCAGAAGCCTGTCCAGAATAAACAAATCCTTGTCTCATATTTTAGCATAAAAAAAGCTGCCCTCTGTATTAGGTATAACACAAACCTACTCCTTTGCCATCATCCCACCTGGCTTCACACCTGGCCAGCGCTCTGTTTCTAACACACGGCTGTATTGAGTTCCTATAATTTCACAATGAATAATAGCTCTATTCAGACGTGGTTTGGTTGGTATCAATGAACACAGCGTGTCTGGTTTTGTAATGTTGGTGATTATTTTTCCTTTTGCTCCAAATGTCTTACAAATCCTCTCTTTCTTTTTGTCTGACAGTCTGACTTTTTCTTTCTCTGACTAATGTGATGTAGATAATTGTCTTTCTCATTTTTTTTTAATCTGTCTTTCTTAGGAGCATTGCAGACCAGCTGAAGCGATGTCAGTGTTCTGGCCTTCCTCCATCTGAACTACCAGAGAAATACAGAATCTGCCTCGCAGCACCGCTACCGGCACACAGAAGAGGTGTGTTTTTTTGTTGAAGGGTAGAGCGAGGGCTTGATGCTGGTGGACGGACGAATGGACCAACATCTGAGTGTGTATACTTGTTTGAGGGTGTGTGAGCATGCGCTTGTGCACGCATAGGAGCAGAGAGATGTGAGAACGTGGGAGGAAAAAAAACAAACGAAAGGAGGTAGAGTGAGAAGTAGCGAACAAGAGATGATGATTGCAGAGGGAGAGGTATGTAGCCGTGTGGGCAACGAAACCGGACCAAAACTGTCCAAAAAAAAAAAAAGCATCGGAGCTCAAATGATGAAGAATGAAAAGACTCTGCATTCCTCTTCAAATTAAAATGTTTTGTTTTCATATAAAAGCAGAGAAAAAGAATAACCTGAGGGAGGAATGTAATCATAGAGACATGCTGAAGTACACACTGCGCTGCACTCTGTGGATCAATACATACCACTGAACATTCAATAATGCTGCAGAAAAAAAGAGTTAGTTTGGTACCGATGTGACAAAAATAATTTTGTTTTTTTGTTTGCTGTCAAAATATGCAGCAACACTCACTTCAATGACCAAACCTATTGTGCTCATTATCATCTGCTGATGCTATAATTGAGAATAGCATTTTAAAGACAAGAATAAACAGTATTTTACAAGGACGTTTCTTCCATGTTTTCCCCTTGCAAACTTCCATTAGTATTAGAACATGGAGGGAGAACAAATAATGAGCTAGACAAGGACATGTAAAGATAAAGCACCAAGAGTCTGTTTATTCTGAAGCATTGCGTTTTCTGAATGCCTTTCTTTCCTTCTTTGTTTCTTTGTTTCTTTGTTTCTTTCTTTCTTTCTTTGTTTCTTTCTTTCTTTCTTTCTTTCTTTCTTTCTTTCTTTCTTTCTTTCTTTCTTTCTTTCTTTCTTTCTTTCTTTCTTTCTTTCTTTCTTTCTTTCTTTCTTTCTTTCTTTCAACCTTCCTCCCACCCTTCCTCCCTTCCTTCCTTCCTTCCTTTCAGCTGTTGTCATCCCTGTCTTGGACCAGGAGCGAGACAAGGTCATCGCTGTCTTATTGGTGAGTCCTGCCATTATTCCAAAAACATGCACCTCAGGTCAGGTTACCTGGCGCCGCGCTAGTGGCAGCCTGCTGCAGCATCTCCCCCCTGAGAGCCCCCCTGCTGTAGTGAAGAAATTTCCCCTCGGGGATTAATAAAGTGTATCAAATTTAAAAAAAAAATCAAATCAAAATCAAAGGACATACAATAGGATTTTAAAACATGAATCACCCACAGTAATGACTCACTTGCTGCCAATTATGTCATTACCTTTACATCCTCCCTTATGAGAAGGTAGATACTAACACCATATGGATTCATTTCATTTTATTCAACATGCAAAAATGTAAATGAGCTCCTCAGAGACAGAACAGCTTGCACCTGTCAAGCTCACGTACCACTCTGCATAGCATTTTGCTAGTTTTTAACTTATGTATGGCGTTGTGTGTTGCAGGCAGGCTGTAATCCTCTATCTGATCAGGATGAACTGCATCTGAATGTGCTGGAAAAACATGTAAGCTCTCTCTTTCTCTGCCCACCTTGGTCACACATGTGAGGAAACAACTTGGCAAAAGGAGCTACCTTACTCTTAACCAACATGTGTATTACATAAGAAAAGCACAGCCTATATATGTACAATACAAAATGCTGAAGTCTTATGAGAAGTAGACACAAACATGGCCAGTCTCCAGAAGAAAGAAAATAATTTAAAAAAAATAATAATAAAAAATAAAATAAAAACATATGGAAAATACACATACATAAACAGCTAAAATCAACAAAAGCAAAAAAAAAAAAAAAAAAAAAAATACTGTCACAAAAATGGATAGAATTTAAGTACTAAAACCAATGACTATATAAAAATTGACAAAGTCTTTGGGTCTAATGCAGAAGAGCCTTAAACTACAATGCTACTGAGGGCATCTGCGGGCTGACTCCAAAACACCTCCCACATAATTTAAAGAGCATCAACTTCTCTCATGAAATTCGAAGTCAATACATTTTTTCCTACAAGTCATTATGATATCATTCCTGTAAATTCCCTCCTGATCTGTGATTTGGTGGTCCTTCTGAAAATAATTCTATAATTAATTAGATATTAGGCCTCAAAGAGAGGTATGTTTGGGGCAGGTATTTTAAAATAGCTCCTCAGTTAATTGTTTCCGAGAATATAATTAGAGCCTCTTTCTGTTTCTTAAGAGAGTCAATATCATCTCTCCATCAATAAGTGCTCGGCCTCTAAAAACATTTGGCGACTCTCTGCAAAACTGAATGTGTGGTGACCACACACATTCTCAGCCCTGTCAGGCTGGTGATGTTTACTTCAATGGCCTCACCATTAATATTTATTGGTTCTGTGAGGGACTGGAGGAAAGATAATAAACTTACATCAAACAGTATTGTTCTCTGACAATTTTCCGTCTCAAATATTCTTTAATCTCAGCTGGCTTTGGTGCTTGTGTCTGTGTCTCTATGTATACATCCATGACGTCACAGGCCTCAGTGGCATGTGTGCGAGTCCAGGCTGTTCAGACTTCGTACTCGAGGCCTCCTCTCAGCCCCTCTCCCCTACAGTCCCACAATGCACTGCTGCACCTCAACGTCTCAGAACAGGACTACTGCGAGCTGGACCGCAACATCTTGCAACTCTGTGGTATGCACACACGCACGCACGCACACACACACACACACACACACGCACGCGCACGCACGCACACACACGCACACACACACACACACACACACACACACACACACACACACACACACACACAGATCAACAACAAGACACATAGTAATATATAGTAATAAAGTCATCTTTCTTCATGCTCTTCCTCTTTCAATCTCTCTCAACCATATACATCTTACATTTCCTCTATAAATAGAAACTAACACACAGCTACACACACTTTGGTATGAGAGGTGAGATATGTTATTAGAGAAGCCCGTCTGGGGGAAAAAAAAAAAAAAAAAAAAAGCTCTGTGAATTTAGATGGAATCTGTCAGTGGCATAAGGAATGTGTGACAGCTACAATGTGAAAACAGAACGCTTTGTAAAAACCCTGTTTAAAATCTCATGCATAATGGAAGTGGACTCGCTAATGCCGTTCCTGCATACATACACAGACATCAATATTGTTTACTCTCTTTTAATTGTCAACAAATATGAGTTGCCTTTCATCCCCGCAGTTTTTTTGTGGCCTCTGCCTCATCCTACTGCCCAATTCCTTCTGTCTTCATCTGCAATCCCAACAGCCCTCCATCCCTTGTCTTGTCTTCATTATTAGTCCCACTGTTAGCCGCTTCCTGTTCACCCTCCCCTGACCTCGCTGTCTCTATGCATCCCTCCCTGGATTGCTTTTTGTCCACTTGCGTACATGCTCTGCATTCCCATTGCCCCTCAACGCCAATCTGCCCTTGCTCCTCTCTGGTTTTCACTCCCATCTCTCTCTCACTGCCTCCCTTCTCTCTTTCAGGTGAGCTCTATGACCTTGATGCAGCCTCTCTCCAGCTCAAAGTCATCAATTATGTAAGTGGTGGAGATCACTCATACGCTCCCCCCTCCCCCCCCCCCCCCACACACACATACAAAGTTAAAGTACATGCAAAACACAACATCCTTCCCAGTGACTTCTTCCCCTTACCCTGTCATTACCTATACCACAAGCTTTTCATCACATAATTATCTCAGCAGTCACCCTGTAGTATGCCCCACTCCGTATATACAGTACAATACACTCTGCACAAACCAAGAGAGCAGAGGCAGGGGTGTCAAGATAGATTACAGATAAGGATGAGCTGTGAGAAAGAGCGGAGTTATCAGGCTTTAGCTACAGTATGTCAGCAATCTGCCTACAATTTAAATGCATGGAATTACTCACAGATAAACACAGGGAAAAAAAAGGGAGTAGAACAAGAGAGAGGCGGGAGGTTTGAAGGTGAGAGTGCATCAAAGGGGGCAAAAGCCTCAGTTCCTCAGATATTCAGATATGGATATATGCACATGAGCCTTTTCTTCATATATTCAGCCTGAGGGACTTGATTGGAATATTTTATTCAGACTTTTTGTAAAGCTGAAGGTTAAGCCAATGTTTGTGTTCATAAAAATATCAATTATCTCTACACTTGAGCTGAAACAAATTATTTATTAACAGAAAAACTGCATCTATTTTTCTAACAGACCTAACACGAAGCTTTAGAACATTGTTACCTATTTTCTGACATTTTACATACTAAAGATTATTTTACATAAAAGAGTCAGTAGTTGCAGCCCTAATATATTTTATGTTTTTGAAATGTACTTTTTGTGATTCAGGTATTTAAAGTACTGCATATGTTTTTACTTCGTTACAGAGTACCCATCAGATGCTTTAATTTTACCCATTTCTTTTCTTCATTTTTTGTTAATAGAAGAGAAATTTCAAAAGAGGAACTGATTTACTGTTGACTATAGCTGTCACTGTCCTCTTGCAGCAGAAAACATAAGGACTGTACCTTTAGGGTTCATGGGAAGAGAAAGTCTGTGTGGAAATAGTACAAATTTGTCATTTCTCTGTATAAATGGTTAAGTCAAATATACTTGACCTTGCCTACACCTGTGCTGCCTTGGGCCAACTCATTAGCGATGTACAACAGCACTGTGACAGCACAGCCCGCCTGTACCACGTCATCCTTTGATGCTTCTAAACCTGCGTTTGAAGTCTTTTTCCCTCGTCTGTAGGGAGAGGGAAATGGCAGTGGTGCTGCAAAAAGGCTGCAGGGGTTTTAAATGTATTTTGAATTGAACAGGATTTGTTCCGACTGTTTATTGTTACAGTTGTAAAAATTGGGTGGAAAGTAGAGGAGTGAGGGGTGGAAGGAGTAGGGGATTGTTCCTCCCGAAGAATCGTCCGTTGGGTGGGAAGAGCTCGGGGCGGCACTCATGGGATTAACAGCATTTGGAAAAAGGGAGTTGGAGGGGATTATTATTATATGTCTGTGCATCAACATGCTTTATGTGTGTGTGTGTGTTTGTGCTGTGTGTACGTACCTGTGTGCATGAGTGATTGTGTGTATGACTGGGGGGCAAGTATGTTGGTAGTGGCAGTGGCTGGTGTTTATTCCTGTCCGACTTGTTCTTCATCCAGCTCTGTGGATTACGTAGAAGAATGTTGTGTGAGGAAGCGCACCTCTTATAACTGTGTGTGTGTGTGTGTGTGTGTGTGTGTGTGTGTGTGTGTGTGTGTGTGTGTGTGTGTGTGTGTGTGTGTGTGTGTGTGTGTGTGTGTGTGTGTGTGTGTGTAACAGATTGAATGTGTGAATGCGAGCAGATCAATCCGTTAGAGTATGTTTTTATGCCACACTTTGTTTTTCAGTCAATGAATGTAAATGAAAGATTTTATACACACAAACACCAAATGTGACTTTGTCCTGTTTATTGATGATGATGATGATGACGATTATAAAAAAAAATGTTGCATCAGAGCAGCTCCATTTGCAGCATCGCAAAGAATTAATTGACAGAAACACAAAAATACTAACATTTAACATCATAATTACAGTCCCTGGGCTTCAATGCTGTATTTAATTTTAGGATTGACTGTTGCACAAAAGAGCTCTTCAGTCTATTAAAACACAGAACCTCGTTTCTCCAGTTTAATGGCAATAATTTGTTTTCTGGACACGCTTAGACTCAAGGACAATTTGGACCTGTAGACAAAAACACAAGCATACCAAAGCACATTGAGACGCAGTACGGAGCAGGGCAGTGCACTGGAAGCACGCTGCTGGAGTTTTGAAAGTGAAATATTGTCCCATACTTTTGTTTTCATTCTTGAAAAGAAAAAGACAAGAAAGGAAACCCTGAATTGTTGAAAAGCTTAAAATCCTAAATCAAGAATGGGACAACATTTCACTTTCAAAACTCCCTGTATGTTTACAGTGTTGTTAAAAGAAGAGGTGATGTAACACTGTGGCAAACATGCCCCTGTCCCAACTTTTTTGCTGACATTAAATTAAAAATGAGCACATATTTTCCATAAATCAATAAGATTTTTAAGTTTCAACATTTGAATATTGCCTTTGTTCTATTTTCAGTTAAATATGGGTTTACATGATTTGCAAATCATTACTTTCATGAGTATGTATATAAATGTAAAGCTGTTCATTGTAAAATGATGTATATCCATTTTTGATGAATTCATAGAAAATCTTAGTTTTTTTGTGAAAATAAAGTTGAATAAATTCTCCTACACTTTCTATTTATTAAACTAAATCTATATTTGACAAAACCAAAACCTTTTAATTATTATCTGACAATAATAGAACATGTATATCACACTAATCACGCTGAATTCACAATTAATATATAACAGTGAAGATAATACCGAATTATTGCCACACTGGCTCAAAGTTTTTTTTTTTCAATTGTCCACTGATTTCTGACCTTATCTTCACACCTAGGATATGCTCTAGAAAGTATTAAATTGAGGCTTTAAAAACAACCTGACCGAGTCTGATTGAGAGAGATTTTGTGATTGTAAACCAATCTGATGTTATGTTTGTGTTCTTCTGCAGTTGCAGCAGCAGACTCAGTCCCAGTGCTGTTGTTTGCTACTGGTGTCTGAGGATAACCACCAGCTATTTTGCCAGGTACAAACATAGACACACGCACACGCACACACACACACACACACACACACACACACACACACACACACACACACACACACACACACACACACACAGAATTCTTTCTAAATCTTTATCGCTCTCATACACATTTGTTTTCATAATCTGCCTTTGAAATGCCACACAACAACAACATGCACAAACAAGTTTTCTCATACAATCTCTCTCACTCTCCCTTGCCCTGTGGAGGCACACACACACACACACACACACACACACACACACACACACACACACACACACACACACACACACACACACACACACACACAGACGGAGCCATCTACCATTTTAGTAATGACTCATTCAAGGACAAAATATGGGTATTAACATTTGAGTAACTTGCGACCTTTGACCTCTGTGAACTGTAGGTAGTTGGAGACAAAGTCCTGGAGGAGGAGATCAGCTTCCCGGTGAGGCAAAAAAACCACCACCCAATAATGTATTCATATAAGTATTCATTCATTATATTTCTGTTTGTCTTCAATGTTCCCTGTAAAATCCTTTGCTCAATTTGTTTATTCATGCCTTCATTCAGTCTGTCATTTATGCACCATTTTAAACATTTACGTATTCATTGGGTTCTGTACACACTTTTGGAAACTAGGAATCAAAGGATGTTTGTTTCAGTTTTTAATAAGCATATTTGTAATGCAAGTGTTGTAGCCATGTGTGTAGATTTTTTTTGACTGACATGATAGAATAAACCTCCTACATGTAATCTTTTATAATCCTTGGCAGGGGTTATGATTGAGAAATTTGGGCAGGAGAAGTAATGACATCCTTTGGGTCGCTGTAAGTCTCCCTGCTTGTGGTGCAGATGGAGCATTTTTAACAGGCTTCCCATTATGGTGTGAAAAGACTGTGTGCCCCTAGCTGAATGATGTGTGAAATCTTGACAATAGTTGGTGGAGGGAGATATTAGGGGACACAAAAAAACCTCAATTGGCAAATTTGTGCCATTTAACAAGGGAGGTAATAAGCCCCACTCAGACTAAACAACCTTTATTTATATATTTTATCCCTAAAATAATCTGCACGGAGTCTTTGAGAATTCTGCTTCCTTTATGTCATCCTTTATCCTTCATGTCGCATTACAGTGTATTTCTATACCTTCCTCATGCTCATGCTGTTTTTAATCTCTCTCCTTTTCTCTCCATTGTTCAGCTCATGTTTGGACGTTTTGGCCAAGTGGTCGAGAAGAAAAAGTCAATTACTCTTCAGGACATCAGCGCTGTAAGAGACTCTATCTATGTACAGTATCTATGTATCTATCTGCACTCAACACAAATATAAATGCAGCGCTTGAGCTTTCAATGCAATTTTTCATCAGTTGAAGTAAAAGATCTAAGAAAATCCGTGTTGGTGAGCACTTCAACTTTAGATAACCAAGATAATCCCTCCACCTGACAGGTTTAACACATTAAGATGCTGATTATTGCACAGTATTGCCTTAGACTGGTCAAGATATAAAAGTCCACTCTAAAATGTTCAGTTTTATCAAACAATTGGCTTGTTGACTACAGGAATGTCCACCAGAGCTGTTGCTCTTGAGAATTTGGTGGTACAGATAACTGGCCTCACAACTGCAGACCACCTGTAACCGTGCCACCTCAGGGCCGCCACATCCGGTGGCTTCAGCTACAAGGTGGTCTGAGACCAGCCACCCAGACAACTGATGCAACAGTTGGTCTGCACAACCAAGAACTTCTATCTATCTATCTATCTATCTATCTATCTATCTATCTATCTATCTATCTATCTATCTATCTATCTATCTATCTATCTATCTATCTATCTATCTATCTATCTATCTATCTATCTATCTATCTATTCTATTCTATTCTATTCTATTCTATTCTATTCTATTCTATTCTACCTATCTATATTTTCTTCCTGTCATCCTGTCAGGAGGAGCGTAGGCAGCTGTCCAGTATGTTGGGCTGTGAGATCTCCTCCATGCTTTGTGTCCCAGTGGTCAGCAGGGCCACCGGTCAGGTGGTGGCACTCGCATGCGCCTTCAACAAGCTGGTTGGGCAGAGGTACGTAAAGTTTGTGAAAGACTATGTTCATACTGTTAGTTGTTCCTGTCATGTTGTATATCTATTTCATTTGGAGTAGAGCTCTTACTACAAAAAGAGACACTCAGTGAAATCCTGTTTTTTAACCACATAGCTGCTCATAAATCTCTCTTAGTCCCTGATAGTTTATTGCTGGAACACGTTGGAAATACTGGGTTGTCCGTCTGAAGTTGATTTGGCTTTTCCTAATTCCTTAATTTCTGGTTCACAGTAGATACAAACATTTATCTGACAGTGGCTCAGTAATGTTGGGATATAGACTGTTTGGTTGAGCCTAGCAGCTCACATTTGTTGACGTTATAGCTGTGGAGTCTGTACTGCTGATTCCACTGAAATCCACAGCAGAAGGCTGTTCATGAAAAGATACAATGAAGCAATGAGACACAAAAGCAGCCCTGGAGTGAGAGCAGCACACATGTAGTCCCTGTAGGGTTGCCATCATACCAAGGATTTGGCTGATTTAAATATAGATTTTATTTAAACGGTGCAAAAATAACATTTGTTATAACATAACATAACATTTAAACATGACAGAAAAGTAAGGAAGCGTCATGATCGGGTCCAAATAAAAGGCCCATAAAGTATAAAGGGTATACAGTATATGCAAAATGAAGGAGTAATGCGAGGGTAAAGGAATGCCAACAGAATAAGTCAATGTTTTTAAATTTACTGTCACACATACAACCCACAAAGACTAATTATTTTTGAAGGAAGGCGTATGCATGGATACATGACTTCTCTCAGTCTCTTCTATCTCTCTCTAATAGATGCCGTATAGCAGAGCTGCCCAATTTGGGGCACCTTCTTTGTTTTGGCTCACCTCGGCGTTTGACAAGCTCGTGCTTAATCTTCTTATTCTTAAATGCTGTAATATCCTAACCATAAAGACGAGGAACCATCATTTTTGTGTTGCTGAAAAGTACATAATATGAGTTTTATGGCAATGTACAGAATAGTGCTGTTAAGCTTCCCAACTAGATTACATTGGCCTATAGTATAGTCATACTAAAGCACAAGTTAAAACCACAACAAGATTTTTTTTTTAAATGTGCAAGTCAAGCACCAGATCTCTGCACAATTATTCACAAATCAAAGCCAGCTGAATAGATCATCTGAGAACTGATATTATATGTGAAACTGTGAAATTTTTAAATTAGTCCAAGCAGAAACTGTTTGTGATGCTGAGTTACTGTATGGACGGCACACAGTGACACAATTCAGGAAAAGATGCACTCAAGCTGTGTTTGACTCCCTTTTGAAGTAGAAACCATTTCCCACTGAACTTTAAGCCTCCATAATGGAAAACTCCATTTTAATTTTGGTCAAGTGTCTAATTCTCACCTGGTGAGGTGGTCTGACTGTGTGCTCTCTTTCTTCATGGGCTCAGGTCTTCATTTGTATTCCACATTTTCAGAAATCCAATCTCCAAAGCTTCGCGCTAAAAAGAAAAACAGTTGCAGCTTTCTTTAGCAAGATTGGAAAACTTGCTAATTCTCCATGTTGTTGATATGCCTCCATCAATAGCAGCACAATATAGTCTGGACCCATCTTTTACCACACATTTATTTAGATAGATAGATAGATAGATAGATAGATAGATAGATAGATAGATAGATAGATAGATAGATAGATAGATAGATAGATAGATAGATAGATAGATAGATAGATAGATAGATAGATAGATAGATAGATAGATAGATAGATAGATAGATAGATAGATAGATAGATAGATAGATAGATAGATAGATAGATAGATAGATAGATAGATAGATAGATAGATAGATAGATAGATAGATAGATAGATAGATAGATAGATAGATAGATAGATAGATAGATAGATAGATAGATAGATAGATAGATAGATAGATAGATAGATAGATAGATAGATAGATAGATAGATAGATAGATAGATAGATAGATAGATAGATAGATAGATAGATAGATAGATAGATAGATAGATAGATAGATAGATAGATAGATAGATAGATAGATAGATAGATAGATAGATAGATAGATAGATAGATAGATAGATAGATAGATAGATAGATAGATAGATAGATAGATAGATAGATAGATAGATAGATAGATAGATAGATAGATAGATAGATAGATAGATAGATAGATAGATAGATAGATAGATAGATAGATAGATAGATAGATAGATAGATAGATAGATAGATAGATAGATAGATAGATAGATAGATAGATAGATAGATAGATAGATAGATAGATAGATAGATAGATAGATAGATAGATAGATAGATAGATAGATAGATAGATAGATAGATAGATAGATAGATAGATAGATAGATAGATAGATAGATAGATAGATAGATAGATAGATAGATAGATAGATAGATAGATAGATAGATAGATAGATAGATAGATAGATAGATAGATAGATAGATAGATAGATAGATAGATAGATAGATAGATAGATAGATAGATAGATAGATAGATAGATAGATAGATAGATAGATAGATAGATAGATAGATAGATAGATAGATAGATAGATAGATAGATAGATAGATAGATAGATAGATAGATAGATAGATAGATAGATAGATAGATAGATAGATAGATAGATAGATAGATAGATAGATAGATAGATAGATAGATAGATAGATAGATAGATAGATAGATAGATAGATAGATAGATAGATAGATAGATAGATAGATAGATAGATAGATAGATAGATAGATAGATAACAATTTAAAAAAATTGTTGCAAAAAAAAAATGAAAACTCAATGAAAACGGCAGGGTGATGGGTATAAAGCCTTTTGGCACAATCTGTGTCACTGATAGCAGGACAGCCGTCTGGACATTGACAGAATACCCAGCTTAACAGTCCGCTGATGAATGGATACCAAAGCACTTTTGATCTTGTGTCAAATCATCCCCTCTTCTGTGTGTGTGTGTGTGTGTGTGTGTGTGTGTGTGTGTGTGTGTGTGTGTGTGTGTGTGTGTGTGTGTGTGTGTGTGTGTGTGTGTGTGTGTGTGTGGCCAGATGGCCGTGGTGGTGATGGAGATGTGATGATCTAGAGTCAGGTCATGAGTCTAACCTCAGCGGGTGGCTTGGCTGCCTGGTTTGGCACCATGTTTTGGTGTATGTGTGTGTGTGTGTGTGTGTGTGTGTGTGTGTGTGTGTGTGTGTGTGTGTGTGTGTGTGTGTGTGTGTGTGTGTGTGTGTGTGTGTGTGTGTTTGTGTGTGCCATGTGTGTGTGCGGACAGTAGCAATGCTGCTATCTCTTGAATACAGAAGTCTTCGCAAATGCACTCCAGCTGTGTCTCTCTGAGTGTTTGATGAGGAAACATTTTGAAAGTGTGAGGAAAGTTCTTCTGTGTTCTATATTACTTTCAAACACTTCACACACATGCAGGAAGTCATACAGTCCCTCTCCTTTGCATGTTAGACTGAGATAGATGAGAGGGGTTCACGCCCTCTAATATTCTTTCTCTGCCAGTGGCTATGATGACAGAACTTGCATCTCATTACCATAGTAACAGCAGCAGGATTCAGTCACAACTGTGCATACAATGTGATAAATCAATCCGTTGCTCCGAGCGTAGCGATTCAGTTTCTAGTAAAGCCATGAGATGCATCCCCTCATCATATATATTGCATATTCAGAGTTTGCTGAAGCGTCTCTGCCTTCTAAATGTGCGATGTGGCCTCTTAACTGAGGACACAGGTGCATGACAACATATTGTTACACCAGTAATGGGCCGATAACTCAGTTTTGGTGCCAGCAGATAAAAACATTGCACTCAAACCATCACAGACATCAGTGCACCTGGTTTTATGCACGGAACAGGTTGTAAACTGGGTGATTGTTAGGAGAAAATGAAACATAAGCATGCTGATGATGGTGTGTACTACACAAAATGATGATCACAAATAAACCTGAATCCCGAGCAGCTTCAAATATCAAGGACATACAAGACCACCACCAAAATGAGTTTTTGTGTTGACAAATAATTTTATAACAGTGTTAGAGAAAATGTTTGGGTTTATTTCCAAGGCATGGCAGAATCTCAAACTGGGTGTATCGCTGTATAACTGCAGCCAACCTCACGGCAGCCGTACGGGAGACCAAAGAGGATTCACACATTCTTACTTCAGGTCTTTGGAAATGGACTCCTACTTGGTTATTATTCTAGCGGTGGAAATGGAGACGATATTGGAGATTGCAGATAACTAGCTGGTACCACAGAAAATTACTCTGCAGCCTCTCTGTTGCTCTGTGCAACTCCCCTGAATGTCAGTCAAAAAGATTTGCAGGACTTGTAGGAGAGTGCAATGATTGAAGCATGCGAAGTGATTCCCCTTAAACTTAGGCTACCAGGCCTTTTTTTTAAATTAAATTTTATTGAATTCAACAGGTTACAAATTCACACAAAAACAGGGAACAAGTAAAAATAGCAAACAGGAAAATAACAATAATAAAATGCAGGCGGTGGGATCTTTCTTCATCATCTATTTGAAGTCAAATATCCACAAAGTACAGTATATGTTTGAATTCTTTGTCGCGATCAGTCACAGTATGTTTTTTTAACCATGGTACATCTAGTTTCCATAATTCCCCACAATTTGTATTGATTACTAACTGATCAGTTCGTTTTGTTTAGGTAACATGTTTTCTTGTAAAAGTTCATACTCCACAGAGGTAAAGTTTAAAAGTTATTATGATACCAAGGCCATTTAATGTGGTTCAAACCTCCTGAGCTCTGTAGCAGTCCATGAAGAGATGCGGTGAGGTTTTGTCCTCATTACTATACATAATGGGGCAATCTTTCATTGTTATATAAGAACTCCATGAAACTACAACTCAAACAGGAAGTCCACAAACAGAGATAAGCCACTAGACATCCTTAACGCTCTGACAAAATTTTTATATTTCACTTTTATATCTGACCGGGGCTTTTCCATGCTGCTGTCCTCACTGGGATTCCTTGGAGTTTAAACTGAGAGCAAAAGCCTGCAGCAATACACAGCTCCCGACATCAACACAATAATGTGCCGCTGCCCTCTGTAGGCAAAGAAGGATACCTGCAGGCAATTACTTTTGTCACTGTGGTACCTGCCTGTTCAATGCTGTCAAGTTGTCACATCATACCATTTTTAATACCACAGCCACATTCAATACGTGCAGGAAGCTAGAGTTTGGTTCAATTTTCTTTTATTTCAGCCATTTTACACTAACTTCTCCAACTCAAACTTTTTTGTCTCTTTTTCCTATTTACAGCAAAACTTTAAAATATGCAAAGCATTGCATTATGCAAAATAGCTCAATTAGGGGGTTATATTTAGGTTTTATTATACTGTACATATATGTCATTGGTGTTCATATATCATACTATCACTTGACATGTAATTTTAATATCTTTATGCACTTGTTGGGTTGTTTAATCTTTAACAATGGATAATTTATATGCCAATCATATTTACCTTATCTTTAATAAAATCTTTAAGTGAAAAATAACGATAACGTTTGAATAATAAAGTGGGGTAAGATACCTAATATTACTCTATGTAGTAGAGAAAAAGTATAAGTTATCATAATATGGAAACTACAAGTATCTAAAAAATATGATACATGAGTGATTGTACTTACAGTCCACTGCTGACAAATAGATTTTAAAAATGGTAAAAATATTATAATGTTACAATTTTCTGAAGGCCAAGATGATGATCTTACCAACATATCTACAACAGGGCAAAATCCAAATATACAAAGTTTACACTGATTAAAAAAAAAGCAGTAAATGCTCAAGTTAGGAGCAGGAACCTGAGAGTGATTCATTGATTATCACAACAGTTGGCAGTAAATATTTTTGTTAATTTACTAATTGTTTCAGCTAAATGCAGTAAATAACAGCCTGTTGTGTGTGTGTGTGTGTGTGTGTGTGTGTGTGTGTGTGTGTGTGTGTGTGTGTGTGTGTGTGTGTGTGTGTGTGTGTGTGTGTGTGTGTGTGTGTGTGTGTGTGTGTGTGTGTGTGTGTGTGTGTTTCTCCTGCAGACACACAGAAGCAGATGAACATGCCATCCAGCACTGTTTCTGCTACACTTCAACGGTCCTCACTTCAACTTTGGCCTTCCAGAAAGAACAGAAACTCAAAGTGGAGTGCCAGGTACTTCTCACACACACACACACACACACACACACACACACACACACACACACACACACACTGTATGCACACATAAATATACATGAAGCTGCCTTTTGAAAAGCTTTTTGTGTTCCCTGTTTCTCCACATAGGCACTCTTGCAAGTAGCCAAGAATCTCTTTACACACTTGGGTAAGTCTTTTCTCCCTTTCTCTTTGAAGGAAGAACATTGCAGTACAATTTGCATTAATGGCAGATATTTAAGTGATCGCCTAGTAAAAAAGACGGCGCACATAATTGAATGAGATATTACTGACCCTGAAGGTGATCACATCCAGGATCATAATCGTAAAATCAAAAGGGCATTAAAACGGATGGCTCCACCTCTCAATCGTTTAATTACACTGAGGCATTTCCACTCTTATCAGACGGTAAGCACCGACAGTAGAACAAGTCATTGTTGATTCATCATGATTGCAGGTACAGAAATTGATCCAGTGGTCGAGCAAATTGCCTCTCGCTGTACTGAAGCGTTGATTACAAAAGCTCTTATCAGTTTGTGCAGCTGATCCGCGGGTGCTGATGGTGTAATCCCTGTTTCTGTCTATCAGGGCTTTGCTGTATGCCTTTAATTTCCCCCTGTTTTCCTTTTAATTCCTCTCTCACCATGTCGTTTTTTCTCTCTCTCTGATTCTTTCAGATGATGTGTCAGTGCTGTTACAGGAAATTATAGTGGAGGCCAGGAACCTCAGTGATGCAGAGATGTAAGCCCTCTTATTCATCTTCAAAGTCGTATTTCAATGTGTGCGACAGTGAGAGCGGGCGTGTGTGTGTGTGTGTGTGTGTGTGTGTGTGTGTGTGTGTGTGTGTGTGTGTGTGTGTGTGTGTGTGTGTGTGTGTGTGTGTGTGTGTGTGTGTGTGTGTGTGTGTGTGTGTGTGTGTGTGTGTGTGTGTGCCTGTGTATAGTGTGAATGTCTTTGGCTGCATTTGCAAAGGCTATCTTGACAATTTGTTCCTAACCGACTTGCCTCATTTAATACAACTTACGAAATGACCTGAGATGAAATGAGATAAAACGCTCCACTTTTCTCCGCTTTGCTCTGTTCTCCTTCACCCCTCTCCCTTTGTCGCTCTCTGTTCCTCCAGCTGCTCTGTGTTTCTGCTGGATCGAGTCAGCCATGAGTTGGTGGCAAAGGTGTTTGATGGCGGTGTGGTTAGTGATGAGGAGGTACGGCAAACACACATCAATTTTTTGACTCATAGACGCACACCTTTAATCTCTTTGTGTGGATGTTTTTAATTATACAATGGCTTATCTTGCATCGTCCCTGTGGCCTTGTGGTCTCGCATGCATCTGGTGTATTTGCAACATCAACAAAAAAAATGGTGACATTTCATACATTTATTAGAAAGCTGGAAACAAAGACAGACAGGAAATGATGGGAGAGAGAAATGAGTAATTACACCCAACAAAAGTTCCCATACAGACTCCAATGGGGACTTTGCTCACTGGCTGGAAGCCTCTGTTGCCTTCGTCCCCTTACTCGCTCCCACATCTCTTGTCTGTCTCCTCTGTCAGCTATTAAATGAAGACAAAAATGTCAAACAAAGTGTCTCTGAATGACGACTGATAATTGTTTTTGTGTCGATGTCTGTGTCTGTGTGTGAGTGCAGAAGGAGTTTCGTATCCCAGCTGATCAGGGTATTGCAGGCCACGTTGCAACTACCGGTCAGATTTTGAACATAAAGGACGCCTATTCCCATCCACTCTTCTACCGCGGTGTCGATGACAGCACCGGCTTCAAGACTCGTAACATCCTCTGCTTCCCCATCAAAGATGAGAACGATGGTAACAATAAATACACACACCTGATGTTTGTACAGCTATCTTTGTGAGGACATTCTGTAGCCCCTTACCCTAACACTATCCTAAAATATTTCTAACCTTAACCCTTACACCAAGTCTTAAACCTCAAACAGCCCTTTAAAAGGCCGTGAGGGCCGTGAGGACCAACCAAAATGTCCTCACTTTGTCAAAATGTCCTCACTCCGATAGGTGAAAGCGGTCTCCTCTCGAAGATTATTGTACAAGTACACACATAAACATTGCCGTCACTTGTGACAATATCCTGCCAAAATGTTTCTCAATTTAAGAGATTTAAAGTCAGACTTTATTTGTATATAACCTTTCATATATACCTTTCATATATTAAAAAAACAAGATGAAAAATTTTGTCACAACCAAAGCTAAAAGAATAGATTTTAAGTGAATAGAAAGGCTGTTTCAGCAACTCGAAGCAAAGAACTGAAGGCTAAGTAAATCATGTTTTTTCTCCTGTACAGTAGCCCAGCTGTAGAGTTAATAATAACTGGACAACTTATACTAAAAGACAAATATACGTTGTTTTTTTTTACCCCATTATCAGGTTTCTTTTTCGTTGCATCACTGTTTTTTTTACTGTCCCCTCCAGAACATACTGTACCTTCTATTCCTGTTTCCTTTCAAACAGCGGAGCTAAATTTCACACGTGCTCTCTCAGAATAGCAATAGTGGTTATGTCATATTCTTGTGCCCAATATTGAAGCGCATAAAGTGCACTTGAGAGCATCTTCAGTGTGTTCCATACTTAGTAATGTCAGAAACCTTTGCTTCATTTTAATGATGCTGTATGCAAGCAGAGGAACGGTCCATTCACCGTGATTTGTCTTCATATAGAAAACTGTCTGAAGCCCAGATTAACAGTTTCAATTCACATCTTTTTATGTGCAATTTGGCTCAAACACAGTGTGAAATTAATTAAAGTTAGCAGACCTGTTTGACTCAACGTCTGTGCTGCACCTCTCTGTTGCATTCAGTGCCTCATTTTCTCATCCTTGACTCTCATTTTCCACGTTCCATTTTTCTTCATCATCAACTTTCTCTGCCTCCATCCGTCTCACACCTTTCCTCCATAACTCATTTCATCCCTGATTGTGCCACCTTACGTTTCTCACTCATTTTCTCTCCATCTTCTGTCTTCTTTTGCTGTAAATTGCCCTTTTTTTAGAGGTGATTGGCGTCGCTGAGTTGGTGAATAAAATGAATGGGCCCTGGTTCAACCGCTTTGATGAGGATCTGGCCACAGCTTTCTCCATCTACTGTGGTATCAGTATTGCACATGTAAGTCTCATCTACCTCTCTTTAACTTTTACATTTTCTGGTTCGGTGTGTTGAATAGCCACAGAGAAAGACAAGGAATTAAATTGTGTCAAGTATTCTCACTAAAAGCTGTTGTCATACTAGTTAGCACACTACACTTGTCCAGCTAGTGTTTAAGGTTCTTCTGTTTACAATGAAAGAAAAAAGCCAAGTTAGAAAAGAAAGCATATTAGGCATAAAATAGATAAACTCTCGTAACTTCTCAATTTCTCTTTATATCTCTGTGAGCAGCAATGAAGAAATATGAAACATTTAAAAGGAAATAAATGCAGCATTTCCTGTGCACACATTCATCTTCATACATACTATAAACAATGTATGGTTATTATGTCCGTTTGATTTTAAATAATAACATCTCTTCAAGTCTCATGCATCCTTATAATCACTGATTGGCTTGACTCCACAGAAATACAATTTAGGAAATAAGCATATACAGTATATCCATCACAAAGAGTCCCTTTCTCTTTAAAACAATGCGGTAGATCTGATGTTAATGCTGTTAGAAAGATTGATCCTGTCTAGCAAAATGGGATCAGTTCAGTGGCAGAAAGATGCTCCGTCAAGTAGAGCAAAGTCTCCTCGGAAATTTAAACAGATTTAGTCTGATGGAACTGAGTGGCTTTTGTGGTGCAGTTCATCAGCGTTGTACGCCTGCTGCAAACCCATTAACGCACATTCAGCTGAACTTCTATGCGTGGCTCAACAAGGCCGATTTTGAAGGTGATGAGGGCTGCATCATATTGTACTGTCAATACCAAAAAATGTATTCACAGATTTGTCATTTGGTGTAAACCTTGGCTGTGCAAAATGTGACGATCAATCTTTTATCGAAACAAACAAACCAACTAACTAACTAACTAAGAAATAAACAAAGAAACCAAGAAACAAAACAAAAAACCTAACAAACAAACCAAGAAAGCAACAAAGAAACGTTGTTTTTTTTACAGTGTTGTCACAGAGTACAGCTGTGATAATGTTTTATTCAACATTTCCGATTCACCTTCATTCATACTGAATAGCTCTTGTAGAGTCTGACCTTTGAATGACTGCAGGTACTCGATAGTTTATCTACAAACCATAAAGATATTTGATTGGAAAGATAATTGCCTTGAAGGTGGCTCATTAATCATTTAACACAGCCAAGTTCATTATTCATCAATGATCACCTTCTTCTGATTGTAACAAGCAGCTCCTTCATGTACTGAAATGTAAGCAATTGAGTTTTGTTATTTTGGTAAGCCATACACAGATGGGGTTTCCATCTGAATGAACGTACACACTAAAAATATGTGAAATGGGGCTTAACTGGTTGATCTAAAATAAAGAAAGACTTTGTTACTGGTGGTTCTAAAGATGCTGACTCAGAACATTTCACTGCACTTCAAAATAAAAGTATCATAGATACTAAAGATCAAACACAATTTATTTATTTCCAATTATCTTTGAGTGTGTTTTGTCACAATAAAGAAAAAGATAATACAAGTGTCTCTGCAGGTGAACTGCACATTATATTGTAACCAGGTATCTGTGTTATAATAATGAATCAGGTTTGCTGTAATATGTTACTTGTTTCTCCAGTCTCTCCTCTACAAGAGAGTCCATGAAGCTCAGTTCAGGTCCCACCTAGCCAACGAAATGATGATGTACCACATGAAGGTAAAAATAATATCTATACATCTTACTCTCACACAGAGATGTGTGGTATTTACTGACAGTGTCCATATTATTTACTCAATATGATTCAGTATGTGTCTGTCGCAGGTTTCAGAGGAAGAGGTGTCTAAGCTGCTGGTGACGGGGATTGATCCGGTGATGGAGATTCACCCGTGCTACGCTGAGTTCACATACACGCCGCGCTCCCTGCCTGATGACAACACACCCATTGTAAGAACCACAGAGGACGTTTGGCACAGCACAGAGATTAATAGGAAGAATTAAATGCAGAATGAAATCTAATTTAACTGCTGCTGCTGTGTGTGTCTGCAGTGCGTCCTCAGCATGTTTGAAGACATGGGTTTCATCAACACATACAAGATTGACCTGCACACTCTCGCCAGGTCTGACAACTCCATCAATTCATGTGCTGAATATAAAAGCCTGTGTGTATGTGTGTGTCCAGCAATTACTGTAAGAAATCTTAATTTAGGAATTGATCTGATTTGGCTTTTTTTCTCTCTTCGGTAAAAAAAAAATTGCCTATTTTTAATCCTTTTCCATCATCTGTTCACATTTTCACCTACTTCATAGTGTGTTGGAGCCGATGGACGTTGACTGCTTTTGGAGGTTTTATTGACCCTGTTGTTATAAGACCCAAACTCCCAACATTGTGCATGGAGAAATATAAGCAGCTCTCTATATGCAAAGCTGACAAGATTTTGAGCATAAGTGTTCAGTGGAGCATCAAATTATTGGGAAATAAATTTCAAGTCCATTTTTTTTTTTTAAGTTGATGCATGGATGGGATGTGATGGAGAAAGCCTGTTGCTACATCATCAGCCTTACAGCAATGTGATAATATAGCAGCTTTTTTATTATTTCAGAACAAGAGCAAGAACAAATCAGGTCAATTGTTCATAATGAAATCACTGAATTACATGGCAGAAAAAAAGGGGGGGAATGAAGCCATGCCTTTATAGTACATGTACATGTGTCACTGGAAACATGCTGAGATGTAGACCCTAATTAAACTGCTTCCTCTGTGTCAGGTTCTGTCTGATGGTGAAGAAAGGCTACAGGGACCCTCCCTACCACAACTGGATGCACGCCTTCTCAGTCTCACACTTCTGCTACCTGCTCTACAAAAACCTAAGGCTGTCCAACTACCTCCAGTGAGTGTACAACTCTTCAACACTTAAGTGATTAAGTTGTGCAGTGTTGATGTAAAAAATATTGTACTTTGATCTCTTGTCTTCTAGGGATATAGAGATTTTAGCGCTCTTTGTCTCCTGTATGTGCCATGACCTGGACCACCGTGGCACCAACAATTCGTTCCAAGTCGACTCGGTGAGAGCACATACTGTGTTTCTGCGTTATTAAAGGGTGTTTGATGAACTATCAGGAATGCTATGACAAATCATGTTTATCAGATGGATTTTTAATATGCTCATGTCAGTAATGACTCTTCCACACACACATGTTAGTCATGGAGTTCCACAAGGCTCTGTCCTACATCCCATACTTCTCCCCTTATACATGATCTGCTTAGGTGATATCATTAGGAAACACTGCATACATTTCCATTCAGTTATATCTATCTATGAAACTTGATGAAACCAATCAGTAGTCAAAACTTCAAGCATGTCCAAAAGACATAAAGGCCTTGATGAACTGTAAATGTTTACTTCTGAATTAAGACAAATCTGAAATTATTATACTGGTCACTCTAAAAACATGTTAATCCAATGATCTAGTTCCTCTGGATGACATGGCCTTAACTTCCAGCACTACTGTGAGGAATCTTTGAGTTATTTATGATCATGATCTACTTCAACTCACACATGAAGCAAGTCTCTTGGACTGCCTTCTTTCATCTGCACAATGTTGCTGAGATCAGGAACATCCTGTCTTGGCGCGATGCAAAGAAATTAATCCATGCATTTGTGACTTCCAGGCTTGATGACTGTAATTCTTTGTTGTCAGGATGCCATGGCTCTCTGAAAAGAGAGTATATTTCCCCCAATTTAGCATCCCTGGCTTCCAATAAAATTGAGAATAGAATTTAAAATTCTGCTCCCAACATACAAAGTGTTTAATAATTAAACTCCATCTTACATTAAAGTTCTCT
Source organism: Brachyistius frenatus (assembly GCF_029030835.1). Lineage (NCBI taxonomy): Eukaryota > Metazoa > Chordata > Actinopteri > Embiotocidae > Brachyistius > Brachyistius frenatus. The sequence goes on from NW_027210600.1 coordinate 7,056,764, forward strand.
TATCAATATCATCCCAACAGAACGCTACGCTCTCAGAGTGCAGGCTTGCCTACAGTTCAGAGCGTTTGCAGGAATAAAATGGGAGGCAGAGCTTTCAGCTATCAGGCCGCACTCCTCTGGAACCAGCTCCCTGTTTCGGTTCGGGAGGCCGACACACTCCCTGCTTTAAAGCGCTAAGCTGAAAACTGCAACTGCAGTTTTACAATGCCTACCAAAGTGCCTCAGTTGTGCACTTTTCTGTTATGGTATTTTCTTGGCATTGATATTTTGCATTGTAAATTAATACTGAGTAAAAATGAGCCTTTAGATGCCTGAGATGGAGCCTTCAATAACAGCCAGGCTCTGGGTGTTTTACAGTCATATCAGCCTCTGGTTTTATCTCATCATCTGTGAATTTTGTCCCAGTGAAACACTACATGTCAATGTGATTAGAAGCATGTTGCTCTGGTTCACTCTAATCGAGCATAACCCTCCAGCATCAAACTGACACACACACACACACACACAACTGTCGTTACACAGCAGAGGTCATTCATCATTTTATCAGCTTCTCTTTGTGTCATCTATTTTCAAATTCATATCAGAGCTGACATGAAGTGTTAAAGAGAAAACACTGCTTCGCTTTATTGAAGGATGTTTCATTTGAATCAGCACAGTGTGTAAAAGGATTGAGTTTCATTTGTCTGTCTGTTTTATTTTCAGCAATCTGTGCTGGCTGCTCTCTACAGCTCAGAGGGATCTGTGATGGAGGTAAACTCTATCAAAGCTTTAACAAGGTTTTCAAACAACATGGGGCTCTTGTGTCTCTATAAATCTTTGCTGTATGTATCACTGAACTGGACTGAGCAGACTGAGACAGTATAACTGTGTCACTGGTGATATTGGTTTGCTCCTTCACAGTTAATAAACTTCATTATTCAAGTGCCTCTCATGTTGTGTTCTACTCTGACATCTAGTGGTCAAAACCAACCTTGACTTTCTGCAGCAGTGATGCAGCAGTGATGAGGCAAGGCAAGGCATTTCAATTGGCTTTGTGCTTTTCTCACACGTTTTATATTTATGTTTTATTTGCCATGACAGAGACATCACTTTGCCCAGGCCATCGCCATCTTGAACACTCATGGCTGCAACATCTTTGAGAAGTTCTCTAGGAAGGTGAAATATTTTCACAAATTTCAACATATTGGTCTCTCGTTCTTGTTCTCTGTCCATGTTCTTCTCTCACTGCCTGTGCAAGCTAAAGATATTTGTGATGTTTCCAGGACTACCAGCGCATGCTGGATTTGATGAGAGACATCATTCTGGCTACAGACCTCGCTCACCACCTTCGCATTTTCAAAGACTTGCAGAAGATGGCTGATGGTATGTCTCATACTGAGAGCAGTATGCACGGCCACAGCTCTACTTTTGCTTTACATTCACAACCCTGAACAGCCGGGGGAGACTTGGTTCTCATGGTCCAGCGCACCAAACCAATATTTTACTTCTCCCTAACTTTAAATGGGGGGATTTCACGAGAGAGGACATGTCACATGAATTACATTTCAAACATGCAGTAGTGATATAATCAATAAAATCCTTTTGATGATTTTGTGATGAATCACAAGTGGAAAATACTTTTTACAGACAGTGCAGCCTTCAACCTATTTCCTCCGCAATGCGTCTGAACGCCACAGAAAAGCCTTTTCTGACTCAACACTTTCATTAAGTGACTTATTTTGCACAGTTCTGAGGTCAAACTTGCCGCATTCAGCTCTGACATTTTTAATCATCTTCTACTTTTATTGGACTATTTACCCTTTTGGAGAGACAGTTGCTTAGACTCTAATGTAATATAATTGGCTGTAACCTCCTGGCTAGTAGTTTGTTACGCCTGAATGCAGCCAATTATAAGTTATCCTGAGTGGATGTCTCCTCAGTGGAATCAATTCTGAGCTGTTAAAGCAATTCAAGGACATTAAAAACCTCTAAATGAGTTAGAAACACACTGCAGAATATGTAGCTTGTCAATCATGGAGAAAAATAGTTGAGCCAAACACAGAATGAAAATGTTGAGTCTCGAGGTGACATGGAAACAATCTCCTCTCATCAAACATATAATGTGGCTTTTTATCACCAATATCTTTCAGCAGGATATAACTGGGCCTTCCAAGGACACAAAAGTACAAAATGAATATCACTCAATGAAATTTCTCAGTCTGAGGTTGAAGTTTAGTTATTTTAATTAAAGGTTTTCCAAAGATCTTCACGAAGCTTCATGTCAGCGTCATGTAACTGAAAGGCAGCAACGTCACTTGTAATGCTGTTTACCTGGAGCGATTTGTTTATTTGTGTTTCAGATGGATACAATCCAAAAAGCCGAAACCACCGCTCCATGCTGCTGTGCCTGTTGATGACCTCGTGTGACCTGTCAGACCAAACCAAGGGCTGGAAAACCACACGCAAAATTGCTGTCAGTCTATAGTAGATACTTTACACTACACAGAGTATAACCGCATTTCTTTTGTAGTATGTGCCATCGGCTAAATGTTTCCCTGTATCACTACAATTACCCTTGGTAATGTGAACAGTTATCAGTATTAATAGCTAGTCATTAGTGCAGTGCAAATCTTAAAAGTATATTAGCGGAAGGAATACTGGTAATTACAGTGGCACAACGCTCTGAACACTGTGGCTGTTAAAACAGCTTGCAGCAAACAGGAATAATAAAAGCTTTGTTTCTGACAGTTCATGTACTGTCTTAGTTGACATGCAGCAAAAAGAAGGTTCTCTTTCCTTTTTTCATCAGTGCGTTCCTAAAGCTTTCCGATCCCCACTGACTGTATCATAAAACTGACCCATTTCCAGGACAATAAAGATTATCAAATTCAAAACTGTACAGTCGTAAACAACCTGTGGGCTATATTCCATTAAATGTTCCTCTGTGGGACCGCACTCCATTTCAGGATTATGTTTAATCTAAGCCTGCCCCTTTTTCAAAACCAAACCCCTAAACCTTGCCCTAAATCCTACACCCTCAATCTCCAAACACCTAACACCGAAAACAAATGCGCTATAATCCCTGTTACCAAAAACACATTTCTGTTGAATTCAGTGGAGGAAATTATTGTACGTTATCTGGCTTTTACTGGTCACATTTCTTACACTATTTTCTTCCTGGTAAAACAATGAACAGGGATTAATGAAATCTGCAATCACACCAAATGTTGAAAGTAATAAAGGGGTAAGGCATTTCATCTCAGAGGAGCAGTGTTGTTGTTGTTGCATAGTTGCAAAAAAAAAAAAAAAAACACCCAGTCATGCATCAAATATGATATTAGTCTTTATTCAAAGCATAGTAGCCTCTAAATTATGAATTTAGTATTATTTATACTCAGTTTATCCTCATTTTAAAGTTGAATAAAAGTCAAAACTTTTAAACTGACCATTGTTTTATTCTAAAAAAAAAAAAAAAATTTAAAAGAGGATGTGCAGGACATGATAGAAATGTAAACTGAATTTTAAAAGGAACTTTTTATTATTAATGTTCATATTTATTTACTGTCACTGTAAATATGAAACCTTGTGAACAGTAACAGATGTCTGCCTCTTTACGTCCACAGGAGCTGATTTATAAAGAGTTCTTCTCTCAAGGAGACCTGGTATGTGTCAGTGTACACGGGCTGTTCAATGGCTGAAGTGTGTGTTACTTTACGCAATATTGAGCTCATTACTCATATTAACATTGTTTGTGTTTGTGTGTGTGTGCGTGCAGGAAAAAGCCATGGGGAACAGGCCCAGTGAGATGATGGACAGAGAGAAGGCGTACATCCCAGAACTACAGATCAGCTTTATGGAACATATCGCCATGCCCATCTACAAGTACGCACAAAAAGTGGAAGCATCACAACCGTCCTCTCTTTTGGTTCCTTTAATCACCGAACACTTTGTCATTGGCCTGAAAATAGTCAAACAAAATCTCCTCCAACACGAATATTTTGAACTTTTAGTGACAAACCTGAAGTGAATTATCACCTGATTCTAAAGTTTACTTCATCTCTATGGAGAATATTTTAGTGTCTTTCAGCTAAATAGTTGGCTTGCAGGTTTATTGTTTTGGTTGGCTCTCGCCAACATCGCTTCCAGCAACTTTTTTCAGTGAAAAGCCTCTACAGAAGTTAACAACTAGCTGGTGAACATAAAGAAGCTTTTAGCAGCTAAGTCACATATTTTCCTTTGGAGATGGTGGAAAGGAAAACAAATAAAATTAGAGTGAATACTGAATTTACATGAATTAGGTGGAAACAAACAGGACTGTAAATGAACACGAATGCTGCTTGATAACTACTACAAGTGTGAATAAATAAGTGTTTGTAACACGCTTGCCAAATCAACTTTTTAATATGATAATATATTGTGTTTACAACCCCCGAGTGGCCAAAACATCAATTATTAGAGGTTTAACAAAATGAAACGTTGTGTTCAAAGTAAATACCATATAACCTAGTTTAAAATAAGATATTTCTTTTCATTTAACCGCTTAAAGACATGAAGTTAAGTAAATAGAATTATAATATATATAATAATAATAATAATAATATGTAATAAAATGATCATTTACATCCTTTGGATTTGGAACTGTAAGAATTCCCAGCCTGGGACAATGACGACCCTTTATTATGACGTAATCATGAGTAAGCCTCACTTCAAACCTCACAAAGTTTTACAGTAACAAATAAATATTTCTCTGACACTTCTTCCACCGCCTCCCTCTGTCCTTTCAGGTTGCTGTCTGAACTGTTTCCCGGGGCCACTGAGCTGTACGAAAGAGTGGCGGCAAACCGTGAGCAGTGGACCAAAGTGTCCCACAAGTTCACCATCCGTGGGTTGCCTAGCAACAACAGCCTAGACTTCCTGGACCAGGAATACGAGCTACTGCAGTCCCAGGGTGCTTTCGGGAGTGACGACCACTGCCTCAATGGTTGCCTTGACGACATAGAGGGAGGGAGTGGTCAGTGACAACAGGCGGGCTGCTGACTGTTTCCTGAAGTTTTTCTGTGGTCCAATAAGGAGGATACCTTTTAAGCGACCGAAGAGGGACACGTCTCTCTGCTGTCAATCACTTAGATGCATAGCAGGTCACGCAGAATGGACAGGACAAAGTTTCAAACTAATTGAATCAGACAAGTGATCTGAAACGAGTGGACCCATCTGAGCCGGTTCAGTGATTAGATGCTACATGTTGCTTTTGTCTCCAGTTGAGGAAAGCAGAAGGAGGTGACTTTATCTTTTTCAGCAGCTATACTGGAAAAATTGGTTTTTACCACTAGTCACAAGCTCATTTATACAGTACTGATCCTGATTAAGATTGTAAAAACACACACGGTGACACACATGTGTACATGCACATACTGTTTAGGCACACAAGATGGAGAAGAAAAAAAACATTTATTCTTATGGCAAAAACTACTTCAACATGTAACAGTGAGATGAAGTGCTATACTTTCTGTAAAATGATTCATAATAGCTTATATTGATTTAAAAAGCTCTGCTTTGTTCAGACAAAAGCAGCTGCCATAGCCCTCACCAGATGCTTATGAATGCATGCTGTATGGCCACCTCATGTATTATTCCTTTTATGTGGGTCAGTGATGATTTTCTCCATAGCTAAGAAATAAATGCAGTCCATTTTTATACCATCGAAACACTTTTTTGTATTCAGCTCTGCAGAGTTTATATGCCTAATTCACAATCATGAAGTCGTACAAGGAAGTTTTTGGTTCACTTGGTTAGACAAACTTTTAACCCTCATGTGTACCGATTCACTTTTCATCATTGTTGGCTGGATTTAAGGGACAATTTGACAATCACTCATCAATGACAGAGTCGCTGATCCCTGACCCTACGCCATGCATAAAACATTAAAAACACACCCTTCAATCGGTGTCCCCACATCAAGTATGCATTTACGCCTCAAACAAACGCCTCTCGTGATCTAAAAGTACCATCCTTCCCCACTTTTATTTTTTTATTGACTGATTTCCTCATAAGCCCACTTTAGATGGAGAGTAACTGAAGCCCTTTAAAAGATCCATCTCATTTGTTCGTGTAAATGTGCCAGAGTAGAGCGTGTCATATGGAGTGTGTCATATGGATCTGCCTTATAGCGCATCTTTGCTGCCTTTCTTAGAGCTTTTAATATATGAAAATTGAAATAAAGAGTCTGTTTAGTATGTATGTTGTATATTTGTTATAGACATAGTGTGAGTATCGATGTGTTGACTGAATGATCACCGTGCTGAGACGATGTATATTTGTGAAATACCTGTGTGAAGACCTCAGATGTCTTGTCATTTCACTTCTTTCTATTTGAACTTATCTGTACAAACACCTTTGGGTGTTACAGGCAGACATAAAAGCATTTGTTCAGTTCTCAGTGCAGTGCCCCCAAAAATTATTTAAAAAAAACAAACAAACAAAGGAACTAGAGATGTAGCCATCATAGAAATTATTCTTTCTTGAAAGTGACAGTGTTTCATTGTCGCTGCAGTCCAAAGGAAATGTTTGGAAAAAAGTAAGAGTTAAGTTCTCAAGATTGTGCCTCAGAAAACCTGACATTTTGGGGCCACAGGGTTTTGTGTTACAATATGCCATACTCAGTTTTACCTTACAATGTCTGAACTATGAAATGCTGCAGTCAGGGTAAGATAACCGTAGTACAGTTAGAGAGGCTTCTGTAATGGACACCACTGTATGTGGGCTGCACATGGAGGCGTGAGAGTTACAGAGCGAGCGAGTGGACGGACGAGTGGGTGTGTGGATGGGAGAAGGAGAGAGGACCGGAGGTAGCTGGCTCAGGACCAACAGAGAAATGTCCAGTGCAACGGGTCTTTAGGGAGCTGCCGTTGATAGAGACCAGGCTGACACAAACCACACGTGATCTTCTACATTTTCTTCTTCTTCTTATTCTTCTCCTCCTTTTATGCAGCCCTGATCATGTTAGTGAAAATAGATGAAAGCAAAAATACTGCAATCATAAAATTTTAATATTAGATTATATTATTATAATTATCATCATCATTATTTATTATTATTGTTATATTATATTTCACTTTGAAAGGACCTCATGAGGGTGCATTAGTGAGGAAGGTTAATTGGTTGGCATAGTGGTTTGATGTATGTGTTGCACCTACATGGGGATATGCATTAGCGCAGCTGGATGAAAGCGTTTGATCTGCCTTGGTCTGCGTGATGGACAGAATATTTTTACTATTAAATTTGTAAAGGGCATACAGGTGTGTTTGTCAAAGAGCCTCTCTCTCTGTTTTTCAGACTCTTTCTCTCACTCGTGGTTTTCCCGTTTAAACCACTGTCTCATATGTACCTGCCTTTTTCATGTGCAATATGAAGTGTCTGCCTCTGTGACATTGCATAGATTCCTATGTAAATACCTATGCCTCCTGTTTGATTATTGCTTTAGGTCTGAGTTGCCAAAGGCTTTTAAGTGTTAGATCATGATGTTTCCACTGGGGGGGGGGGGTAGGGGGAGGGGGGAGTGTGACAGTGTTGATCCTGAAATGCTTTTGAGAGTTCAGACCTACAGTTGGACAATTTTCTATAATGAGTGTGTATCTGTCCTTTATATGTTTGTTTTAGAGAGTCAGGGCTAAATGTGCCAAGCAAACATTATCTACTTCCTGGCCAAGCTGCAACGAGGAAAACAGACATAAAACTTCAAATATATTTTGTTCTCTAATGTTGGAGTGACGACGAGGGCTGTGTTCATATTTAACTTTTCTGATACGTCGTGACGGCTTGTCCATGAAGTACGAACCAAATCTATTTCCCATCATCACAGTGCAGCAGGACTCCAACCTGTGATGTAATGTCATTGTAATGATCATCTGTGACATAATTGTTAAAAGTGGCAAGAATAGAATTGCTGTAAATAACAAAGTTTTAAAAAGAATTTTTTTTTTCTTGATTGTCTGTCATTATTACAATGGGAAGTATTTCAATTCTGTAATGTATTTAAAGTGGTTGCATCCTGTTCTCTTTTATTTTTAAAGCCATTTTTGAACAACCCCAAGCTTAGACTTTTACAGAGGGAATGAAAGAAAACTATATGTGTATTTAGGATATACATAGTATTCTACCAGGAATAAGGACCCAGACTAATCTGAAATGTATACATGATGCTTATACTGAGGACTAAATCCAATCATCTGTTAGTTATTTGTTTCGTTGAGTTCTGAGTGCTGGTGGTCTTGTTCTTCTTAAGATGTATTGAACAAGGACATTTTTGAGAAAAAGGCAAATGGATGACGTTTTGAATCTTTTTTTTTTTTCTTTCTTGGAATAAATCTGGTGAAAGGGTTCTTGGTTGTTGTCTCTACATGTGCACACACACCAAATGGTATGGTACTTGATTGCCTGGAGATGTGTGTTGGTGCGCGGTGCATTTACTCACCACATTGGCATTTCTGCTGATCCTATTGGCCAACAGCACTTACTGTATAAACATGGCCAGATTAGTACATTGGGGACCCCGGAACAAAAATCTCCTACGGCCCACTTGTTCTGATTCCTCTCTCCAGGAATCAGCATCGATTCCTGCATGTAGTTGAATATAAATTCTCACAGTTTGTTTGTGCAGTAATGCTTTTATTACAGGATTCAGTTCCAGTGAGGACATGCTCAAACTATTATTTACCAATACCTCCTGAAATAACCAAGTGATGTAGAATTTAATTTATTTTTTTAAGTAATTTGACAAGTGTCCCTTTATGCTATGCCTAAAACTACTGTATTCGTATTTCGAGCTGCATTTGGATCTTATCAGATAATAATAATAATAATAATAATAATAATAATAATAATAATAATGAGACAAACCCTGCTAAAAAACAAAAAGCAAAATTACACCGTTGTGAGTGGGAAATTAAATTAGGAACTATATCTGTGGGTAGATGCCATTAAATTTGACATCAACATAAAACTCTGACAGTAGATATTCCAGTTTGTATAAGAAGGAATCTAAATTAAAATTTGATCAATGAATGAGAGAAAGGCAACTGAGACAGCACAGTACTCATAGAGCAAATCACAGTCCAGACCAAGCCAATCTCACCAGATCAACGCGAATGTGAACATGAAGTGAATTTTGCACCAGCAACATGACAAGGAGCGCTCTGCATAATCAGTATTTTTACTTTGGTTGATGCTATATGTAAAGTTTACATTACTTCATTTCGTCTACTTCAGACGTTTACGTGCAAAACTTTTACTTTTCATGTATTTTTAAAATGTTATGCACTAACTGTTTAGATCATTAAGTTAAGTAAATGATCTTCACTAAGTATAAGTATCAATATAAAGATCTATAAATTAGAAGTATTTATATATATATATATATACATATATATTTGCAATATTATGTGCTAAAAAGTATAAATACAATTAGTTTACACATTTATTGGGCATTATTTCTGAATTATTAGATTATTGTTATAACATTTTATGTTGCAGTAAACAAGGAGGTCAATTTAACTTTTTTTAGTTTGATGATTGGTATTTTAATCTTATACATCTTTCATAAACTGATGAAAAAAATTATACTCATTATAAAAATCTGAAAAGTAATGTGTGTGTGTGCTGAGAAAACGTTGAGACAGGCAGATGCCTGGCTCCTCATTCAACGTCCTGTCGGGCTATATATTTATTAAAAGATATCAACATATTTTCAAATGTAAACGCTTAACAATTTCAAAGTGCAAAATCTTTCTGTAATGTAATGTGTTCACTGTATTTATACTGTCTCTTAAACCCATGTTTACAACATGTCAAAACATCTAAAGTACTCACTATATTAAAATGCATCACAACAAAAATACCTGTATCAAACATATAATGTGGGAAATGTGTTTAAACTGAATCAAAAGTTACAAAAACAAAACTATATAGATTCACATTATCCTATATCATTCATTCCTATACACTGTACACGATGTGCTTCGATCACCCTATTTCATTTGTTATAAATTGGTATTTAAACCATAGTAGCTGTTTACACACTCACAAAATGAACCGATATCTACTGTTGGACACAAACAGAGAAAGACTGATACACTTGGCGGCAAATTACACAAAATACTTTAGCCGACAGGGCTATCATGAGCTAAAGAACACATAACTCATTCTTTTCTTAACATAAACCAGACAGACTTAACATGAAATGAGCCTTTAAAACATACTGATATGATTTGCTTCCTTATAACGAAACACAGGAATACTCTATGTTATTATGCGGCCAGCACTCGGACTCGACACAAACGCTCGTAGCTACTAACACTGCTAAAACACGACAGGATCATTTCAACCAACTTAGTGTGTAAACATTCAGCTTGAAGTTAGTTGTAAGGTGCTTTGTCAATTTCACAAATCACCAACCTCAGAAAACAGGAAAGTGTTGAGTCATAGTTCTCAGAGTTCCTACTTTCCCTGAAGGCAACGTGACTGAGTAAGGTCCTCAGCCGTTTTTTGCTATGATGATGTCACTCATTATTCCACGCCCCCTCTCAGCTGACGCCACGCCCCCTCACAACTGACGCCACGCCCCCACTCCAGGTCAGGAACAAAAGTCTGAAACTGAACTCATAAGATCTGAAGGTGAAAAAAAGATCTGAAAGTGTAAATTAAATAAGATCTGAATCTGAAAGCGTAAACTCTACAGCTGAAAAAAATATGCGCAACAATTTCAATTCATAAGAAAATAAAAATTGAAAGTACATTTTTTTTTTTATTCAAAATAATTTCAGAATTTAATCAAAATTATATTCAAATTGAAAAAACTTTTCTCACACAAATTATTTTAGTTTAAATATATTGTTGTATTTTGAAAAGTTCAAGATCAAATCTTGAACTTTCAGTTTTAAATTTTAGTTTTTCATTTACTCATTTTCTTCGAATTAAAACTTTTGGCCTCGATCTGGCTCCATAAACACACAGACCAGTCCGGGGGCCAAACCACAGCGCTGCACTGCCACCTACTGGCCAGAAGTTAGGGCAGACTTTTGAATAAATTCATTTTATAGACTTTCCTTTATTCTGTCACTGCTCTTAACCAGTTCATTTTGAGACAATCAATATAAAACAGATTTACACTCAAACAACTTAAACAAAACAAAAAATTGACGATACATTTTGTGTATTATTTACACACTGATATCAGCGCTCAACTGGAAACGTCCATTATCTCTCTGTCCTGTACAGGGTCACAGGGGGCCTGGAGCCCATCCCTGCAGACTTTGGGAGAAGTCGCCGGCTCATCACTGGGTCAACACAGAAAGACAGACCACCATTCACACTCAAATTCACACCTACAACCAATTTACAATTACTGATTAACATAACATGCATTTCTTTGGTCCGTGGGGGGAAAAAACCAGGAGAAAACCAACGCGGGCAAAGGGAGAACATGCCAACTCCACACTTCCAGGAGCTAGCCGAGGTATGAACCGAGAACATCCTTTAAAACACAACAATTCCTCGATATCACCTTTTTCTGCATTCATTTCCGTCTGAAAAGTATTTTATAGTTGTGCATATCGATCATGTTTACGCCGATACCGCTGCATCTAATATCTGATCGACAATACCGATATATCAGTCGGGCAATAGTAAAAAAAATATATATATATATATATATATAGTAAAAGTACAAATGAAAGCGCATCTACCTCAAAACTGTATGGTACTTAAGTACATGTAGGTACTTAGTTACTTTCCACCTCTGGTAGTATTACGACTTCTGCTGGTAAAGAAAGAGAAGAATCGGTACTTCTTGTCTACTTCTTTCCTCCACCAGCAAATTACATGCAATACAAATCAATTTAAATAAAAAAAAAAAAAAACCTGTAATATCCCAACTCTGCTCCGCACCTTAAATGATCGCGGGGTACAAGGGGACGCAAAAGTTGAGGGATTTTTTTTTTTTTTTTTTTTTTTTCCCAATTATTGATTTCTCGCGTGAGTTGGAAGCGCGTGATCTTCTGCGCATCGAGAGCTGTAGGTAGTCCGCCATTGCTGTATGAAGAACTATCGGATCGGCGCTCGGCTGTCAACAATAAACTTGCGGTGCTGGCAGGGACGAGGAGCTCGGAGGTCGAGAGGAAGCTCGTCGGCTGCTCCGTCAACCAGTAGTCACCCTCCCTCCCCTCCTCTCGTCCTCCTCTCTCCCCCCCCCCCCCCACATTGGAGAACACTTTCATATGAACACAGAGCCCGCGGACGAGGCAACCATGTCCAATCTCAGCAAAGGCGGCACCAAGAAGGACACCAAAATGAGGATACGGGCCTTTCCTGTGAGTGCACGCCGGAGAAGGTGCTCTGTCTGCCCGGCGGGCGGCGACGTGACCGCCGTGGTCCGGAGGGGAGGGGAGGGGAGGGAGCTAAGTGCTACTAGCAGGCTAACCCAGCTGAGCAGCAGATATGACTTGGCTATCCGCGCACCAAGTGCAGCCGTCAAACGTCCGGTCGCCCCCCGCCGTCGGTCGGAGGGAGACTCTGTTATAATACGAACTCAAGTTATACCTTTTATTAACGTTTTACCTGCTTTTAACTTCCCAGACCGTCAGCGAGCAGCTCGGATGGGTCGACGCGGCTAATGTTAGCTCTTAGCACCCACCTCCTCCACCCTCCACCACCACCTCCTCTCTCGACTTGACACTTGTTGTTTTGACCGCTTTGTGGCTTTCTTTAATACACGCACGGTGTCTTTTGTGTCTGAACTCAAGATGAGGCCGACTCGTACGCACATAAATTGCCGGCTGGACTTCCAGCTGCGTGCGGGGAACAGACAGCCGCGTTACAGCAGCTCGAAACGGGGCTAACGAAAGACCGAGCAGCTAACCTGGTGGTGGTTGTGTGGTCGGTGTTTATCTGTTGTCGTTTCAGAGGTGGAATTATGATTCCTCTCCTCGTCCACTCTTTTTTTTTTTAATTTTTAATTTTTTAATCCCCAAATCATTAAAACTCCTCATCTATGAACTGACCTTTTTTTTTTTTTTTTTTTTATTCTGCATAAAACAGCAGCCTGGCTGCGGCTGACAAGAGGGTGTTATGCAGGTAGCCGATGGGTTGGAAACTCATCTCTGGCTCTTGAGTTTCTAGCTGTGTCATAGTGACAGCGAGCACCACAGCTTTCTCCTGTTAATTCAGTGAGGACCTGGACCTTCGTGAGCCTGTTGAACGTGGCCCAATCCTCCTGACAGCATCTTGACATGCATGTGTTTGGGCTTGTCTGCTGAGGAGTTCACAGTTAACACACCGAGGGTGGCATGAATTAAGTTTCCCCCCCTCTTCCCCCAACATGTCTTTGACTGTTGTGAAGACCACAGACATGCTGAAGTGAGCCGCTTAGGTTTAAAGCTTTTAATTATAGGCTGGATTATTGATTTGTAGTTGCAATGATGCACCGTTGGGTAGTAGTGTGCTGCAGGAGCTCCACACATTTTTCACTCTCGTCTGTAGTTGAGTTGTCACGATCAGGACATTTTAGTTGACGATTGTTTGTCAGCCGACTAATTATGATTCATGATTTAATTGTATGTTTCTAGTTGATTTTATGCCACTAGTTTAGTAAAAGCCTAATCGTAGTTTCGTATGCCTCGCGAGAAGGACGAGCTATTTATTGGTAGTAAACGCTGGAAAATGTGAACAAGAATTATACTTCCGTTTGCCTTTTTGAAAACCAAAAGTTCAACAGGGCAGCTATGATATGAATAACTGAACTGTAGAACGTTTGTTACTGAAATATACGAAGAAATCAATGACAGGTAGCAATATCCGAAATAAACAATCTACTAAGGCGGCACTTACTGTCCACTTAGATGCCATTAAACCGTAGCAGATGAGCGATGTGATGATGTCATTGAAAGAGTGTCAGTCAAACCTCCAAAGGGTAGAAAACGCAGCGGAAGTTATCGGGAAAATATGACATTTCTGTTAGTTTCATGCAGCTGTGTTTATACATAGGAGGGGAAACCACGGTAATGATTATGCAAAGTAATTCCAATCAGGAGATTATGTAATATTTGTGGCATGCCCAGTCTATAGTGGCTGATAACTTACAAATCATTTCACCTGATTTTATTATTCATCAGGGAAAGCTTGGCAAAATGTCATTTTAAAGCTTACAAAAGAAATAGTTACCCTTGTCAGTGTGCATGAATAACCACAAAGGATTCAACAGTTTTTGTCAGTTTAGTCACATTTGTAGTAGCCCACGCACTAGTATGCGCATGTAAACTATCCCTTACATATTTAATACTAATAGATTGGTATGTATAACGACAGCATATAGATATAGAGTTCACATTTTCCTAATAGAGCAGGTGCCTCTCTCTGGAGCGACTTAGGGGGTTGTTCAGACACAGATTATTCCCCCTCATGCCCATTTCGGAGAGAGATGGCAGAAATTGAATGTCACGCCTTTGCCCTTTAGGAGATAGACCGTCTAACCACTGTACCAATCATTTATTGGGTTAATTGGGTTTGAAGTAAGATGTCAAGAGAGACAGCAAGAGGAAGACAGGATTCAACCTAATCTAAATGCGCCAACCTCACCAAAGGTACTTTACCAACATACCAGAGATATCAGCTCAGGATTTGTAGAGAAACTGTTGATACACAAAACACAGTAGGTGGGGGGGGGGGGGCATTAAATAGGTGTATCCCCTCAGGAAGCCATAGTGATTATATTGCACTTTGGGGGTTTGTGTTGAACACAGCTGGAGTGAAAATAAGCTGACGCGATAACAGAGCTCCTTGGAGCTGTTAACGTAGCTGTCATGTGAGGTCCTTTTTGATGTATGTCAGGTCTTTTGCCGTAAATAATTCTTCCAGACGCAGCTTTCTTTCTCCCCTCCGTCATGTTCTGTGATCAGCAGACTCTAACAACATCCATAACTTCTGTACATTTAAAGCATATGATTGGTGGAGGTTGGTGGAGGTTTTAAGGTTCACAGCAGGGGAGAAATGATCAATTAAGAATTCCCCTCGCTGGCATATGTTCTCGTAAAATACGTTCACAGATGTCTGAACAGACAGCAAAAATGTGGGATCTTGTTGATTTGGCTGAAAAAACTGGCACCTTAGTTATAAAACTACCTTCTGACTGGCTCATTGCAAAGTAAATAATCAACTATTCTGCACCCACATGACCAGTGCAGAAAGAATCGGAGCACAAAAGTGCACAGTGGTGAGAGTCTGTTTGTATCGGGACACTTTATTTGGGTGTTAGGGTTTTTAATAAGCGTTGACACTAATAATCATATGGGATGATCATCCTATTCAACTGATTGCTGGCTACCTTTTGCAGATGACGATGGATGAGAAGTACGTCAACAATATCTGGGACCTCCTGAAGAATGCCATCCAGGAGATTCAGAGGAAGAACAACAGCGGCCTGAGCTTTGAGGAACTTTACCGTAACGCCTACACCATGGTGCTCCACAAACATGGAGAGAAGCTGTACACGGGCCTGCGGGAAGTCGTTACTGAACACCTTATCAACAAAGTAAGAGCCACACAGATCCGAGGCGAACACAGTTGCAGAGTGAGGCTGAAAGTCAAGTGATGACAGATCGAATGAAACATTTACTCGTGTATTTGACTTCGCTCATTCAAGTGTGTCACGCATACGAGTACAAACTTACTTTAACATTGAATGGAGTTGTACGAACATCTAGGCCCAAGTCTACACACAATAACACTGAAACTATTTTTGATCTGTTGTGCCAACAAGAGACCTGATCTCGGACAATGGTAGGAAAATCTAAATTTAATCAGACCTACAGATTGAATTTTAAGCTAACTGCTTAGTCTGTTTGTTGCCAAACAGCATCTGGCATCGGCTTTATACGAAAATTCATCGTACTGCTTGTTTTTTTATTCTATTCAAAACAAACGTACCAAAGTAGACGCTGTTTCCATTTGGGAGCAGCCTCGTGAGGGTGAGTGAGCGTACAATTAAGTTGGAAAAAGGAAGAATTCAATTTCACAGGTTACTACTCAGGTCTTTTGTAGTGGCTGATTTGTAAAATCCTTCACTCGTACCTTCTTTTGACCAGTTCTTCATTCCTGTGGCTGGCGAGAAAGTGTTGTTTTTGTTTTTGTTTTTTTAATATCGCCTTGACTGAGGACAATTTTCTCAAATTAGAAATTTAGTTTGATGTTTTTTACCTGGAGAAACCCATTTAAATTAAGTAGCTGAAATGGCAAATGTTGATGAATTGGATTGTTCTAAGCAGCCTTGGGGAAAAAAGCACAAAAGGAGGGCATGCCAAAATTAGTCAAAATACCTGCTAATAAATTACAAAAGCACTCAATGAATGCCAAGCTGTCAGTTGTTTTCGAAAGCATGTAATTAGGAATAAATTAAGTTTGTCCATGATATGTTTAGTGAGTGCTGCTGTGCAGATACCCAGTGAGCAATATTTAAGGAGGCTGCAGTTGAATACCAGCCAGGTGGTTTTACAGCTTAATTAAATGCACATTCAGAACTTGGCAGGCTCTGTAAATTAGCAGTCAGGGAATGTCAACAACTTTGTAGATCAAAGAAGAGAGATCTGACACCTGAGTGGGTTTTTATTATCTAATAATGAGCCAAGTATCAGTTTGAAAGAAAGACAGTTGTAATGGTTCGGATGCGTCTTGAAAATCCACACGTTATTCTCAGTTCAACAAAACTGCAGATGGACTGTAAGGTTATTTTAATGCAGCAGTCCGTCCACATCACAGTGTGGTTTGATAGATAATGTTTGGCCTAACAATTGCTGCCATTAAAATTGATTAACAGAAGGACTTGGATATGTGAAATGTCTTTGAACAGTGACACGCTGTAATCTAGACAAGGGCTGAAGAAGAGCTAACAATCTGTTGGTAACCCTGCATGTCAGCTCAAACACAGCCAAACTTTTCTCTTTTTTGTTTTTTTCAACAAACATTCCAGTTTTTTTAAGATTAATGGAGTTTTTCTGGTGTTGCCTCTGTGACTCCAAAACCATGGCTGTGACCGTGACTCTGTAATGTCTCATCAGAAACCAACTGATTAAATCACACCTTAATTCTTGACAGTGTTGTATCGCATCTTTCAAAATAGCCTTTTGTTAGTTTAATATTTTGATCTGTAATATACGCATTGTTTAATATGATGGAGTAACAGCTTCCTTTTATTAGCACCAAGCCGTAATAGTAGCCTCATAAGCCTCAGATTGAAGGTTGATCTCATGTAACATTAAGAGCAGAGGCGATTATTCATTATCTCTGCCCAGGAGGAGAAGAAAGGGGAGGTCGGTGTGCCCTTAAGAATCCTATTCTACAGAGACGTTTGGTTTACAGTGCTGAGTCACACTGCAGTGTGATTATTATCAAGCTGTTGTATGCCTGACTAGTAGAGAGGAGGTCTCATGAATACAGCAAAGTAAGTTAAAATAAAAGCCTGCATGAACAAGAAATCACAAGGATGGGTGCCAGCTGGATTCAGAAGCATTTTTCTCTGCAGAAAAACTGCAGAATGTCCTCATGAATATGTGTTACTCTCTCGCCCAAAGGTACGAGAAGATGTCCTCAACTCTCTAAACAATAACTTCCTACAAACCCTAAATCAGGCCTGGAACGACCACCAGACAGCAATGGTGATGATCAGAGATATCCTGATGTATATGGTGAGTGACTTCCAGAAACTGAAGACAAAGGTCGGGAAGTAACACTGAAACCAAACTGTCAGGCCGCGTAATCATGCAGCACACAAAGAGCCGAGGAGTTTCACTTTATGCATTTTTCTTCTTTTAAAATTATGACACAAACACATTTAAGCGCGGGAACAACACCGGCAGTAACTTTGAAAATGCATGTTGTCCCAGACAATAATCCTCTTTCTGTGAATTTGTGCCACAGGACCGGGTGTACGTACAGCAGAACAATGTAGAGAATGTCTACAACCTGGGTCTGATCATCTTTAGGGATCAGGTGGTCCGCTATGGCTGCATCAGAGACCACCTCCGCCAGACCCTGCTGGACATGATCGCACGCGAGAGGAAGGGCGAGGTGGTGGACAGGTAGCCAGAAGTCAAAGACACGATTTACTGCATGGTTACCTTTTTATAAATGATCTGGGGTTTTTTTGTGGGTTTTTTTTTAGTTTCAGTCTGAAAAATTGGAAAGAAAATGAAAGTCACATCTTAAGTATTTTAAAGACGTATATAATATAAAATCATCGAACAGAGGTGGACAGAGCGAATTGCTTTTGATATGAGGAATAAAAGAGCTGTCAAATACATTTTCTGCATTTACACCCACTTGGATTTTTTTTTTTAAACACCTCTGACATTTTAAAACCATTGATTTTTTCCAAGACTTATGCACTGTGGAGTTTTTCAACGAATGAATAATAATAAGTTAGTTGGCAGCTATAATAAGTTTGAAACAAGCACCCACCTAAGATTTTTTTTTTTATTTGTTCTTGTTTTTGTTTTTTTTCTGAAAAAGAAAAAAGATTTTCTTTTGCATTACTCGCTGTGCTTTTAACATGCGGTCTGCTTCTCTTCTCCTCCAGGGGAGCCATTAGAAACGCCTGCCAGATGTTAATGATCCTCGGCCTTGAGGGGAGATCTGTTTATGAAGAAGACTTTGAAGCACCCTTCTTAGAAATGTCCGCAGAATTTTTCCAGGTTCGGGACAGATTTTAATTCCACTGATTGCTCATTGTTTATCTGTATTTGTTGCTGCTTTGGCAACGTCTTCCCTTCCTGGGGGAACTATATAACGAAAATAGTGAAATGGATAAAACGGTTTAAATACTGGTGATTCTCAAAACGTCTTTGTTTCTTGTTTTCGTTTAGATGGAGAGCCAAAAGTTCCTTGCAGAAAACAGTGCCAGTGTGTACATAAAGAAGGTAGAGGCCAGGATTAATGAGGAGATTGAGCGGGTAATGCACTGCCTGGATAAATCCACAGAGGAGCCCATCGTCAAGGTGGTGGAACGCGAGCTCATCTCCAAACACATGAAGACCATCGTAGAGATGGAGAACTCAGGCCTGGTCCACATGCTCAAAAACGGCAAAACAGACGGTAAGTGTTCGGTCTTATTCACTCACACTTGATGTCGTCAGTGTTTGTAGTCGGTCATTATTTGTTAGAAAAGAAATCCACACGTCACAGTGAAAGCTCAGAACATTCTTCATATAACAGAGAAATGGAAACACCAACACTCTTGAATAAACAATGTATTTGTCACTTGCAGGATGTGTTGTTATTGGATCAGTGATACAGTCTCGCTGTGTTCCCCTTGTTCATGTCACAAACAATCGTACCTGAGCAATTCAAGGTTGATTTGATTTCAGTGAAACTGGGAATGCAGTGCCAGAAAATATTTCAGTTCACTCTGTGCAAATACGCCTACTCTTCAGAACATCCTCAGTCCTTTTGTGGTTGGTAGAAATGGATTTCTGATATGTGTGTTCATGCATGTCCCTTCACAGATTTGGCATGCATGTACAAGCTGTTCAGCAGGGTTCCCAATGGGCTGAAGACCATGTGTGAGTGCATGAGCTCATACCTGCGGGAGCAAGGCAAGGCTCTCGTGTCAGAGGAGGGAGAAGGAAAAAACCCTGTAGACTATATCCAGGTACGACGATGGTTAATCAGGACACGCCGCAGTTATTGGTCATTGTATTTTGTCAATCTGCACAAACTTTATTTGAAGTTTTCAATGAATTTTCCTCAGTAAGATAATACACTGCTCAGATGATGTTGTTTTGTAGGTGGCTAAGAGAGATACATGCACCGGTCCCAACATGAAACCTTGTTTGGAGTAATCAGGCTCAGTACACTTCAGCACACCATTGCGTGAGGACCACAAGGCATTTTCATAACCTCCCAGCAGAGTATAAGCGCTCCATGTTTATGGCCACAAACCATTATGGTCTCTGCCATCAACCTCACCGAGTCATTGCACTTTACTCGTTAACATGTGAGGAGACGAAGCGACTCGAGACGAAGCTTTGAAGCTCCACTTTTAGTACTGAATTTCTTGTCTGAAATAATCTTGGTGAGTTCTGTTCATAGGTTCTTACTCTCATCTAACAGACAGCAGCCTCCATGTTTTTTGATCAGATCAGCTCTCCTTTGCACCCTGACATTTTTCTGATGAGGTCAGCTTTCCTCTGCTGTAACTGCTGTAATTACTGTGTTAAGCTACCGCTAATGCGAACAGCTGCTGTATCATTCCTCTTCGATCTCGTCTCCCTGCCCCCTTGCTGCAGGGTTTGCTCGACCTGAAGACCCGTTTCGACCGTTTCCTGCAGGAGTCCTTCAACAATGACCGACTCTTCAAACAAACTATTGCTGGCGATTTTGAGTACTTCCTCAACCTCAACTCGCGCTCTCCTGAATACCTCTCACTCTTCATTGATGATAAACTGAAGAAGGGAGTAAAAGGGGTGAGCCCTCTAATGGACCTACTCTGTCATTTTAAAACACACAGACAGATGTTACTGACCTGCTTATTAATAATGGATTACTACACTGCAGTCTAAAACCCTTTTGGTTTCATGGATTACATGTCATCATCTCATGTTGAGAGTTGAAGAATTCCAGATTTGTTAAAGGTGTGGGTTTCTGTTTTCTTCTAGGTTTCACTTCAATTTGGCATAGCTCCATCTTTTGTATTTGTTATTACTGCATAAAATTAGGAAATGTTTGTAATCATTTTTCATGTGTAATTCAATTCAGTAGGTTGTGTTGCATATCAAAAATTCTGGTGAGAGTAAGTCGCGAAGTCTATCCCTGACTGTGATGGGTATATCTTGACCCTGTGTCTTGTTTATTTCGTCCAGCTGACAGAGCAGGAGGTCGAGTCCATACTGGACAAGGCCATGGTGCTCTTCCGCTTCATGCAGGAGAAGGACGTGTTTGAGAGGTACTACAAGCAGCACCTGGCTCGCAGGCTGCTCACCAACAAGAGCGTCTCTGATGACTCTGAAAAGAACATGATCTCTAAGCTAAAGGTGAGTGGGCGTTTGATCTCATCAAGTTACACTCTCTGGAGTCTGGAGGAAGAAACTTCTTCAGCCTTGTAATCAAGCTTTAGTGATTTTATGCAAATCACATCACTATGAAGTTTTCTCTGAATCAGCTGTAAAAGAAGTCATTTATTTGTGGAGACACCGCCTGTGCTCAAGTTGATCTTTAATCAATGTCTTGGTGAATTACAAGGTTAGGAGAGAAGTCTGCTTACTGTATCCACCTGCCACTGTTTGTTGAGCACCATATGAGTTATGATTTACCCTAAATGGCTTTGGATTAGTCAATGAAATCCTTCTTCTGGTCTTTCTTTGCTCAGACTGAGTGTGGCTGTCAGTTCACCTCTAAACTGGAGGGCATGTTCCGGGACATGAGCATCTCCAACACCACCATGGACGAGTTTAGACAACATCTACAGACGACTGGGGTGAGGATGCGCCACATGTCGCAAACCATTCTGTCAAAACAATGAGCTGATTTGCTACCTCTAAACAGTACATGGCTGCTTGACTGACTGAACATTGCTGCGCTGCTCAGTTACATCAAGACAATAATGCGCCTAACTATCCGTGTCCTGGATGTACTTGGTGCTAGCTTCTGGCTTGTGCTGTGCTTTCACAGAGCTTTTTGACACCAGAGTGTCTGTAACTCTATTTGGTTGCCATTATAGTTGGTTCAAGCAAGTGTCATTCATATTAAGCGCATGTTGGTTACATTCATTAAGTGAGTACAAAACATAAATCTGAATAATTATTTGTATTTTTGTGTGGATGCAACATATTTGTCCGTTTCGGATAAACAGTCTAAGATGTGTCTTTTTTGTGTCATTTACCTTCAGGTTACACTGATAACAACTTGTCCACAATAGCACTAAGCTACAGGATGTATTTGCATCAGCGTAGACGGAAGCCTGACCTAACATCTCGTGGGTTTTTTTAACTTTAGGTGTCACTCGGAGGGGTGGATCTCACTGTGAGAGTCCTGACAACAGGATACTGGCCAACGCAATCAGCAACACCCAAGTGCAATATCCCCCCTTCACCACGACATGCATTTGAAGTGTTTAGAAGGTTTGTCATCTGGACACTTTAATCACAAAACGAGTTTATTGCTTACATGTGCGAATGGTTTTATGTCTGCACTTTGTTTTGTCAATGTTGTCTCTGTGTGATCCAAAAGGAGGAGTGTAACTAAGCCACTCTTTATGTTTTGTTACAAGTGCAAGCTGAACAGAGTAGCAACTTTTCCCCCATTTCCTGAAGATATAAGCTCACCTTTATTTCTAGAAAGTGACAAAGTCACCCTGCGGTCTGTTGTAGAAATGACCAACACCCAAGTTAGATTAGTTGTGGTGCGTTGACTGTTTTCGGAGGTTGATCTGGTATAACTTCTGGTTTGCAGGTTTTACCTTGGTAAGCACAGCGGGAGACAACTCACCCTGCAGCACCATATGGGTTCTGCAGATCTAAATGCCACCTTCTACGGCCCCCTCAAAAAGGTGTGTGAAACCTTTGAAGGGGAGTTTCAGCACTTTTCAACCTAGTGGATGCCTTTAATGCCTTGAAGCGGTTAATTTTTCTGTTTTACGATGACAAACTGGAGCATTTATAGTTCAAGTGTAACAGGATTGTACATTGGAAAATAACAAGGTGACCAGGTATCAGTTTTGAGGCTTTGTTTTGCTACTCTGATTTTCTATAAGAAACGTTTTGCAAACGCTGAAACACCTTTTAACGTAGACATAACACAATCATAATAATAGATCCAGCTAAATGTGAAGAATATTATTTCTCAATTTCAGTTGGAATTATTTTCTCGTGAAAATGCACATCATTCGAGCAAAGAGGAAGCCTACTGTTTTGTGGACTTTGAGTAACAACAGCATATTCATTTTGTAAAAGAGGATTTTGAGTCACACTTTCAGATTCTGATCTTTCATCCAAACTCATCAACAGGAGGATGGATCAGAGGTTGTAGTGGGAGGGGCCCAGGTGACAGGCTCCAACACCAGAAAGCACATCCTGCAGGTGTCCACCTTCCAGATGACCATCCTCATGCTTTTCAACAACAGAGATAAATCCACCTTTGAGGTACGCAACGTAATTCCCCACAGTCCACGCAATCTGATCGTGTGTTCTGATGCCCCACATCACAAAAACAGTCAAGCCAGGGCAAGAAACACAAAGTGTGTTGGTTTAAGTGGACACTTACAGCAGGGAAATGTTATTCAAAGACAAGTTTCAGACTGTGGCCTCTGTAATGTCTTGGTTATTGTTTTGTCATGACCCCAAACTTGATCTCTTAGGAGATCCAGCAGGAGACGGACATCCCAGAGCGGGAGCTGGTGCGAGCACTGCAGTCTCTGGCCTGTGGGAAACCCACTCAGAGAGTTCTCACCAAGGAACCCAAGTCCAAGGAGATCGAAAATGGCCACGTGTTTACAGTTAATGACCAGTTTACCTCCAAACTGCACCGTGTCAAAATCCAGACAGGTACACAAAATCATCAAGTTTATATGATGAATGAAGGAGAACATAATGTTATATTTGTGGTGCTATCTGGAGATAATGATACACAAAACCCTTGTGAGGAAGAGAGTTTTATTGTTTCAAAATATAAACGTCTGATGAATCAGTCAATGAACTTCAGTCTTTATCAGTTGGCTGTGTGATTGAGGCACTTTCTATCAGAGGTGGTGGTCAGATATTAACTCTCAATCAAAGCTGCATTTAGTTATGAGGGAAAAAAGTGCTTTTTCTTTTGTCTCACTTTGGGTGCTGGGGTAGATTTTCGCTCTGTCTTTTGTGCGCTTGTTCACTGTTTTCTGTGATAACAAGCTGCACCTGGATTATAGTTACAGTTTGTCTTGCGTATTTTGTTTCAGGACCTTAACCTACCTACTCGTGTGTCTACGCTAAACAAGATACAACTTGGACTAGATTTTTACTCAAGTTAAAACATTTTCAATCAGAAACTCGACAGAGGCATCTACTGTTTATTCCAGTAAATCTGCAAACTCGCCACTAAATGCCAGTAAATCCTCTACGCTGCTCGTTTTAAGCCTTAGCACCCGAATGGACACAAATTGCGTCCAAATTCCCCACAACTTCCTCTCGGTTGAATTTCACAGCGACTATTCATCACAGGTAGATGCCATGCGTACCCTATGAAATCGCACGAAGCGCTTTCCAGAAATACCGTTGCAGAGAGGGTTTAAGTTGAAGTTGTGTCGTTATGACACACCGTCCTTCTCCCCTCCCGCTAATCTTAATTGAATAATTACCAAAGTCCCGATCGCTTCACAACGTGCTGTACATCAAAATAAACATCAGAACTTACCCTTCTGATGATACCTGGCGTTTCTCTGTACGACAAGCTCACCTCTACTGTCTCAAACATAGGGCTAATATTACATCCTACTCTGTATGAAAAAAAACAACAACCAAAAAGTTGTTCATGAAATTAGATTTCCTTCAGGTACTGAACACGTATTTTTTTTTGTAATTGCTGAGTCATACAGTGTCCCAGAAACATGGCTTAGATATTGCCAGATTCTAGACAAAAACTCCTCTACACAACTATAAAAAGATATCTCTACTTGCAATACTTTATGGTGAGATACATGTAAAAACATAACAATTTCATGACTTTTCTTTTTTCCTTGATTATAAAGGCTAATGTGAAAAAAAATCTCGAACTATTATCAAATTAAATGATGAAAGATCTGGATAGGCCATACTGTCCTGAAAATAACAGGACATATTAGGAATGGTTAGCCCCTATTATGACCAAGATGTGAGCTTCCAAGTGAAGTCAGTGAAATTATCCTGAAAGTAGGCTGGGGTTCAAAGGGTCAAAGGTCAGGAAAAGTTGGGAGATAATTACTGTTTAAAGTAAATATTACAGTATTTTTGATATCATGTTATGGTATACTCTTCCTGTATTTAGCAGAGGTGTAATAGGTCCACTGTTCAACTGCCACCTGACTCATGTCAGACATGCTGCAACTACTGTTTATCACCACCGGGGCGGCCAAAGAGAATACAATGGAGATATTCGAGTCTGCTACTTTAAATCAATTATTTGGGGAAAAAGCATGTACTTTAATCACACTACTTGTCTCTGCCATTTATTTGCCTTTGCCGTGCATCTCCTAGTGGCTGCCAAACAGGGGGAGTCGGATCCAGAGAGGAAGGAGACGCGACAGAAAGTGGACGACGACAGGAAGCACGAGATTGAAGCTGCTATTGTTCGCATCATGAAGTCCAGAAAGAAGATGCAGCACAATGTCCTAGTAGCAGAGGTCAGTCAGCCGAAATGGTTCCTGTGATTTTAAATGGCAGCTAGAATTTCAAAAAGGTTAAGAAGATAGTTGTAATAAACTAGACTATATTTTTTCGGCCTCCTCATTTTTTCACGGTGGACGTTAGGATATTTTCTTCCCCTCAGTGGAAAACGATGTGATGCACACAAACGGAGACGTCTTGTCTCACCTCTTGTTTTTCAAAAGTTGAAATGAAAGTTTTGCATAACGGACTTTCTCTAACTTAAACATTAAAAACTACGGAATGGACATGATTTTCGAATAGTTGAATATTCAAAATATATGACGGTGCTGTTTTTCGGTAAATGAACGGTGAAAGAAGAAGCTCTGAAAAATGACAGGATATTGAAGGATGCAGCGTTCTGTACTGATTACTGTGTTTTGTGTCTCGTGTCTCCACAGGTCACACAGCAGTTGCGAGCACGATTCCTTCCTAGTCCTGTAGTCATCAAGAAACGCATTGAAGGACTCATTGAGAGGGAATATTTGGCAAGAACACCGGAGGACCGCAAAGTGTACACTTATGTAGCATAAAACAAGTGAATTCTATGAAAGCTAGCATCCAGTTGAGAAAAACTGAGGGCCTTGTTTTTTTTGTGGACTGCTATGTGTTTGAATGAACTTGGAAGTGCTTTCATCATTGATTCTGGGAAACACTGGGAAGCTTAACTTTTTCTTCCATAAAAATGTGTAAAAAAAAAAAAAAAAAAAAAAATGCAAAGATGGCGAAGTTTTCTAGCAATATTAGATTTCTTCTGCAGAGAGAAGTGAACGGAGGGGATCTAGTTTTGTATAAAATCATGTTTCTTGTGGCCTTTGGAGAGAACTGGGTGAGCCTGTTTGCCAATTACTACATGCTGTCCAGAGCGAGTGTAGACATGTTAAAGCAAACACGTGGCTACATGGAGACCATGAAAACATTTGAACTCACTCCCCCTGTTTTTAAATGTTGATGTCGATGTGTTATGTTTGTGTTTCGTGGCACAATAATGGCTGTACAGGTTGACGGACAGTCTCGGCCTTTTCCTCACGGAGGATTTTTACATTTAAAGAAGAGGACAAAGTGTTAACTGGTACAGACCTGGTTTACAACAGCAGCAAAATACATTTTGAGTACTTGAGAAAACATGAAGAGTGCTTAATTTATGTTGCAAAATATGGTTTTCGGGGTTGTTTTAATGTCTGATATGAATTCAGTGTACCTCACTTCACAGCTGAAATATTTAATGCCATTTTTAGTCATTTAGCCAGGTCTGTACTAGTGTTTAGTCAGATCAAGGGCTGTTGCTTCACAGCATGCTTTTATCTAACGGATCGATCAGGGGAATAAGACAAACACAAAACTCCAGAAATAGTGTTTGGTCTCACATTTTTCACTTAAGGCCTGCTGTATTGATCGGCCAAAAAAAAAGATCTCCTCTCTTTGAATGGAAGGCTCCATGTGGTGCAGGCTTCAAAGAGGATATATATTTTTTTTGTTATTCTTGACTGCATTTTGAACGGGCGGAACCAGTCTAGCACCATGTTCTAATGTGTACAAATTGTAAGATAATTATTGTACTCACTGCGAAGGTGGATTGTACAGGGCCTTGTTTTCATCATATTAAATGTAGAATAAAAAAAAACAAGGAAGGGGTGGGTTTTTTTTTTTTTCTTTCTTTCATGAAAAGGCCTCGCAAGCATGAGAAATACTTGCCTCTCCAACCATAATTGAAGCTTAATTTA
Organism: Brachyistius frenatus; assembly: GCF_029030835.1. NCBI lineage: Eukaryota > Metazoa > Chordata > Actinopteri > Embiotocidae > Brachyistius > Brachyistius frenatus. The sequence goes on from NW_027210600.1 coordinate 7,083,876, forward strand.
AATGGTTAGCCACAGTCAAACTCTCTGTTCACTAGAGGAGTTTGGCAGCCACATTGTTTACAACAGTATTGTGAGCTTTACGTGCAACTATTTTCCATTCGTCTTAATCTTCATGATAAAATTTTAATTATTTATTTCTACTGTGCTGTTGTAGGGAGATGTAGGTCCCACTGGTCATTTTGCAGGATGTAGTTTGTGTTGCCGTTGAATCGTATTGTGTCATACTGAGTGGTGTTTTACCCTCTGATTAAAAAGAAAAAAGAAACGGCACAACTACCAAAAACTAAAACCTTCAAAATGACCTTAAACCTGAATTGACACCTCTAAAAAAGAAAATCTGAACATTTGAAAATGCCCAATATTATGGTGCCCCAAAGAGTTCAGTAACACAACAATGATCAAATAATACATTAATACATCCATGAGGTTGTCCGATTGCCATCAGAGCATTCAGTTCAAACTGTCCAGTTTGTCTTGGTTGGCAAAGACTTTAGGTTAAAGTGCCATTATGAAGCAAAACTGCAATTAAACAAAAATAAAAAAGAAGGACAAAATAACATCTCGTAATTAGTTTAAAAAGAACTTTAAAGAGGTGGAAAATAAGTACATTTACTCAAGTACTTGAGTTGAGTACAGTTTTGAGGGATTTGAGTGTTTCTGTCTCGGTAATCCCTCTACTACATTTAAGGAGGAAGTGTTGCACGTTTTACTACATTTGCTCCATTTATCTGACAGCTTCGGTTACTTTTCAGATTTAACACAACAGATACTATAACAAGCCTTTAAAATACAACACGTTGTTAAGATCAAACCAGTAGTTTCCAACTTGTCTGAGTTGTTAACAGCTTCACCAAATAGTGAATAGGAATTGTTCTGCTCTACTTCTCAAATATCATTTAAATAAATGTTCAAACGATCCAAAATGTTAAAAAAAAAAAAAGTTAAAGGTCAGAGTTGTGAATCAGAACCTTTTTTCTTCTCCTTTAATCATAATCATCTGATGACCCATCAGATTTATTTTCTGTCTCTTGTTTTTAAAGTTGTTCAAACCAGCTCCACTTGCAACATGCTGCTTGCACAGATGCTTCCGTGTTAATAATCCAATGATGTCATAGCCTAATATGACAACCAAACCAGAACTTTTACTTTCATACTGTAACTATAATTTTGCTGCTAATACCTCGGTACATTTATGAGAGAAGTATTTTTATTGCATGACTTTGGAGTATTTCCTTGGTACTTTTACAAGGATCTGAATATTTCTTCCAGACTTCCACCACTGGTTTTTAAACATGACCTGTATTATTCCTCACGTGACGTTTTATTTCATGCTTGTTTAAACTTCATACATGAAAGCAGGATGTATCGCGGTATTGTTGAGTGTGTTAAGTGTTGTTCTGGGTTAGACACTTGTAAAAGGTTTTTTTTATTATTATTATTTTACTCCACATTATTTAACTGTCTTGTCAAAACTCGGGTTGACTGCTTCAAAAAAAAAAAAAAAAAAAAAAAAGCAGCTCTTCATGAGTTTAATACTCTTAAGAAGGTTTTAGCTAACAAGGTCTTTAATTTGCAGGGTTTTAGAGCCTCCCCTCCTGCGCACACGTCCCCTGCACTTTTAAATCTGTCCAGCACCGTCTGGACTTGTCTCCTTTGTCTTCCTCATATTGTTAGACGCATGCCATCTGCTCTCTGTTATTACAGGCGGCTTTAGACCGGAGGTCCGCTGCTCCCTTTCGCCCGGGATGAAGTCTCAGAAGCGGCCCGGACACCGTCCAGCGTGCAGCTCTGCTGGGGCACCGCGGTTTTATTTGGTGTGTACAAAAAAGACAAAAACAAAACAAAAAACTGAGTCTCTGTTTTAACATAACGGTGTGTGGCTGTTGGTGACGTCAGCGTCCCACTTCTTTTTTTTCTTCTTCTTCTTTTCTTCTTCTTCTTCTTGAGACAGGCTGAGTGGACAGAAATCAGGCAGGATGTCTTTTAGTCCGAGTCCGGACTGCTGCAAACACCTCAAAAGCTCAAACTTCCTGCCGGGAGCGCCCGACCAGATGTGACGGTGTGAACCGGACGATGTGGCGGAGAGCGGCGGCGGTGCTGAAGACAGCCGACGATGGAAACGAGGACTCCGGAGCTGAAACTGCCGAGTGAGTCCGTTAGCTCCGGGCTAAAGCTAACTAGCCCCAACTGCGCTTCTTTTTCTTTTTTTTTTCTTTTTTTTTTCGCCGTAGCCACAATGGAAGTTAAATTTGCCCAACATAATGAAAGGGTTCACATTTCAACTCATCAACTTTAACTGTTGCTTTTACTTCTTAGTACTTTTTTTTTGTTGTTTTTGTTTTTTCTAGCTGCTGTACACTTTCCTGTATTTTCCCATGAATGAGCGTTTTAAAGCTTTTTGTTGTTGTTGTTGCTGCTAACAACAGATAATGTGTTGTCATGGTGACCGCAGCTAAATAAAGGGGCAGCTTTCCAAACCCGCGGCCACAAGATGGAGACAGATTTTTGTCTTTCCTCCAGCGAGCGTGTTTGTAAAAACAAGTCAACTTAACAGTGCTCCTTAATTTGTGTCTCGTTTTAGATCCGACTGCAGCAGGATGTCGTCGTCTGTCGGTAAGTTAAACTCATACGGAATCAGAAGTGGAAGAAGTACTCGGATACTTTATTTAAAGTAAAAGTACCGATGCATCAAGTGTAAAAATGTTTGCAAGAAAAAAAAAAAAGAAATCAAGATAGTCAAAACTGACGCAGCTAAGTTATCATGCCTTGTTAGTGCCTAACAGTTCCCATAATGCCATTTGATAATTATTTGAAGATTGTCTCAACAAGTGCTTTTATATCGATATCCTATCGTGATATAAGACCAGATGTGGTCTTAGAGTTTGATATAGTAATATCATGATATGGCATTTTTTTTTTTTTGTCCTTTCTTGGTTTTAAAGGGTGCATTACAGAAAAGTGTTTTTTTATTATTTTTATTTTATTACTAGGCTGATCTAGCTGCTTGTATTATTTAACACTTACCCAATTAGTCGTTGTAGCCACATTACTGATGATTAGTTATCAAAACTCTTTTGTGAAATAACCAATAGTCATCCTTACAATATCGTTGCAATATTGATATCGAGGTATTTGGCCAAAAAGTATTGTGATATTTGATTTTGCCCTCGTTGCCCGGCCCGACTCTACCATCATGTCACAAAAATGGCTCGACGTAAAAAACTGGACGTTATCCGACCCCGAGCTGAGGTCACCACGCTGTATGTTGTGAAGGTGCAGCCACATGAGACTCTTGTGTGAAACACTTTCAGCCCTCAGTGTTCGTTTTGAACCTCAGGGTAACAGCTGAACCAAAAATAAACCGCCTGTCAGTCTGTCAGAGCCGGCTGGAGATCATCCTAAAACACAAAAGGGATTCTTCTGTTCGTCCGTTGTAATGTCACTGCATATTTCCCCAAGAAGCCCCCAAAAAATATAACCGCTTCCCAAACTTGAGTCGTACTCTCTGTGACAAGGAAACTAAATCCCGAATGTGTCAAGTTTGGTTGTTCAGTTGTCACTTTGTTATGACTTTATCTTTGTACACTTTGCACTGTGTTTGCGTGTAACTCCAGTGGAGCTCATGACCAGGCGGGTCAGGCAGCAGCAGCGGCGGCGGCAGCAGCAGCAGCTCCTGCTCGTGAACTTGCATCTGCTTGCCAACCCCGGAGACTCGCTGCTGTTGCAGCAAACGCTGGATCGCCTGCTGCGCTGGCTCTGCCCGAGCCTCCGCATCTTCCACGTATCAGAGAGAGCCGCCCCATTCAGAAGTTACGCCCGCCTCTGTCCTGCGGCAGGTCAGCATCCTGGGTTCCTAGTGTGTGGTCTTTAGTTTCATATCCGTTGTCTTATACATGTGCAGAGATCTCGGCTATTTTTTTTTTTTTGGGGGGGGGGGGGGGGGGGGGGGACAACTCGTTGTACCCATACGTTTAACCTCATTACTCACTCGAGAGGTGTATTTTTTCCTGTTTGACAAAATAACAAGCTCCGTATGTGGAAACGAGGCACGCTTACAGAATGTAAATCATTTCATCTTGGCTTTCAGGTCCACAGTTCCTCTAACCCGAAGTTGTACTTTAAACTGGTGTAAACAAGCCCGAGCTCCTGCCAGAACTGAATCTGTTTTTTATTTAAGGTCGATTGAGAATAAACCGTTTGCCAAAACTTCTCAGGCTACCCTTCTGTGGCCATCACCTTCTTCCTCCACGAGGCCTACGGAGAGGAACGAATCCTCAAAGTGCTGGACTTCTTCCAGCGGCCGCCCTGGCAGTACCACCACACTGAGAGCTGCGGCGGCCGGACCGGAGGGGTCCACATCACTTCCAGCGGCTCGTCCTCCGCCGGCCTGCTGCGGCCCTACCTCCTGCCCAGCAGAGACTTCTACAGCCTGGGCGCGGGGATGCCCGTGTGGGGGGTTCGACCGGTGCACTGCGGAGGGGAAATACTCCGCGTGACTCTGTACAGTGGATACGACAACTACGAGGACGCGGTGCGGCTCTATGAGACGGTGCTGCAGCGACAGGCGGAGGAGCAGAAGACGGGCTTCTGCTGGTTCACCCTCCACACCGGTGAGTGCTGGCGGTTGATTTTTAATGGTGTTTGCGTTCTACGCAATGAAAAACACCAACGATGATTTACCTTGTTTACCTGCTCTTTCTTTACCTTGAAGAATTTACCAAGACCACCGCAGAAAAGGAGATTTCATCTCTTGTGTATTACGGTAATATTACAGACCGTGTGAAGTAAAGTTCTAGAAAAGTGCACAAGACGCACGACTGCTTTTTCCGCTACTTCATATCATGAATAGAATAGAAGAGAACGACCGAAATCAAGTCTACTTGTATTTCATTTTATGCACTTGATGCGTTTCATCTCATTTCTTTTCTATATTTTTAAATGTTCCTTTATATATATCTGTTTTTATGTGAAACACTGCGTGTAATTATCTTGCCGTGAAGCACTTTGAGCTGCATTTCTTGTATGAAAGGTGCTACACAAAATAAAGTCTATTATTATTATTATTATTTCTCTCAAATTGTCCATCCTTTAAGATAAGTCGAGAAAAAACACTTTGACAAGTGAGACAGGATAATCATCATTTTCTCATTTCTTCTGCTTTGTTACATTCTGGCCTGTTTCTCTCACTCCCCCCCCCCCCCCCCCCCAGAGCCAGGGCTTTGCCTCCAGCTGGCTTTAAAGCAGTTGTCACCGGGGGTTCGCGTGGAGCCCTGCAGCTCCGCCGTGCTCCAGTTTTGTGTGGAGGAAATTGGCCAACTGGTGCCACTGCTGCCCAACCCCTGCACCCCCATCAGCGGTACGCGCTGGCAGACAGAAGACCTGGACGGCAACAAGGTTCTCTTCCAGGTGAGCGGCGCGTCGTGTGTTCGCAGCCACTCTTTTGGTGCAATCGGGAGAAAAGCGCGAGCGGGACCGGGAGGTTTGTCACGAGTGCTCGCGTCGTCCAAAAAAAAAAAAAAAAAAAAATGCCGTCAACACTTTCGGAGATTTAATCCGCGTCATCATTTCATTTCATTCAGCTGACGCTTTTATCCGAAGCGACTTGCAATAAGTGCATTTCAATACATAAGAAATAAGATGCCGTGTTTTATTTCCACTCGGTGACTCGCATGTACAACAAAGAGACCAAAAGTCCTAAAAAAAGACACGCATCAGTCGTAAAACGGGATTTTCAGATCTATGCAAATCTATGAACGTAATTATATGTAATTAACCTCACAGTGGGAACAGTTGAGTGCAATTATCATCAGAAACAAATGTTGTTTTCTCCTTCGTGGTGAGAAATGATTGAACATCTGTTGTTCTTTTGTTTTGTTTTTCTCTCCAATACGCATCATTCCGGGCAATTGAACTCTTTCACCGAATTTCTTATTTTAATTCATGTGGACTGATTGTTCGTTTTAGGATTTTAGATTCAATTTACTTTTTCAAATGAGCAGGTCAGGTTGGGAAATTTAAGGTGTGACGGCGTTTCTTTTTCCGACCTTGTGTCTCAGATTTGATCGACAGCTGCCAGTGTCACGAGCGCTGTCGGCCGTCAGCAGGAGTCAAGATCACGTATTCTGCCGTAGATGAAACGACAGAAAGGGAAAACATTTCTCTTGGAAAAGATTGATGACGAAATGAAAAAGGCAACGCGTTTGCCGCGTTTGTCGCGGGGATGAACTCAGAGCTGTCAGAACGGCCGTACGTCAGACGCTTGTATGTTAATTCTGTCGAAGTTACTCAACTAAATCTCTGCGGTCTTGGTGTCAATCATAATCCCGCTCCTCTTGTCCTTCTGCGCCGCAGGTGAAAAGCCCAACTCAACCCCAGCGACCTCTGACCTGCGCGTTCCCCCCGACCTACCCAAGCGCGTCCCCTCGAGGAATGCAGCTCAGGAGCTCGGGACAGGGCCACAGCCTGCCGCCCTGCAGCCTCACGTCTCCCCTGTCACACAGGCAAGGTGAGCACTGAGGGGGGAAAAAAAAAACCCGGCGTTCAGGGCTTTTAAGATGCTGCACTCAGATCTGCTTCATCGCCTGGAGCTCGACTGTCAGCGAGATATGTGTCCGAAATTACAGCTCTCCGAACGGTGTCCCAAAGGCCACGGCGGGGTTTTCTGGGGGGTTTTTTTTCTGATTTGCTTCAATTCATGACAACTTCCCCAACACTCACAGATCGCCAGTCTATCAAATGCTCTCTTTCATGTGGGAAGCAATTATTATTTTTTTTTTTTTTGCAAGACTCCAATCACAGTGAGCCGAAATGAATCAGAGACTTGGAAGATGAACGACAATAGGAAAGTTGTAAGTAGTTCAACTGAACATTTGGCTGCTTTCCATGCAGTTTATTGAAGAGGACTGAGAGCTTCCCCAGCAAGGGTTAATTAACCGGCAGAAGACTTTGGACAGAAATGTGTTTCACCACCAAACAAGAATTTGACTTATTTATATTTTAATTTCATTGGCCCGACTTGAATTCAACTTGAACTTGCATTCAAATATTTAACTTGAATCACAATTTCAAAATGAATTTATTAGTTGAGGTTATTTTATCTGAATCTGTGTTTGATCCTCCTGGAAAATTCAGCTCTCCTTAATACTTCCACATTCAGTTCTCGAATATTTCCTTTCAGTTTGTGTCTCGCACGTCTGACACTTTGAGGAATAGCAATGAAATGCAGATTCACAGAACTCTTGTTTTTTTTGGGGGGGGGGCCAATTAGCACCCAGTGAAGCCCTGAAGGCAAACTTCCTCCTCATGCCGTATGTTAATGTGGCTTTTTTTTTTTTTTTTTTTTTTTTTTTGTAGATCATATTATTCTATTATGCTGAAAAGTTTCATTGTATTTGTATTTTTCAGGACTTTAAAGGGTTTTTAGTTTTAGAACTTTTAAGACATTAAATCATGTCATTAATTTAATTTAAGTTTATAAATGGTTGCATGAATCTGCACTGGATTGCTATTCTTCAAAGACCCAGATGTCTGAGACACAAACTGAAGTTGTATTTCAAGATATGAGTTTGAATTGTCAGAACTGAATGTGAAAGTACGGCGTGGAAATTTCTAATTTCAGAGCAACTTAATTACGTTTCCTAAGATTACATTCGGACTCGAATGAATTGAAATTCAATTTCAAACTAAGAAACTCCATTTCAAATGATGTGATTTAAATTCAGTTTTCTGGGCAATTATTTAAGTTGAGCTTTTCAAAAATATAAGTCAAATTAAAAATGATTCCAATTCAGTTTCTAGTTGAAAACCTCACTTTTAGGAACCAAAACTCTTATCATCCCAACAGCTACAGATGGTTATCTTGTACATTTGAGTCTGGCACACTTTTAAATGTTATTTTAGACACTTATGTTCAAGGGAGTCCAAGATGAATTTTTTATTCAAATATAACACAATTTCATTCGTCGTAGACCCCAAAGTTGAGCCTTTTCTAGTCACCTCGAGCTGACGAAACACAGAGACCACACGGGGTAGCCGCCATTTCCATTTGAGTGTATTACATGAAGAGGACATTTTCGAGCTTTAAACCTTTTGTGCCGTTGCTTGCTGCTCGTTGCCAGGTTACCGAGCGCGCGGCGACCCCGCCGACGAGAAGCCCCACGGAGGAGAGAGCCTCGGGTCGGGGAGCCGCTGCAGCACCCCTCCCGGCAGCTCCTGCTACTCCTCCCAGCGCAGCAGCCCGGCTCCGCTCTCCACCTCCAACCACCCCGACTCTCCTCCGCATCCCCCGATCGCCCGCTCTCTCTCCCGCCTCCTGCTGGAGGAGGACGAGGAGGAGCCGGAGACCAACGTGGACACGGGAGCCGCCGTCTCGCCGCACCCGGACGCCGCGGTCGAAACGATCGCCCGCTCCCCCTCCGTGGACGTTTCGACGTCTCGCCGCTCGAAGAGACCCGCCGCCGTCGGGGCTTCTCCGGCTGCCGAGGGACCGGCCGAGGAGCGGAGCGAACGTCCGCCGCCGTCGCCGCGCGCGACCCGCGAGGAGCCGGTCGACGAGTTCTTCATCTGAAACCCTCGCCGCGACGACACAAGCTTGACGCGTACGCCGCAACGCTGGAGAGGCGGGGGACAAGACGGGCACGTCTCCGGAGAGGAAACCGAAGCGCCGCGGCAGGTGACACCCTCCACCCGGATGTGTCTTAAATTCTTGAAATGGTTCCGCCCGTCCCCTAAATGTCCCGTAAATGTACAAGAATAACACTGTCGTCTGACGACCTGCCGAGCGAGCGGTACAAGGTTTAAGACGGGGTTTTACTGTCGAATGTCTGAATTGCTTTTCTATCCAGATCCGGCGACAGCTGTTGTAGCTAAAACGCAGCTCGGCGAATAGCAGACAAAGATGAGTATTTGAGTGGGACTGACGGCAGCCCACGTTTCTGCTGCATCACTCAGCGAGGTCACGCAACGTCTTACCGCTTCGACTGCCTTTCCGAACGGAGGAAGGCCGATCGCAGCGTGAAGGCACTCTTTGGTGTTGCTCTTCAGCGTGATTAGAAATCTTGATCGAGCCTTGCTGCTCTCCACAGCATCAGTCTGCACTGAGTGAAAGCCCGGAGGCTTTCAATTACATTTACAATTATTTAAATGCACTTGAAACTGATTGTTGCTCTTGTATTTGTGTGTTGAAATGGAAATGCGGAGGATCAGGCCGGGCTAAATCACGATATAAAAGTCTTTCTTTAAACCACAGCCAAACTAGATGCTGAACCGGAGATCTGAGAGCCGTTCATTACTGTAAAACCACAGTAAGCTGAGGGATCAGTTTACTGTGGTTTTACAGTAATGAACGGCTTAAGCAGACGGATTAATTTAAGTGAAACCTCAGCAAGCACGTGGATTGGACTGATCACTTCAACAGATGGTAGTCAACCACACATTGTTTTACACAGTCATCATTCTAGAGGTTTCAATACAAATAGATATTGTATTATGTGGGAGGGGGGAGGGGGGATACTATTCGATCAATGACAAACTTGAATAATTCAGATAGGACTAATCTTTTGTACAGCAGCTTTTCCTGCTTTTTAATTGTGATAAAGGACGTCGTAAATGGAACCTAACAGATGAACCTGAGTCCGGTATTAACTTGTGCGTTGTGAAGTCTGCGTGTTTAAATGTCATTTGAGGTTAAGAGCCGCTCCTGTGTGGCTGCTCTGGACACTGTGGGTGAGCGGGGCAGCTCGAAGATGCCGGCGCGTTCAACCGTTTACTGTAAAAACTGAAAGAAGGCAAGTGTTCTCCGTCAGGAAGCCGACGCGTGAGCGACATCAGAGTGTGAAATGTTCGGTGATGAATGGTTAGTGTGAAAAGAAAAATAAATAAAACATCTTGGTTATCAGATTATAATGACTGCCTGTGTGAGTCCTGACATGTGACCGAAGGTGTAATGTAATGCATCTTTATCACTCTGGGAAGAAAAAAATATCCAGAAAAGTGGAATGAAATAAGAGTAAATACATGTATGCTGGGAGGATTTTGTTATCCGTTATGTCGTCCAAAATGTAAAGAAAAATGTCTTGGTATAGCATGTCGTCCAAATTATGAAGGCCCCCTATCGAACCCAGAACCTCCTGATTGGGAGAAGACAACGCCGGCTTTGAACTGCAACATTTCGCATGCTTGTTTGACTTATAAGACTTATAAACGTGTTATGGAAGAGCGATCAACGGTGTTGTGGTTGGCATTGTTGCCTCCCAGTCAGAAGGTTCCAGGTTCGAGACTCGCCCCGGAGAGGATGACGTTAACACCTTAGATGAAAAGCCACGTCAAAGGCAAGAAACGAACCTGGAACCTTCTGACTGGGAGGCAACAACACTAACCACTGCACCACTGTGCTTTCTTCCCAAATTTTTTTTGAAAATCATATAAATTATATAAGTCAGGCAAACATGCAATAGAGGCAGCACAACTTTGCAGTTGCCAGCGTTGTCATCTCACAGTCAGGAAGTACTGGGTTCGATCAGGGGCTTGGGACTCTGTCTGTGATAGCATGTCGTCATATTTATAGCGTGTCGTCCAAATTATGAAAAAAAAGTCTTACTATAGCGTGTCGTCCAAATTATGAAAAAAAAGTCTTACTATAGCGTGTCGTCCAAATTATGAAAAAAAAGTCTTACTATAGCGTGTCGTCCAAATTATGAAAAAAAAGTCTTACTATAGCGTGTCGTCCAAATTATGAAAAAAAGTCTTACTATAGCGTGTCGTCCAAATTATGAAAAAAAGTCTTACTATAGCGTGTCGTCCAAATTATGAAAAAAAAGTCTTACTATAGCGTGTCGTCCAAATTATGAAAAAAAAAAGTCTTACTATAGCATGTCGTCCAAAATATGAAAAAAAAGTCTTACTATAGCATGTCGTCCAAAATATGAAAAAAAAAGTCATACTATAGCATGTCGTCCAAAATATGAAAAAAAAGTCTTACTATAGCATGTCGTCCAAAATATGAAAAAAAAGTCTTACTATAGCATGTCGTCCAAAATATGAAAAAAAAGTCATACTATAGCATGTCGTCTAAAATATGAAAAAAAGTCTTACTATAGCATGTCGTCTAAAATATGAAAAAAAAGTCTTACTATAGCATGTCGTCTAAAATATGAAAAAAAAGTCTTACTATAGCATGTCGTCCAAAATATGAAAAAAAAAGTCTTACTATAGCATGTCGTCCAAAATATGAAAAAAAAGTCTTACTATAGCATGTCGTCCAAAATATGATAAAAAAGTCTTACTATAGCGTGTCGTCCAAATTATGAAAAAAAAGTCTTACTATAGCGTGTCGTCCAAATTATGAAAAAAAAAGTCTTACTATAGCGTGTCGTCCAAATTATGAAAAAAAAGTCTTACTATAGCGTGTCGTCCAAATTATGAAAAAAAAGTCTTACTATAGCGTGTCGTCCAAATTATGAAAAAAAAGTCTTACTATAGCGTGTCGTCCAAATTATGAAAAAAAAGTCTTACTATAGCGTGTCGTCCAAATTATGAAAAAAAAAAGTCTTACTATAGCGTGTCGTCCAAATTATGAAAAAAAGTCTTACTATAGCGTGTCGTCCAAATTATGAAAAAAAAAGTCTTACTATAGCGTGTCGTCCAAATTATGAAAAAAAAGTCTTACTATAGCGTGTCGTCTAAATTATGATAAAAAAAAGTTACTATAGCGTGTCGTCCAAATTATGAAAAAAAAGTCTTACTATAGCGTGTCGTCCAAATTATGAAAAAAAAGTCTTACTATAGCGTGTCGTCCAAATTATGAAAAAAAAGTCTTACTATAGCGTGTCGTCCAAATTATGAAAAAAAAGTCTTACTATAGCGTGTCGTCCAAATTATGAAAAAAAAGTCTTACTATAGCGTGTCGTCCAAATTAGGAAAAAAAGTCTTACTATTAGCGTGTGTCCAAATTATGAAAAAAAAAAGTCTTACTATAGCGTGTCGTCCAAATTATGAAAAAAAAGTCTTACTATAGCGTGTCGTCCAAATTATGAAAAAAAAGTCTTACTATAGCGTGTCGTCCAAATTATGAAAAAAAAGTCTTACTATAGCGTGTCGTCCAAATTATGAAAAAAAAGTCTTACTATAGCGTGTCGTCCAAATTATGAAAAAAAAGTCTTACTATAGCGTGTCGTCCAAAATGACAAAAAAGTCATACTGTAGTATGTCGTCCAAAATATGATAAAAAAGTCATACTATAGCATGTCGTGACAGTAAATATGCCAAAAAATATCATGTTGTTAAAAGTGTGAAAAGAAAGTCATATCATTGGAAATATGAAAAGAAGTCACGTGATGTCTTTGAAAATATGAATAAAAACTGTACTGCGGCATTATTTAGCATGCCGTCCAAAATAGGAAAAAAAAAAAAAAGTCACGCCAAAACGTCGTGAAAACGTAACAATATATTCTCCTATTAAAGAGGCTCACCAGGATAAACTTTTCATTCTTTATTCTCTCCACTTGGGAAACCGACGAATCTGAAGCATCACTGATAAATACCACTGATAGATGTTTGTATTATGGATGTTAGGCTGCATACCCAAAGCCACCAGACTCAGCTACAGTGTTCTACACGTTAATGTTACTGTGTTTATTAATGGCAGTCTGGTGGCGGAGGGACATTCAAACAGGGGTCTAACCTTGGAGGACCTCTTGTCCATAACAGTGTCAGACACTTAAAAGTTCCCTTTGAACCTGCCAGCAGTGGGCGCTGGTCAGCTTACTTTGCTAAAAGTCTATAAAGTGTCCATTGTACAGTGTTAACAGTAAGCTGAAATGTTTGTTATTATTGCCTCTTCTGCTAAGCTTGTTACCTGTTCAGGTATCGGTCACTTCCTGTCTGAAAAAGGACTCCTATGTACAACTTGGAGGGGGGAGTCACACAATTAGGTTTTCCTTAACAATGGGAAATAGATTGAAACAGCAAATAACAAGAGACGGAACTTTTGACGGTGTTTATAAAAGAAGAATATATTTAACATATTTTCTACTCTGTATAAGGGGGACAGATTGGTATTTTCTCAGTATTTTTTTTTTTTTTTTTTTTAATTAATGTTTGCCAGTAAGTTTAGGGGGCCACGGCCCGTCACCTGTGATTGGCCTGGTCAGGTGTCACTCGGAAAATAGTCAGCCAATCGGAGGAGATGGTCATTAATATTAATGAGCCTTGGAAACGCCCACAAAGAACAGCTTTTCCTCAGAAGATCTCCACTGAGAGGCTTTAGAGAGGAGGTGTAAAACGGTGTTGAAGGAGCTTTTGACACTGAAAACCACAAAAATATCTTCCATGAAGATGTCAGGACTATAAATTAAGCACCAGAAACGTTACAATATGGGACCTTTAAAAAGCACGGCACTGTTTCCCCAGCTGTCAGTCTTGTTAGATCACATCCACCATTCTGCTATCAGGATATACGACCCAACTGCCTGCACTGCTCCCTCACACTTTACCAGACTGTCCAGACAACTTTATCCACTCATCTTCCAAAATTAAAAGATGTGAATTGGAGGTCAATTATCAAAATTCAGGCCATCTGCTATAACAAGAAACTAGGAGGGATCACAATTACAGGCCAAAATAAGTAACATTATTTACACAGTGTGTTAGTGAAATTGCAGAAGAGATGATACAATTTTTTTTTTTTTTTTTTAAATCCTTTTGTTTTGAAAGCAAACTTCAGCTGCTTTGTAACTTCACCCCCCCCTCCCCCCACCCCCATCCAAAAACAGTTTTTGGTCAGATGATTATTATCTAAACTGTATTAATAAGGCTGTTATTATCCATCCACACGCAGTAATATTAATCGCTCAGCAGCATAAATACTGCAGAAGTAGCCTTATTTCTGTTGAATCCCTGTGGCATTATTTCGAGGCTCCTTTTACAACATTTAAACTCAATGTGGGTTCATGGCGAAAGGTTTTAGGACCTCTGCGTGAAGGTTTACGTCGACAGATTGCACTGCAAATCTTACAGCTCTCTCTGCTGGTTAAATGATGTTGTTGCTCTGAGGAGTGTTGCTGCAACCAGTCCAACTTAGATCCTTGGCCCACTGGCCCTCCCTGGTGACTCTCACCTTCACCGAGTCGAATCTCCAGAACTGCTGTTCTTTGAACAGGTAATGGCGTCCGTCTGGACGGGTCAGTGCCCCATTGGTCCCCTGTGGCACACCAGTCCAGTCTGTCAGCCTGCGGGGGTAGTAGGGCTCCTGGCGCAAGGTTTTGAGGTTGAGAACGGAGTAGCGGGAGCCCTTGAAGACGATCATGTGGCCCAGAGGAGCGTAGTAGAAGGCACAGTCGGGGTGATGAGGCAGCCCCGACTCGCTGCTCTTCCTGGGGAAGCCGGGGTCCAGCACGCTGCCCGTGTAGCGCCACATCCGCTTCCCTGCACAACATGAGACAAGATATGAGGGTACTTTGTGCCTTTTTTTTTTCTAATAAAAGTATAAAAGACAGTTTCGAGAGCTAATTTTTCGCACTGCAATCAAAAATCAAGCGCGTATGTAAAAATACATGAACTGAGAGTAAAATTATTTGGACTGCAAACAAATGATCCCTTACAGTTCTCTTGGTTTTGGTCACAGACTTCAGAGTTTTCCTGATGACACCAGCTTTTTTTAATTTTTTTTATTGCGTGACAAAACGTTTTTATTGCAAATTAGGGCCTCTGGTAACGAGTCAAAAACTTGACATCATGCTGTTGATCACAGGTTCTGGAACAATATTTATTTTCTAATAAAATATTAAACTCCAGCAAGCTCCTTTGTGTGTTTTGGGGTTTAGTGTCTATAAGATATGCAGCTTTATGAGAGTATTAATGACGAGCATCTGGACTTTACATAAACTGTCTTGCATTTAAGCACGAGGTTTTTGGCTCTGAGCTTAACTTTAAACAAAGTATTAGCCTTGAGCACGAAGGTGAAGCTCATTAAAAAAAAAAGTGCAGCTGAAGCTTCAGTGCAGAAAAGTCTTTAAATAGCACTTTCCTGTTTAAAAAGGCACGAGAGTTTCTATTTTGGGATTTTTAACAGATACGTGAAATTAGCCAATAGGTAAGGGAATGTCTTTAAAAGGAAGTGTAAGTCACATTATTGAGCTCAGTGAAGCAGTACCTTTGAAAAAATACCACTTGGAGTCCAGCGGTGAGAAGGCAGCGGCCTCGATGGCCGGAGGCAGGTCAGACCAGCGTTGACGGAGAGGCAGCGGGCCGGTCACACTGCCCGCAGCCGACACTGTCCAGTACACGCTGCCCCGAAACACCAGCACGGTCTCGTTCTGGTCTGGAATAAACAAACAGAAAAACTTCAGAAAAGTGCGGATAGGGATTGCCCAGATGTCACGAGAATGGAAAGGTGGGTGAAACTTGTGCCTTCTTTCACAATTTGTTTTATTTTGAAAATAATTTTACAGTACAGGGAAACAAACATTTAACATTGCCCTTGTCCTGCAACGTTAGACATAAAAAAAAGGAAAACAGGAATTTCTACAGCTTTCGCTGGTTTAGTTTTGATCCTCACCAATAACCACAGCCGTGGAGGACGGGGCTAAATATAGGTGGCATCATGAAGGTATCATAAAGTTACATAAAGATCATATTTAATTTGGACCTCACCAATAGTGATGGCATCAAAGACGCCGTGGCAGTAGAGAGGCTGCCCTCGAGCCCCATGTCCTCTTTGTAGCTCCGTGAACTCCCACTCCTGCAGCGCGGCGTGCAAAACCTGACCTGGCAACCTAACAGGCCGGTCGCCTAACGGTTTACCTGAAGGTAAAAAGACCGAAACAACAAAATAATGAACTACGAGGGCAAAAAAAAAAAAAAAAAAAGAAGAGTCCACCTCATGTGAACTTCACTTTGAGTAGGTTGTGCTTTAATTTGCCAGAAATGGGTTACAACATGATGACAGAGCTCAGAGGACAAACATCATCAGTCCAATTTCTCACGCATGCCAAAAAGCTATTTACGTTTTTTTTTTTAGACTGTGGGAACAAATGGGAAGACAAACAGTGGAGATCTCTTCTAAAACAGGACTTGGGAAACGTTAGCATTTAGATTGTCCTTTACAGGATGTGACTGGGTTGATGTTCTCTGACGGATGACATTACACTGTACAGGAAATAAACAAAAGCGCTTAGATAGTGCACACTGGATCCTAAAGCAAATTCATCGAATTTTTTTGTACTAAAACTAGAGTCCTCCTGTTGTTTTTGGCCTGCAACGGTCACATCGTGCGTACTTGCGGTGCATGAGCTCAAAAGAACAAAAAGAAAAGCCCAACACACTGAAGCCTAATACTAAATGATATCGTTTTAGACATGATTACAGCTACTTTTGTTTGCGGGGAGCCAAACAAACATTTGTGTTGGAGTCGGATAAAATCAGAACACCCAAGAACCGAAGGAAGACTGCAGGAAAAGTAGATATACACACCACAGAGGAGAGGAGTGGGATCCGCAAGCTCTGTGTGAGTGCGGGAGTAATGCCGTAAGATAAGGTGGGATCTCTGACTGAAACACAGAATCTCCCTCCCTGTGCGCTGCATCATTCGTCGTTGGTGAAAGAGGCACTCAGATACTGGAGACGCGAACAGTGCACAAAACATTTACTTAAAAAGTGGCATGACAACTTTAAACGTCGAAACAGGTTGACTGAAACACCTGCGCACAACACAACCGCTGCTGCCTATCGCTGTTATCAGCGCCGAGGGCCGCGACAGAGAACGTTTTCCTAAGAACGTTTGCGGCGCATTGAATGCAGATCTTTTAGCGTTGCAGTATTGATCCTTTTTATTCAAGTAAAGGATCTGGACGCTTTACCAATGCCTAATGCTTTTACACTCTCTTGACACACTGTATTCCAGGGAGAAACACAACATCCATGTTTCTTCTCACTGAGCAATCATAGGAGGGCAGGAGCTCTGGAAACTGACATATTCAATCTGCCTCACATGTGCTTCTTCTCAGATCGCAACGCCAACAGGAGGAGCTCTTACACGCACACGCGCACGCGCACGCGCACGCACGCACACCGTGCGTGTGCGTGTGCGTGTCATATCTTTAAGCAGATGTAGCATATTCTCAGCGCCAGCCGTTCTGTCAGTTGCTTGTCTTGTCAATTTCTTTCTCTGGAGATGCTTGACATTTACACGTGAAATTACTGCCACAGGGTGGACATCAGGTTGTTAAGCATGCGGGAGAAAAGCAGCTGCACTTTGCCAAACTCCATCTGAATGTCAACTGAAGAACCCCGGCTAACTTTTTTGTTAAGCAATAAAAAAAAAAAAAGAAAAGAAAAGCTGTCAGATCAGAGAGATGTCTAAAATTCTTTCTTAAAGACTGATGAGCAGACATTCACAGGTCCAGTTTTCAGTGTAAAATCCCCAAAAACATTTAGCTGGAGCGCCAACTAAAAAGTAGCTATCTGATGTGAGTGCTGGAGCTCTTGAGTGTAAGTGAGCTGAAAATAAATCCGTACGTCCGAGAGATGGCCGGCAGAGGCAGCGGGGTGAATAAGGAAGACTGGAAATCACCATTTTAGGAGCTGAGGAGAGAATATTTCCAGGTGCAGAGCAGATGGGGCTTATCAGAAGACAGGCAGGCATGAAGACGAGGTCTACCTGCAAGCTTCTGTGGAGCCGAATTTTAAGTTCAGAGTTGAATTATCCAAATGATTGTGTGACTATCCTGCAGCCATGCAAAGATTCCTGCAGTGCTGCGTTTATACTGGCCCTCTAACACTGCAGCTGTCAGGTGAGGCAGTCTGAAGCGTGAGAAAGTCCACGTAGGGAGGAGAGCACAGGACTGTCACCCACGTGGCCGCTGTTCGTGTCCCGTCTGAAAAAAATTCGACTTTGATTTATTTCAATCTACACATATACATGAATTTACTTTCAACGCACACCATGATCTTTGCCTAAACCTAACGAAACTGCCAAAGTGTCACAGACCCGAGGGTTCAGCGTCAAAACAGAGAAAGTGCATGTAGATTCAGAACACCACACGACCACCGAGGACCGTCGGGTGGTTAAGAAGCATTTGTTTTTGGTGCAAAAATAGTTCGACGACATGTTGTTGTGCAACTGTTATGTTATAACTGTTATAACTGTTTTATTGTAAGTCGCTTTGGATAAAAGCGTCAGCTAAATGAAATGTAATGTAATGTTATAGTGAAATCAGTTACTAAGCACCTGCCAAAAAAAAAAAAAAAAAAAAAAAACAAGTTATAAGTAACGTGCAGAAAAGCACATGTGGAAACCTGCCTTACCCATGCCAGGAGGGACAACACACTGACAGTGAACAGACACTATTAAAGTTGCCATACTGAAAGCCGCGCATCTGCAACCCCACCAGTAATCTATCACAACACAGCCGACCAAACTCCCAGGTAAACACTGAGTGTAGCGCTGACACGCTGGATGATAATAATAATAATAATACAAATAATAATATACAAACTAGCCACTGGGTGTGTTATTTTGACGCTCACGCCACCTCTGCTGCCCTCGGTCTAAACCCTCCACTCCTAGCAGCTGAGAGGCCACAGATCTGAAACAGATAGAACAGACTCCTGCAGTCAAAGATAAACTCCACTGAAAACACAGAGAGGATGTTGGTTCAGCTCTTCGCCGAACAGATTAGACCTCATTTCCACGTTTGCCAAGAATACAAGGAAACGTAAAGTGACTGCAAAAGGTTTTTCGGTTCCTCCTCTTTCTGTTCTATGAATCAATCTCTCACAAATAGCGCTGCCGTGGACTTTTAGTCACATTCATAATCGGATCTTACAGGCGCTCTGAATGTGTTGCACAGTTAAATGTACAAAAACAAACAGCAAGGAAGGTGTCATCTAAGCAAACTTAGTCTTTTTGTTGGTCAAAGCCAGGTTTTAATGATCGGTGTTGACTTTCAACTTTCTACTCGTTCTCCTTCTGTGTTTGCAGCTGGTGGCCTTCTGGCCTTTTCACAGCTCAGTGCCACAACTCCCGATTTAATGGGCCACAGAACAAAAATGACTCTACGTCTGTGTTCCCTGATAGACAGTCTGGTTTCATAACAAGTTATTAAATCATGCGGTTGGTTATATGCAGTCCAATTTATTCTGAACTGCAACCTCATTTCAGCATCTTTACCTGAAGGCCTCCTGAAGCCGGACGATGAGACATTGGTCATCTGTCCACTGAAGTGCTTAAACCTCAGGCAAAAGTGGTAAAAAAAAATATCTGTCGGTGTCCAGAGAAGGTGACAAATGTAACAGCTTTCCTTCCTTTTGGAGCCACACGTATTTAACAAAGGAAACACTTCCCCTTACGAGCCGTTAAGATGAATTTGTTATTCTGGAAATGTGTGAATTCTGGATGAAAATTTTAAACAAAATTTAAACACTGCAAAAACATCTCTCGTCTCAGGGGTCGTCATATAAACCTAATGCTTAGTCACGAATGAACCATCTTCTCACCGTACAGCTGCTGCACTGCGATGATGTCGTCCCAGCTCAGAACCAGGCTGCGGCCCAGTTTCCTGTAGTACGGCGACATCAGAGCGTGACGCACGGGGGAGTGCTCCAGTCCCAGAGTGTGTCCGATCTCATGGGCGGTCACCATGAACAGGTTGTGCCCCTTGTGTCCGTTTAGCGTCCACCTCTCTGCCATGTCGAAGTGGGCTTCCCCTCGGCGAGGCAGGAAGGCGTGAGCCAGAGTTCCCCCTGAGCATCAAAGAAGACGCGCACCTTGAGAAACTTTGACATTTCAGTCGTCTTGTGAAAAGAGCGGGTCGGTTCAGAGGCTGATCCTGTCGCGCGCGATCGATGCGCAGCGCTGTGACGTTCACGGGTCAGGAGGAACGTATAACTGTGATGAGTAAGCGTTACAAATTCCGTGGCTTGATCAAAATCAGCACCCGAGTTACACGTGCTTTTGTGAGCGCCGGTCCGGGTGCCCTAACCCTAACCCTAACCCGGGTGCGGGGGGGGTTCACCGTGCACAGCCGCGCCTATTTTTGGGGTTTTCGACGGTGATGTTCTACCCCCTCTGAAACGTAAACGCCACTCGAAACACCTCTCCGGGCTCATGGCTTTGTTGCCGTGGGCTTCCTAAAGCATCCCGGCCGATTTCAAGAGTTTGACACAAAGTCTGACGTGCGCCGTCCGCTCATTTCCACGGAGAAATCACCAAAGCATGTGCAACTCAGGTGCTGATTTTGATCAAGCGAAGAAATTTGCAACGCTTACTCATTTGGGTTATAGTTTCCTCCTGCTCCGCGCACGTCACGGTGCTGCGCTTCGTTCACGCGCAACAGGAGCCGACTCCGTAGTTACCCTCGCCCAAACATCATGCCATTGCTTCATTAAACATATCAAATCACAAGAATTTAATGAAGGGAGTTTACACGCTCACACTAACTGTAAATGCGTGTTCTTGTGGGATTCAAATTAAAGGAAGAATTTGGAAAAACACAAACTCAGAAGTGAAAACGCAGATACGATCAGACAGAGAGATCGGCGGTGGCTTGAATAAATGTGTGATGACTCTGACCTGGTCCGTCGAAAGCGTTGCTGGCCCCGTCGTTGTGGTCTCCCTCGTAAAAGGCCAGCCGGATGTCTGCGGGCCCTTCGGGGGCCTCCTGGAAGACCAGGCCCGACACGTTGCTCCACACCTGGAAGGCGGCGCGCACTGCCAGCCGCACGGAGCCCAGAGACAGGTGGTGAGGCCAGTTCACGATCTGGTAGGTCAGATGCCGCTTGTACCACTTCTCGGCTGGAGAACACCCGCGGGGAGAGAGCCACAGAGATACAGGTATGAAGCTCGCCGTTTTATTCATCACCAACGCACGGCCAGAGCAACTGCTGATGAGCTCAAATCACCAGATAACCAAAAGAGAAACCCGCAGATATTCCTGTGTGCTTTTAAAAGCATACTTTTTTTTTCTCTCTCTCTCTCTCTCTCTCTGGCATTTAGATACAAATTGGACACTTTTTTTTTTTTTTTTTTTTTTTAATAAATTTGAAATAACAAATTATTGAAAATGGATATGAAAGGCAAGATCGCTCCACATGTTACATTGTGAGTCATGTTCTCCAGATCTACAAGGCACATAACAGGGACATGTTCCCCAGGTATACATAAGTGCTTTCCAGGCTCTAATGTTCACAGGCTCCTCAGCTAAAAGCACATAATGAGAACATGGAGTGGGACGCGCGTGTGTGTGTGTGTGTGTGTGTGTGTGTGTGTGTGTGTGTGTGTGTGTGTGTGTGTGTGTGTGTGTGTGTGTGTGTGTGTGTGTGTGTGTGTGTGTGTGTGAGGTGAACTGAGGATCATAGAAACCTGGGAACAAAGTCCTCTTTTAAGTAAAAAAATACTTTGATCTTCTTTTAAAAGAAATGGTGTTGTTTGTTGTAGCGCTGGCACACCACATGTGAGGGGCAGGAGATGTTAGTCATCACAGCAAAACTTATAAAACCAAAACTGTCGGCAGGAAGTTGATGCAAAATATTTTGCAGCTAAAAAACGCACGATAACACAAATTCTGAAAAGTCTAACAATAACTGCTTGTAGCTGAACAGATAACAACAAAAACTCACAGCACGATGTGACCTCTGCTAATTCGATCTGATCAGCTAACCACAGGGTGAGCTACCCTGGTACAAACTTTTTATGGCACAAAGTAAAAAATTAAAAACTAATTTAAGAATCATTTGTCATTGTTTCAATTTAAAAATATATATATATATGGTGCCACAAACACATTCAGGATTTTAACTTTTATGAATTAAAATCAAACTGTTTTACTTTCTCTTCACAGTTCGGTGCCGCTCAGTCACTGATGAATTAAGAGAGGACGTAACGAGACATACCTGTTTTTACTCTCGCTGATCACTGTTGCGCAACTTAAAGGATAAGTTCACATTGTTTTAAGTCTGTCTTAACATAATACTCACAAATAGACAGTGTGAGAAATGTTCCTACTCTTCACACACTTGTTCTGAGCAAGAATGCTTTCTAATGTCCAGCTGAAGAAAATATGAGGCCTCAGCAGCCTGTTATCCAAATCATGGAGGAATCTTCCAGAGTATTTTCAGGACTGATCCGTGTTAACTTGTTTCCTGAGCGATGGCAAAGAGGAGATTTTAAAGCAGCTTACGTTATCAGTTCAAATAAACTGATAACAGATAAACTAAAACTCTGGAGTGAGGTAAAAATGTGTTTTTTTTTTTTATTTTGCCCAGTTGTAAAGTAAAAAAAAAAAAAAAAGCAGCATTTTCACATTCTTGTCAGACATTTGCAATTCAAAAAGTTATCAGAAAATGAATACTTTAATTCATGAATGCACTGGCTGTGTCCCTTAACTTTTACACAGTTCATCAATTGTATAACACTGGTAACAGCATTTGGAAAAGACTTCAAAAAGTTTATGTTGCTTTGTATTTACATCTTGAATCTCTAGTACAGCGAGATGTTTCTCGTGTTCAACCGTCATGGTTTGAAGTAGAGCCTCTCTGAACAGGCTGAGCCAAAATGACAGGATGTTAACCATGTCAGCTTACAGCTGGATAAACTAACAAGCACTCTGAGTGCAAGCTTGACTAAACAATTTACTCCAACACGTGTCTGTGGTTTCTTTGCTAAGGAATAATTACACGTGTCGCAGACTTCAGAATCTCAGATTTGTTAAACGACTGAGAGCGGCGAGTTAAATGGAGCCATTTTTCAATTACCAAGACTCTAATCCGTTCATATAAATTTATATAAGCAGGATTACGCCGTGTAGCGCTGTGAAATCGAAGCAAGCCTGTGAGCAAACACACACTGTCGACCACGCTGATCACATCCCACAACAAGCAGGCAAGCCTCGCAGGAAACAGTCATTAGATAATATGAAGCTTTAGGGGGAGGCAGCTGGAGAGGCTGCACACTAGCGCCGACTGTTCAGGTCCAGAGTGGACAGAGTTGGTGAACACCTTTAAAACAACAGAAGGATTTTAAGGAGCTGTTTAGAGTTGAGTCCAATGGATTTTACATTTATTGACTCAAAACGGATGTGTCCAAAGTATTTGTAAAAAAAAATAATAAAATAAAACTCATTAGTTGGTTAAATGTTTTTTATTTTCTATATTATATCCAGGCGAAGTGCTGGACAGCTACGTCTTTAGAATAATTTGGAATAATCGGAAAAGGCCATGACCTGGAAATGATAGCAGGTAAAACTTCCAGTGAAGCAGAGCTGGACTGAAACTTTCAACTTAATCCTAAACCTGCAATAACTGGTTTATCTGCAATAACTCTGCACTTCATATGGCCAGCCACAAGAGCTTTAAGGGTTTACACATACTTTCAGAGTTGATGCTTAACTAGAAGTGGCAACATACATCAAGCACATTAACAGTTGTCAAAATATTTTTTTTAAATGGACCAAATGTGAGTGGGAGGTCTGCACACATGCCAGCGTTACACGGTTGCAGCTCCACCACACAGCCTGGCACTGACTGAGAATGTAAACCTGTAGACAATTTTCTGCTAAAAGTATGAGTGATTTTGTTGCCATGTGCGCTCGGTTGAATGATGCACAGCAGAGAGACGATGGGGAACGATATACACAAGAGGTATGTGCCGTGAACTGCACCCCGGAGACGGGCAAACATCTGGTGACATCAGTTTGTTTCTGTGTGAGTAAACACAAGGAGTGAAGTTGTGCTTCCGGAGAGTTAAAGCTACACATTTGATATTTGACTTTTGCGTTGCAATTTACAGAGATATTCAAACAGTAAGAGCCGCCGCACCTGTGACCTCAAACATCATCACCACATATGAAACAGTCACTGATTTACATTTGAGAAAGAAACATGGAGCCGCAGCGAGCTGTCCTGTAGAAGTCCTGTAGGTTTTTCCATGATTTGATACTTGATCAGGTTCTCTGTGACTCAACACCAGAGGCTGTGGGACACTCGAACACTTTCCCACCACCGCTCCATGTTTCTCTCCCATATGTGCATTAGGCCTGGCGTCACATGATGTGCGTATTCTCAGAAAGCGCTCAGGCGCCTATACCCGCCGTCCCAGACCGCCGCGGAGTGAGAGGTCCCCCGAGGACGGCGGAGAAGCCAGGAAGTCCGATACACAAGACATTCCAGGACTTCCCTTATGGAAGCAATTAACATGATGCCCACTATAGCAGCAGCGTGGGGAGGGTGGGTTATCGCAGACATTAGACTGAGATCATCTGATAGCTAAAGTTATTGTTTGCGGAAGTTGCAGAGAGATGTTGTTTGTTGCTGGTGTTAAGGGGGCTGTTTGACACATGCATACACACAAAATGTCTGACTGCAGATCCCATCAGCGTGTCCCAGAGCTCGGAGTCACATCCCATGGTTTTTGTTCTGTCTGATAAACAGTCTCGAGCGCAAAGATGTTTATTTAACGGTGATATGACAAAAGGACATTTTGGGCATTTTTAGTAAGAATTGATTGTCAACGTAGTTGCCGCCTTCTTTCCTGTTGATCGACAAACTCACAAATGGGATAACTGTTGCTCCGATCAGTGTGTATGTTGCTGAAATTGTGTGAAATTACTGCGAATAGTGTGTCGTAAAAGCGGTTCAGAGTTTCCAGTGCAGAGCAGAGATCCATACTGTAAGTGCACGCCTGTGAAAGGTCCGCACACCTGTCACACGCCTGTTGCACTCAAAACACTTATCTCGGACAAGAGTGGTGGAATGTCAGTTGTGTAAAATATCGGTGGGAACGACCATCAGATTCAAGGTCTGTTTTCAGTTTCCAGGAAGCTCAGAGTCAGCTGTGTTCACACTAAACAAAATCACAGCACAGCACAGCTGAGATTGAATAAATGGGCAGCCTGTCTGACTCGCCTCTATGTAGCCGTGGCCGCGGGCTTCGCCTAGTAGCCGCAGTCTAGCTGTCAAGGACAAACAGCTCAGGCGGCTTTAAGCAGGGAGTTGAAGTCACAGGTGGCCTGACTCGCAGGTGCGCAAACTGTTGAGAGAAGCTTTTAACTCATGACTCAATGATTAACAGAGTAATGGCGATGTAAATGGGTTCAGAAGTATCCTATAAATGATGTATTCACCTAAATAATATGAAACATCGTACATTAGCTGCTTTAAATATTAAAACAAGTTGGTACTAGTTTTAATCTTGTTGATCCTGACTAATAAATGTACGGCATGTGAAATTACAGTTTATCCTAAGAGGGACGTGAATGTCTGAATGAAGTTGCATGAAATTCCTCCTGTTGCTGTAAAAACATTTCACCCGGAACCACAAATGTCAACGTCACGATGCGACCTGTCGTATCACCCGACTGAGCACAAACAAGCCCGAAAGACGTCAGTTGAACGCCGACGTTCAAGTGACGTTCACTCGGACTTGGACATCCAAACAGGGTCCTAACCAGATGTTCAGAAACTGAACCCGTCGTGGACGTCCATCACACCTACAAAAGTGAGTCTGGACTGTACGATGTTATACCGAAACGATCTGAACATTTCCCGGATGTTGTGTTTTGACTGGAAGGCCGGATGTGTGACACACCTGTCAGTCCACGACAGCATTCTGTGTCAGTGTCATGTTTTGCCTCGTCTAGGCACAAAAAGAACCACGTGGTTAGGTTCAGGAAATGATATCTGTCGCTTTCTCACTGACCTGAAGGTTTTGGGTTCGATCCGTCCAACTACCCCCCCAAACCGGCCTGATCTTAAAGACTTTTGTAGTTCGTCAGACGAATCTACTTTTCGCGCCGAGACGAGACACAACGTGACACTAACACGCGACCTTCTGGTGGGCCGTCAGGTGTATGACATACTTTGTTGTGACACCGGGCCGCATGATGAAAAGTCACCAAAGTTACATCAACTAGGAGCAATGAATGTCCAAGAACAATGAGGAAACAAATCCCTCTGTTAGATGTTGGAAAAACTCCACAAATTTAGTGAAAACTTTTAGTGAAAAGTGTTGAGATACTTCAGTCTGGGTCAAAGCGGACCCACCGACAACCAACACTGCCCACCCCCCGCCGACCCACCCTCAGCGCCACGCCACCGGCAAAACAACGGCTGCATATACCTGAGACCTTCAAATAAAATGTTACCGCTGAGTGCTGAGAGATTAGTTTTGAATGCATGTTTTACTGGCTTTTTGCCCGGTGTGAATCTGTAAGAACGAAGGTCTGATCCAAGCACGAGTCCCTTCCAGCAGGCATGCTTAATACCACAGGCAGAAACACTTCATACTCAGGAGGACAAACAACACAGTGTTTCAAGTTCAAGGTAGCGGTCGCACAGCAGTACAACAATGCTTACTCACAACTGAGCTATCACGTTGTTTAACGACATCAGTCAGATCTGACCCGAGGGTGTAAAAGTATCTGCCGTCAACGGCGCTCCCCGCGTGACTCTACCGCCGCCCGTCACGTGAGTCACGCCCAGGTCTAAAGTAATGACACAAGAGTTGTTTTCTAGCACACGGACGGCCTCGAATCCCTCCAAACAGCCAGTCGCTCAGCAACATATCGGGACACTGAGGAGGCCAAACAGTGTAATCCAGTCAGTCAGTTCTGGATGTGTTTACCAGAGGGAACACTGTCAGGTACCGACATGAAGAGGCAGCGGTGGACGTCGGCCACCGCTGCATTCCCTGAACATTAGCCAACCTCGTCAGTGACAGGTAGGAATGCGGAGGCTTCACACACACACACACACACACACACCGTGAGGCTGGAAGCACAAGGAGAGAGCGAGACAGGGAGCGGAAAACCCTCACTGTACTCCCGCTGCAGCGCGACGGGCCGCAGCTGTTCATCCACGAAGGAGATGTGTTGTTCCACTTTCAACCGAGATTCATTCAGATTCTGCCGGGTAGTTTAAGTGGCGACGCGGCTGCGAGGACGGCAACGTTGGCCAGTTAGTTTGCCGACAAACAAACAGACGAATAAAGGGAGCCAAAAACAGTCCTGGAGGAGGCAATAATCTGATGGAAATACATTTAAAAAGCACAGTAATGCTGATTAAAGTGGAGTTATTCAAATTCAGACTCCCGGCGGTTCTCTGTGGAGCCATGTGAGTTCATCAACCTGGACTGAAAACCAACGCAGAAACACTGATCATGGTTTTGTGATGTTGCCCCCCCTCTTAGTATCTCCCACACACGTTTCTATGGGGGGAGGAATCAACTTTTGAGTAAATTCTCAAGAGTTTTCCTGTGAAGCACCCAAAACTAAGAGAGGGAACCTTGTGCTCAATTACTTCATGGCATCTGCAAAACATTTGGCAGCTGCACCCTTGAGCACCAATAAACACGTTAAATCCTGCAACCTTTACCCCGTCCAGACTGCAAATCTCAGTGGAGGCTTTTATTACTGTTTATTACCCCCTGATAGATTATAGCAGAAAATTGCTGAAGGAATTTAAGGGGACAAACTACACACTCAAAAGTGGTCATAATGTAGACGTGCACAGATTTCTAAAGGGAACTGCTCAGACGTAGAGAGCTCAAGGGGAAACAGGAAACCGCTGGAGCTGCAGGACGCTGTATATTGCTGCTGCTGTTTGGGGGAAGTCTGACATCTCCCCACTCAATTCATAAACTGGACAATTATCCAGGAGGTCGAACGGTCTTGTTAACTCAAGAGAAACATATAAGTCAGAAACTATAGATACAAAAAAAAAAAAAAAGTCAAGCAAAAGTGAAGTGGAGGTCTCCACCAAGTAAATATGACGTGAAAGGTCCGTGGAGCTGTGTAGTTGTAGCTAAGAAAGGTCCTGGCTGACGCGTGCGCCATCGGTACCCTCCGGCAGCTTTAATTACAGCCCTGCACTCTTATTTAGTGCTCTGTTTTACGAAGGCGGACCCTCCCAGTTAACCGGTGGCTCTCGAAGACCACGACAGGACATTCAGACCCCCACACACAAAGCAGTGCGTGACCTACCAGCTTTCTTCACACCGGCGCAGATGTCAGTCAGGTCCACCTGACAACATAAACACACGCGCTTTCTTGTGCAGACTCTTTGAAACACGCACGTACACATGACACACAGTACCTTGTGCGGCAGAGCGCCTCCCGCGGCGCTGCGGTCGCCTCTGCCCGGTGAAGATGACGTTCACTCTCTGGGCCCACGTGTGCTGGCTGCCCTCATCCGACACCCCGCAGCGGGGCTCTGCCATCCGCCCCAGCGTGGCGCTGTCCAGTTCACCTGTGACGGGTAGACGGGACAGCCACTGGAACTCGCTGCAGAGAGAGAAAAGCTTTGCGTGGCGCTCTTCTTAAACAGCATTTTGACTTTTCAATCGTGTAAAGTCATCAACAGGAATTGAAAAGAGATCCGATCATCTGGGCTTCGAGGCTCCTGATTTAACAATATTACATCCCTCTTTATGTGTCTGAGAAGAGCAACTGGAGATTTGTCGGAAAGTTGTTTTTTTTTCAGACACTTGAGACTGCTTGTGGAAATGAGATTTAGGCAAGTGGGAAGGCAGTATGGACCTAATGCTGCTGAATGAAGTGATTTCTTAAATGTGCTTCGGTGGGATGAAGCTATGTTTGCCACGTCAGTGTGACTGTGAAAAACAGAAATAAGGTGGATGGATGGAGGGATGGCTCTGAAAGTTCATAACGTTAATGTCAATAAAGCATTTTTAATTTATTTTTTTAAAATTTGATTACAAACTTGAAACCGACTGAAGCTGGTCACAAGTCATTTGGTAAAGTAATGATCCACTTGCATACGTGGACCAGCCTCTTATTTTTTATTTACCACAGACGGTATACGACCTACACGAATCAGATCACGCCTAGAGACGAGCCTTTTGACACACCGGATGAGTGTCAGCTGCACACGGTTTACTAACCCGAGCCTATTGTGCAGTCTGCAGACGAACCACAGGGCGAGGTTCTTAAAATTCCTGGACGGTTCAGAGAGGGTTCAGGAGATGTTTTCCCGGTGCACAGGTGTAGGGTGTGTTTTACTGCCCGGCAGTAACGTTCAGGCCTGAGGCTTGTCCCGCACCGAGCTCGCCCTTCCCCCTTATGAACACAACCAGCAAACTGGGATGCTCACAGTGCCGAGAGAAAAAGATATTTGCCCTCAAATCACGTCACGCTCCTTTATAGGACCTCGTAATGGCCCCCCACCCCACACACACACACACTTTAGAGCTTTCAGAGATGGAAAACCGCTTGTTATCACCTACCGGATGGCTGACTGCACCTCCACCGCATTGTGGATGTGGTGATCCTGATGGAAGTAACCGTACTTCTCCAGAAAGTCCTGCAATAGTAACCATACTTGTTAGCAGTGCATCAGAAAGGCTCCAACAAAACATTCAAACCCACAAAAAAAAAAAAAAAACATCCACAACGAACCTTTTGCTCTTCAGTAAAAATCAGCTGATAATGCTTTTACTCTTGAAAAGTAAAATTGTGGATGTTTATTTTAATGTCACATAACATTTCTTATAAGAACTCTCTCTGGTAAATCCCCAGAGACACATACCTCCCCACGAGGAGAGAAAAAAAAAAAAAGGGCATCATAAAAGTGTAAAGATAATTTTCCATACATACTGTATATGCTGTAGGTTGCAATGTATACATGAGGACCACCTGTAAGACAAAGAAACGCCCCGGGGTGTCCCTGAAATTTATAGGTACTATTTCACATTCAAGTTAAGAATAGTTCTGAAGTTTAACACCTATAACATAACCTTAAAAATGAACCAACAGGATGCATGACAACAGATGGTGCGTTGGGATTTTAGGTCGAGTTTATTATTATGATCTCTTCGTGTTTATGCAGCAGGTTTCATGTTCAGACAATGGCAGGTACAGCTATGATTACAGATGTGGTGAGATCGGGGGGGGGGGGGATTAAAATTGTGGAGATGACAGCTGTGCTTCGGCAAACAGGAATGAGCAACAAAAATGTTCCTTTGTCTCTTTGGAAGACACTGAAAGTGCCAGAAGGCTTTGTTTTTATGTAAAAACAGTAATAAAACTGAGGAAACACATGTCAGAGAAGAAAGTGTGCAGCCTGTGGACGGATGAGAACAGACGGCTCGCAGAATAAACCGGTGCAGTCTGACCCACAGTCAAGCTACCAAACAGTAAAAATCCCCAAACACCACGACACATATAGTTGTTCTTCTTTTTAAAATGGACTCTTTGCGTGTCACTGTGTGCAGCTACAGTGTGTGAGTGACGTAGTGGCCACATGTCATTAAATGGTGATTTTACTGGAATATTACATTATTTAAAAAAAATAAATTATAATTTCCTCAAGTACTTTATTAATAATAATAATAATAATAAACGTTATTTGTATAGCACCTTTCATACAAGAAATGCAGCTCAAAGTGCTTCACAGCGACAGAAGTACATGCAGTGTTTGACATAAAAACAGATTTAAAGGAACATTTAAAGATATAGAAAAGAAATGAGATGCAGAAGAACAGATAAAATGCATGAAATTAAACACAAATAGAGTTCAAATATAAAATAAGCAATATCCATTTTAAAGGTAGTTCAAGTGCAGGCAAGTGCAAGAGAGCTTCAAGAGTAACTAGTTGAAGGCTGCTGTGAAGAGATATGTTTTGAGCTCTTTTAAAAGTATTAACTGAGCTAGCTTCCCTGATATCTAACAACTAGTTTGTTCCACAGCTTTGGAGCGCAGCTGACAAAAGCTGAATCCCCAATTTTCTTTCGGCCGTTGTTGGAAACCTCCAATAAACCAGCAGCAGATGATCTCAAGTGTTCTTGAAGGCTCACAGTTCACCAGAGAGTTGGAGATGTGACTCGGTCCGAGCCCATTAAGAGCTTCCTATGTGAGGAGGAGGACCTTAAAGTCAATCCTGTGTGTTACAGGTAAACAGTGCAGAGCAGCCAGAACTGGACTGATGTGCTCTCTCTCCTCTTGGTTCTGGTTAACACTCCAGCTGCAGAGTTTAGGATGAGCTGAAGTCTCTCTGTTGTTTTCTTTGGAAGGCCAATAAAAAGGTGTATCGCAGTAATCCAGTCGGCTAGAAATGAAAGCATGAATCACCTTTTCGGCGTCTGTCTGATTTATAAACGGCCTCACCTTGGCTTTGTTTATGAGGTGGGGAGGAAAAAAAAAGAAGATGTTTTCATCACCTTATTAATGCTTGCCTTGTAACGTAGATCAGAGCTTAAGACTACACCAAGACTTTTAAGAGATTCTGAGATATATTTTGTGACAAGTGTTTTCACTGTTAAAAAGATATTTATTTTGAATGGGTAAACAGATTATTTTATATGTCTTATTACATGTCTGGGGGTATCTTTAAATATATTTGTATATAAAAAAGCTGGTTGTCATTTTGAAAGGATGTCATCGTCACCCACCCACCCATCATCATCATCATCATCATCCAGCTGTACCGACTGGTCTCCGGCTCGGAGAGTCCTTCCATCGGAAACAAATTCCCGCAACTGGTCCGGGAGAGGACTGTCCTGCCTTCCTCAACCCCGTCTACCAACCGTTGGGTCAGAAACTGGGTCATATTTATTCAACTTTTTAGCTTATAAAAATATCATAAGCTAAAAAAAAATTAATTAAAAAAAAAATTTGATTTCAGCAATGACATCACTGGTCTTCAAATGTGGTACAGACATTCATTTGGACTCGAGGAAGAACTGATAAGATTTTGATGGTCAATAAGCCCCGCCCAACAGACACAAATGTTCAGAGTTGTTCATCAAAAAGCCCCATTAAAGAATAAAGGGTCGTTTTACTTCGATGAATATTTGCCTTAACATTACTTGAATAGAAGTATTTTATTAGTCAAAAAAAAAAAATGTGCCCAAAAACACTGAATTTGAGTGTATAAGCACTTGATAAAACATGAAGGGTAAAATAAAACATTTGATATTAAAGAAACTAGTGAATATTTCACGTCGTGGGTTTAGGGCTAAATACTATGTTTATCAAATGACATTCAGTCACAGAAGAATATCTCATCGGCTCCTGAACTGGTAGGTAGCCTACAGCTGAGCAACGAGTTAGGTCAACAATATCGATTTGAAAATCCCGTTTGACATTTTAACAGCGGAGACCTCAAACGTCCAGACAGGGAGTCATCACAGGTCATAAAATAACGTTATTAAATAGTGTTTGAGCTGTTCATGCCAATAATTTCCCTCCTGCAGTAACCTCGAGTTACGGGTCTCTCAAATCAATTCAATCGCATCTTAACGCGCCAGTGATCCTTCAGTCACTTTGAGAAGGAGCTCGCGTTTGACAGCAGTACCTCGGGGTCCGGCGGCAGCGGCGATCCGCCGGCGGCCCGGGCGCTGAGGAGCGCCGTCACCGTCAGGATCCAGACCCTCCTCGGGTCCCGTCCGGCTCCACACCGCTCCGGAGGTCGGCGGCTCATCGCGGGGAAACCACACGGTCACCACACCGCGCATTCCTGCTCCGCGGCCGGTACTGCACTCATGGTTCGCGTTCCTCCGTAGCCGAGAGCCTAAGACTGGTCGGCCCGCGTCTCCATCCCGGCGAGGACTGACGGCGCTAATTGAAAACGCCCGGAGTATTTGCTGGAGGAGGGCCGGCGCCGCCCCTCTGCGGCGCCCGCACGGCAGCTCGGGGGCAAGTAGCCTGGCAGCTTCTCCTTACACTAAATACCAGCTGATTTACAAGGATTTAAAGCACGTTGCCGTTGTCTTATTCAGCGTTACAAAGGCTTGGGGGTGTATAAACTCACACTAAGCACAGAGAAAAGATCACAGTTTTAATATTGTTTTTGGAAAAAAAAAAAAAAAAAAAAAGAAGAAGAAAAAAAAAAAAAGAGAACCCAAGTAAAACATTTTATTCAGCTCATACAAAACAACAAAGTCTACCTCACAAAACATCTGCAACTAGAGATCTGGGAGAAAATTAAAAAGATGTACAAAGAAATGAACAAAAAAAAAATAATAAAATAAAATAAACATTTGAGCACATGCCAACGGTGCCAATCAGCCCCGAAGTCCCTTCGCATCAGCTCGACACATCCCTCACTCACAGATGAACAGGCAATACTCGGGATGCATCGGCTACAAAAACTGTAGACACATCAGAATGTCTGATCTATCCCCCTCCCCGATTTTAGTTTCCCCAAACTAAATCCTCCCTCCACAGCGAACTCAAGGGCTGGAATGGATTTCTTCTGCTCAATGTTTAGTATGGCCGGTCTCTTCTGTCGTCTCTACGGTCGCCTCTGAGGACAAAAGACAAAAGATGTCGGTTATCCTTCATCCACCTTTGTCATTGAACTGAACAGTTATCGTCTGACAAATGAAGGCGAGGCTTGAGATATGGTGTGAACTTCACATTAACCCAGCGCCTGCGTGGTAAATCTCCAAATGGATAACCTGAAGTGCTCTCAATAAAGCAGACTTCCATTAACACCCCCCCACCCCCCTTTAATTTCACCTTCAGACAGCAGCAGTAAATAAAGCGAAGGGTGGAGCGCCAATATTCAGACACTAGAAGCACCTCCAGGCTCGAGGTAGTGTGACAGTGTTTTCACAGCAAAAGTGACAGAATGTATTATTTAAATGAGAATAACAAAATAAAAAATGTCCACCGAGCAATGCTCAAAAGGAAAACATCTACAACATGGCGGAAAAAGACTTTTCATCGCGCGACTCCGGCCGGATTCACGAGAGCACGACAAGATAACAGGAATCACAAAATCCATCTGGTCAGGCTTTAAGTTCTGCATTTGTATCTGAACCAGCGGTCGATTGGACCCATGTGTGTCCAATGAGGACCTACAGGCCTGTTTGGAAGCCACCGCTTGTTTGAAAACAACAAGAATTAACTCAAGACAGATGCTTCATCCAATCACCTGCCAAGCATCTTTTGAAAGTGAACCATTTCAACTGGTTTCCCAGGATGACGTCTTGGATGGTCCCGTGTAACACCATCTGACGTTTCAGGTTTAAGTTCGGCAGGCGGCGGCCATTTCATGGCCGACAGATCAAACATTTATCCCCGTGACATTTTCCTCAAGGTGCAAGTTCATTTTTTTTTTTTATTACGAGACGGAACTTAAATTGCTTTTTAAACCTTAATGACATTATTCATAAGGCCGAGACATAAGCTGCATAAAATGGAGCGGCTGGTTAAAAATGATCTGCAACTGGATACGACATGTTTTATGGTGGAGATTAGACTAAAATAGGGAACAGGAATCTGGTAAACAAGTTTTAAACTTTTCTAAAGTAGTCCTTTTAAAATCCTACGACTTTCTGGGAGGAAACTGAACTCAATGCTTCAAGATTTTTAGACCGACTTAAATCCAGAGTACAAAACGGTATGCAGATTTCTGGTAAACAGCATATTAGAAAGGTTTTGGTAGGTAGAACCTTCTGTACGCAGTTGAATGTACTGCAGGAAATTAGGACACAGTATTTGTTTTTTGTTTTTTTCCCTTCAAGCAGGCGTCGCCCTCTTCTGGTCACACAGTCAAACTACAACAACACAGCACATCTACACGTGAAGTCTCTCAACTCCGTTCCTGCTTGACAAGTTGCTGAATGGACTTGTATACAACCATCACTGCACGGAGGATTAAGTGTTGCTCGGCTCATGGGCTGGCTTCAGCCGAACCCCCAAAATACTGGCCTTCATCTTGAAGGGCAGCTCGCAAGTCAAATTGAAGAAACAAAACTCCTGAACTCACCTTCCTCCCATTTTGTAGCCACCTCCGTAGCCTCCACGGTCACCTCCACGATCTCCGCGGTCGCCTCCGCGGTCGCCCCCGCGGAAACCTCCACGGCCTCTGAAGCCGCCTCGGTCGCCGCCGTAACCACCTCGGCCTCCGCGATCTGCAAACACACAATGACAACATGCATGTCAGTGAAGAAAGTTTCTAAAAAAAAAAAAAAAAAAAAGAAGAGTAAAAAAAACATACCAGACAGACATGTTGGTGATATTTTGTAAATACTTTTTTAAGTATTTACAAAAGTCTTTATGCTGGCTACAAATATTTTTTCTTTCAAGTAGGTTTTCTTGCTCTAACCTTTTCACAACAATTTATTTCTTGGTAAAAAAAAAAAAAAAAAAAGGTGTGTTTTTTTCCTGATTAAAAACAACATTTTTCCAGTAAAACGATCCGGTTAGCGTCACTTACCCCCACCTCCAAATCCAGCATCTCCTGGTTTGGGTGCCCCACACTTGTTACACTCCTGCCGCCGTGCAAAATTCATGTTGCCGCAAGAGCTGAACAAAGAAATTAGATGGAAATTTATACACACAAATCAAACCAGTTGGCCCCTTTTGTTGTACATTAATCACCATTTTCTTTTAAATCCCATTAAAAGTATGAAATCCTGACCTGTTGGGACAAGGCCAGTCTCCTCCCTTAATATCAAAGCTGGGTCCTCCGCTGCCGCCGCCACCGCCGCCGCCGCCACCGCGACCTCTGAAACCTGTCAAACATCCAAAGAGAAATGATGATAATCAGAACACCGGCAAAAACATCAAACACGCAAGGAAAGGTTTATGGATACACACCTCCTCGCGTGCCTCGCCCACCTTTCTGTGCAAACTCTGCTCTCCGGGTGGCAAATGATACTTTGATGGGTTTACCATTGAACTCCTTTCCTAAAACAAACAAACAAACAAAAAAAAAGGCAACGTGTTGGTGAGAATGATGCTGACCTACTGGAGAAAACAAAAGAGGAGATGTGGCAGCGCCATTACCATCAAACCAGTCAATAGCAGCTTTGGCTGAGGGAGGGTCATCAAAGGACACTGTAGCTTCTCCCTTTGGTCGACCGGTGGCCTTGTCAGAGTAGATGTTGATCATCGGTTGGGCAGTCTTCTTATTCACCTGAAAGCAGAATATGCGTCGACATGACCAGTGTCATAATGCAACATTTTAAATCACTCCAAATGAGCGGAAACTGATGACAAAAGGCAATCGGATCAAATCAATACCTTGATGATGCCAATTTGTTTGAAGAAGTCACCAACTTCCTGAACTGTGGCATCTTCTCCGAGCCCCTGCACAAAAATGGTGTTGTTGTCGGAGTTGTCCTGCTCTCCAGCTGTGGAAGAGATCAACCGTGAGAGGGGACACCGGGGACGCTTATAGAAACGGAGACCGCCAGCACTGACTAATCAGTACAAATCCTCATTTAATCATGCGATGCTCGAAGACGGTCTCACCTGGTTCATCCTGAGAGTCGTAGTCTCGAGAGCCTGTAAAACAGAGGAGAGGGATGGAGGAGAAAACTTGAACAAAAGGTTGAACGACTGTCTGTAAAGTTTCATACATATAATTATTAACTCCATCCCTACCAATGCATAATGATACAAAGCAAATTAAACAAAGCCCATGTTTACAGCTCTCTGGTGGGTGTTTTCATACCGTTGCATCACATACCAACACCTTGCAACAGGAACAGAATTGTTCTTTGGTTGTTTTTTTTTGAGCTTACACCAGAAATGAAAACCACCAAAATGTCTCCAGTTTTAGAAAGTTTTCCTTCTTCGTCCTGGGAACACCTCTGTCATTTACAATCAGCCCTCGTCTTCATGCAACAATACCATTATTTTACAGCTCAAGCTCCATGTTCTTTACCAAATCTGAAGTCACTTATGAGAAATAGCAATAGGTGGAGTCCCTTGGGATCTGGACATGGAAATGGTGGCATTCACCGAGTTGTTTTTTTTTTTTTTTTGTTTTTTTTTTTGTAATCCCCCTCTTTTCTTTTTGCTAACTCAAGTTCTTTCCTCCCCAACCGACACAGTTCTGATGCTCGTCACTTACCACCGTAATTTTTGTAGCCACCACGGTCACCACCTCTGCAGAGGAAAAATTGGAGATATGATGGCTTTTCCTTTGTCCCAACTGAGAGCTCAAAGCTCCCCTACATCCCCATCAGTATGCACTCCTGCCAGGGTGTGCGACTATGGTGGAAATGTCTCACACGAGGATTGCGTTAGTCTTTGACATTAGAGCTCAATGAACAGACGACTGCGCAGCTCTGACTAAAAGAAAAATCTGGCACACGAGTGAAGACAGTTATCGCGTCACTGGGTCACCATTTACAAAGAATTTGGTACTTTTTTTTTTCTTCCTTTTTCTTCTTGTTACATGGTCGGATTGGATACCAAGAGCTGGAAAACCAGCTGAATTTGTTTTGGGGGTTTTGTCCCCCGTGAGAAGCCAAATTGGTGTTATGGGGTGTATCAACCAATGAGCAATCTTCCACTGTGTGCATTTATGAGATCCTTTAACTGAGGTCCAAGTTTTAGTTCAATCACTCTGAACACCTGTAGTATAAAATGTAGATCCATGTTAACACATTATACATGTTCGCCATTGTCAAATATACAACACTTGAATGAAACCTGTTGAATGTGAAGCAGCTGAAGATGTGGCTCCAGGTCTAAGTGCATCATCTCAGTGGAGTTTCCATTGTTCAAGAACTATAACGTGGCCTTCAGAGAACAACATACCAAAAGTGAGTCGCCGGCAACTGAACAAGTTTGGCTGCTAGATTTAACTTTGATAAAAGTATGGAAGCATTAAACATTAAAAACGTGTCCTCTATTAAGTTCAAATTACAAAAAGGTGACAGAAACCTCTAAATAAAGGGCATTCACAGGTTTAAAAAAAATTATTAATAACTTATAGGAAATATACACTACAAAAGATATGGTTGGTTTCCCAATTT
Organism: Brachyistius frenatus; assembly: GCF_029030835.1. Classification (NCBI taxonomy): domain Eukaryota; kingdom Metazoa; phylum Chordata; class Actinopteri; family Embiotocidae; genus Brachyistius; species Brachyistius frenatus. The sequence goes on from NW_027210600.1 coordinate 7,121,600, forward strand.
TATCTAATTGACCAACATGTGGCCCTTTCAGACCTTACTCAAGTCAAGCGCCAAAAAACAAAACTAAATATCGTTTTTCTCTCCTCATGAACATGTGCGGGTGGGTACCTTTACTAGAACCTCTTCAAAACCGAGAAGTACAACTTTTGCAAGAGGGCAACGGTGAAAGATATTTTTTTGTGTGGAAGAACGCACTCTTAATGAGGTGCTGCAGAATTGTCGCTTTACAAAAACATCTGTTAACTAAAACTCACGTTTCAAAAATAATTTAACGTTCCTCTTGATACTGTACAGCCTCTAAAAATGACACAAGGTGTCCCTTCCTGGCTGAAAGGGAAAAAAAAAAAAAAAAAAAAAAACAACAACAACAACAAAAAACTGTCAACTGTTGTTTCAGAGTGGACAAAACCTGTCCCAAAGTGTGGGATAATTCAGTTGCACAACCAGGTCTCTGGTGCCTTCACAGCTCTGATGTGGGCGGATGTAGTCCGTCTCCATCCCTTCACATAAAACCCCATTGATAGCAGGTGGATCATCATTGGGTCAACTCATTTCTAACCACCAATTAAATTAGATTTAACACCAGCAGGGCTCTTGTGTAAAAACTTAATGTGAATCAGGTTTTGAAAAAACAAAACAAAAACCAACAATCTCACACGGTTCAGGCACCTGGAGCACAAAGCTGAGGGTTGGGGAACATTACCTATGAAGTCCATGACAATATTTGATGAATCTGGTATTGAAAAAATTGGGGGTCTGGAGCACAAAGCAGATGAGTGGTGAAAATCCATCTATGTGGATGGTTTGTGGTTGATGACTGATGATGTGTTTAGTGACAAGTTATTTCTCATTTCTGTGTGCAGAGGGTACCTTGGGGGCAGTGGCACTGTGCAACTTACCCCATACCAGGAGGTCCTCCTCTTCCACCACGGTCATATCCACCACTGCGGTCATAACCGCCTCGATCAAAGCCACCGCGGCCTCGGCCTCTGAAACCCCCTCCTTCGGCACGGTCTCCCTGGTCGCGCCCAAACCTTCCACCCTGACTACCACCATCACCTGGTGCAGAAAAGATTTACAATCTCACTTAATAGACAGCAAACTTCCACATCGTCTGAGGAATCTTACACGATACAGGTGTAGCTCTATACTGATCCTGGATTCAGTTATTCATACCCTCACTCCATCGGCTATAACCGCCACCTCCTTGCCCCTGGCCACCATAGCCTCCGCTGCCGCCTCCGCTGCCGCCTCCGCTGCCGCCGCCACCACCACCACCCTGTCCGCCATAGGAGCTTTGCTGCCCATAGCTGTCTCCTCCTTGGCCCTGGCCACCATAGGAACCTGGTTGTCCATAAGAGCTCTGCTGGCCATAAGAGCCTGACCCTTGTTGGCCGTAAGAAGACGACTTGTCGCCATACCTTGATTTTAGCAAAATCATTACAGTTAACCCAACAGACACCAAATACCCGAATCCATCAGTTGTTTCCATGTAAAGACATGTGATTAATAATGTGGAGCAGAAAATAACATTTTCTAATTCATCTACACTATAAAAATTCATTAGCTTGAATATGACCAGTGTTTTCAGTTAAAAATATATATCCAATTTTACATTTGGATTCAGTATGTGTAACAGCATGCATTGCAACTGATGTACTTTATTGTTTAATAAAAAAGAACTTTAACTTGTATAAAACATACAAAATCTTAATGTTACAAAAGACCATTTGTAGTCCAAACGATGTCTGAGAGAATCGTGCTGAAATAGTAAAGAGCATCCACAAAACAGGAGCCCAAATACTGCAATATTAGCTAAAGCTTACCCGGAGGAGTCCTGTCCATAATTACTAAAGCTCTGTTGCTGAGATTGGCCATAACCCTCTGTCAAAACACAGATGAGACAAAATGAACATTGAGAAACCTCTAATTTGGTTCAAAATAACCCGTTGTTTTATTCATTGTTTGTGTATGACGCAAAAATAAAATAAAAATCATAAATTATTTTACTCGGCTTAAATAAAAATGAAAAGCATCTTAAAATCTCCTCTCACACACATAAGAGGGTGCAATTTATTCATGTGGTGATCAAATACCGCTACAAACATTCAGGGTATGCGAGTAACTGCCTCACTATAAATACCAAGGGCAAGCTATATTGAACCAATACTAAGTTTAGGTGGTAATTTAAGTGATTTTTAAGAGACATCAATGCACTGTACCTCAATTAAGACCAGTAAAAACAAGTTTTCGCGTACGGGTGCTCCGATCAAGCGACCAACACTTGCTCAAAATAGTTCATATAGATCAGTCTACGTAAAAGGTCGAGACAATTTATCGAAGCGCAGCTAAAGCGGCCTTCTGGTAGTTCAGGAGTGTGAATACATTCGGGGGGAAAAAGTTTGGTTTTTTGTTGACCAAGTACATTCTTATGATATTTTGTTTTTCTTGGTGCGTTGTGCACAAATAGATGATAGTTTTTACTCTAAATTTGATAAAGTTGTATTTTTGTAATTCCACAGGAAAGTTAACACTTGTTCATCTCGGTTACCATCCGATACCAGGTGCCACATACCGTCCACGGACAACGTACTGGATAAAAACAGATTAAAAAAAAAAAAAAAAAAAAAGAAAGAAAAGAAAATATAACAAACAAAAAAAACACGAGGACGGAAAACTATAGGCTGCAATAAAATGCAGTAATGTTATAAATACATAAACGGACAGATAAAAGGCAGCAGCAGCAGCGGGCATAATTAGTTTACGGTAGTTCATAATATTGCAAACTGTACCTTGTGTCCCACTTGGCTGTTCAAAGCCGGCATAACTCTGTGCCCCGTAAGAGCTGCTTCCATTTCCTTGTCCATAACCCTGCCAACAAGACACATCAGTTAAGACAGGTTATCATTACACCAAAAATAAACACATGCTGTTGTATGAAGCTTGCATACAATAAGCTGACAGCAGTTTGGGTAAATAAATAAATAATAAATCTACCTGTCCACTCTGCTGACCGCCATATGATCCATAGCTGTAGACACAAAAGAGCAACGTGGCTCAATTATATGTTAAACAACAATATGTACATGCATGCTCTGTATTTCTGTGGTAAATTAAGCGTAAAGCTTGATCATCCTCACCTCTGTGAGCCACCATACCCCGAATCTGACGAAACAGAAACAAAAACAAAAAAAATTAAAAATTAAAAAATAAACGTGATTAAAAGTGACATCGTAACTGTCCAGAAGGACCACGACGTTTACTTTAAACGGTGTGCCGAGGAGAGAAGAGGAGAAGAGGGTGACTAAGCAGGCAGCCGGAGGCCAGAAGTGTTTTCTATGAAGGAGGAGCAGGAGGCCCGGCGCGAGGCCGAGCCAATAAAAATGGCGGTCAATTTCAGCGCAGGCTCAGACTAAATGTTGAAAACGGAAAACAGGTTTATAAATACGTCCCGGTGCCGGCTGAGTGCTTTTTTTCTTTCTTTTTTTCTTCCCCCCCAATGAAACGCCGTGAATAATGCGAATCCATCTGAATTGTTAAAAACACACCGGTTTGCCGCCGCTGTGAGAAAACAAACCAGCAGCAGCGTAAACAAAAGACGCGTTCACGTTAGCGGACAAGACAACCTCGGCTCGGCGGCGGAGAGGCCCTGCTCGTCGGCGTACAACCCCCGACGCCGACGCGACGTTTTACAATTTAAAAAAAAAAAAAAAAAAAAAGACCGGACACGGGAGTAAACGCCGCACTAAAAACAAAACAAACCGAGTACTTTAAAAAACACCCGCTGGAGAACAGCTCGGTCGGGGGTGAAAAGACGAGATGTGCTCCATGAAGTAGACGGAGCCTCCCGGGCTGACCTCGCGGCTCGGCGGCTAACGGAGCAGCTAATGCTACTCAACCCACTTTGACTTATTTACAGGAAGAAGAAGAAGAAGAAGGAAAAAAAAAAAAAAAAAGCAAACGGGAGAGAGACGCTCAAAGAGGATACGCGGACTTACCAGTGGCCATTGTGTGCCGTTATACGTATATATAAGTTAAAAATCGATGTTCTTGTGATTAGCGGATAAAACTTGTGGTTGGATGTACGCAGCGCCAGAATGAGACGAACACGCTGCGGCGCTTCCTCGACAGCTTCCTCCTCCTTCTGCGGACCGACTGCTCCACAGCTTCTTCGCTCCGCTTCTTCTTCTGCGGGCTTTAAAGGCAGCTTCGCGTCCCAACGCTGTTGTGCATTACTGCCACCTGCTGGTTCCGGAACCCAGATTAATATGACTTTTACGAGCCTGGTCTCGTTGTCCCTGATATTATTTTGTGGATCAAATCCTGGCAGCCGCTGGCCAACCTCGAGACCGAGTCGCTGCGGGCAAGAACTCGGGCTAATTTGTTTTTGCTCAAGCCATTGTAGAGCCATGGATATTGTGAATAGCTCAGCGGGCCGACACTCAAGTTACATGACATGCGTCCAGCCAACTCGATGGGGAACTACAGTCGCAGCACCTGTGAGTCCTGACACGGGGTCCTTAGAGCCACCTGTGAAGATTTGGACGTAGTCGTTACACCTAGTTTCCTTCTGCGTGTAGAACTCACTCACCAGATACACGCTTTTATCTCCTGCCTTGATTTATAATAACTTAAGGTCAACCTCTGAAGTGTCTACCAAAGTTGGGTAAAAGTCCTTCCCATGCACTCCCCAATCTCTTGCCGTTACATCTCCTGTCCAGCCAAAACTGATTTTTTTTTCCTCATAGGCTGCACTCCCACAATCAAGCGTGTATATGTTTAATTAAAGTGTACTCCCAGAAAACGAAAACCTTCACCTCTCTCCAGCCGAGCTCCTTACAATTCAGAGTTAGTAACCCCTCTAAGTTTCTACCTGGTAAAGAGCATTCATTTAGTTTCCTCCACTGAGAATTTAATTCCCCACTTTGTCCCCCACATTTCAACCTAAAGATCTCCCCATATCGATTGGTGTGCTTACAAATATGTAATTTATCATTACTGAAAACAGTGTGAAACTTATGACGCTCCCCGATTTTAACCTTCCTCTCAGGTTTGCTGGCATCCTTCCCAGGTTTTCTTGTAGGTACAGTTACAGCATCCTTCCAGCTCTTTGGGACTTTCTCTTCTTCCCATAACTTATTCAATAATATGAGCAACTTCTCCAGCCCGTGTACTTAAATGTGTTGACATGACATATCTAATCTTTCCCTGGTGCAGTCTCACCTGTTTTTCTAGTGCTCTATTTAATTCTTTAATGCGAAATAGTTTTGTTCATTCTCAATACTCTCTCCTTTCTCCTCTTCTTCTTCTTCGGCCTTTAATGACGGCGTGCATACTTGGTGTTGCATTACCGCCATCTTCAGGACTTGGTTATCACCTACAGTGTCCAACAGACACTTCGGCACTGTCCACTCTAGTGTGTCCTTTAACATAGACCGACACATAATTGTTGTATTCTTAGTGATACACGTGTGTGTTAATGAGTTTGGATCCTTTTGCTTGCAAAAGCTGGTGCACCCCTGAGCAAATTATATCATTTATTGATTTTTAAGGTAACCTCTGCAGTAAACAAACATCAAACATGAGTCTGTCTTTAAATGTTAAAGCACTGTTAAAGTCTCGTGTGCGCATGACTTTGACGGCCACTCCAAAAGATTCTGGGATCTCACTCATGGTGGATTTTGAGGTCTACTGTCTTGTAAAAGACTTCTTAATGACATTTCAGATGGTGGAAACTGAAGACTGGAAATGCTTTGACACCTTCTATAGCCTAGCAGTTACCAAAGGTAACTGTGCTTTTAAGAAAATGGTCATTTTTAATGTCCGTTTGCTGTAGGAGTTGTATTTACCTTCTTTTCTTTCTTTGTTTGTTTATAGCAGACATCTAAACATTTGTACCCAACTCTATATTTGCTTTACCTAAAGAAAGGAAAAAAAAAATCTTGCAAAAACATACGTATAATATACTATACATTGGATATCCATGTTGGTCGGGTGGGACCGAAGCTTTTTGTCCAAGTTAAAGTACAAACCTGCTACCTACCTACCAAACATGAACACACTGCAGCCCTGAGATTTTAATCTCTCAACATTACTGCCTAATTAACGTTGTTGATGATGAAGCTGAAACTTCGGGTCTGATAACAAACAGATGGTTGACAAAGTTACACATTTCTAACTATTGTTTACAATGCTGCCACATCTGGTTCTGGTCTGCAAAATGTTTTGTATAAGCACGCAAGCTTCAACAACCTCACTTTCACTAACTACTTCTAATGTTTTATTAATGTATTTTTCTAAAATGCCATTACTTGGAAAAAAGTAGTAACAACCCCTAAAATTATTCTAATTTTATTCATAAAAAAAATGCATGCCTCCTTACAATCAAATAATTACATTACAAAGGTGGATGACAAAAAGTGACAGCGCTGAGTAAAGTGTCTCAGATGAATTTCTATTAAAATGGAAGTATGGAAGTAAATAAAATTTTAAAGTATGAAATAAAATAAACAACTAAAAAGACAGTGAAGCGTCACGGTCTTATTTATAACTTCATACATAAGGCAGTGTTAAGAAGGCACAGGCTGCACTTTAAATGGTTGGCCGACTTCAAACTCTCCAGATTCTTACAAAAGTACAGGGATGAGCACTGACAGACAGATGCTGAGGAACACGCTAATGGTTCTGATATGCCTTGTCATGTTCTCCATGTAGTCGTGCATATGTTCAGACAAAAAAAAAATACCACATGACATGGACGAGGTCAATGATACATAAAACCATAACCTTGATTCATAAAAAAAAAAAAAAAAAAAAAAAAAAAATAAAAAAAAAAGTGATTTGGGAGGAAAGATCTGCTTTCTAACATTTCACAAATATTCCAGGGTACCAACAGAGATTAATTTTCATTGTGTTTAAAGGCAGGCTATGAAATAAAATGCACATAATCTCGGGTTTTCCTACATAAAATCGTCCCCTTTGCATCACTGTTTGTGCCTCCATAAGGTTACTGTTACTGATTAAAACTAACAGCGACTGAATGCATAAAAGGCAAACTCCCTTGTCAAAATACAAAGGTAATCATAACATTGTACCCATGATGCCAGTTTGTTACACCAAACATTTTGCTCACAGAATTTTTGTACAAACATTTAATATATTTTAAGTACTTTAAAACTGCTAACTACTGGATCAGCCGAGAGAAACTAAAGTCGGCACCCTTTCACATCCAAATCCTTTGAGTGTTCATGCTGCAACAGGAACCCACAAATCTCCATATACTTGAGACAAATTGCACTATATTATCTGCTGTGGTGTTATATTTTATAAAATGTATCTAATCAAAACTAAATCTGAAAATAAAACTGACTCTTTGCTGCATTTGCGTCTTTGAACTTTCATTGAGGAATTTCGAGGCAGTAGGTCCCTACGTCTAATCTCCGAGCATCCAGAGTTGCAGACAAACCCAGTTACACTAATTCATTGATTGCTTTATATCCAAGACTCTTAAGTCTGGAAACCAGAGTGGGTAACCTTTGTTCGTCCTGACCCCGCAGCTCAAGCGAGGACCCCAGCAGACAAGAGGCTGGTGGTCCAGAACCATAATGTAGAATATGTACGCATGAAGTACAGAAACTGCTGAATGGGTTAATTAAAAACCTGCTGAGGTAGGGGTTGCCTCATGATATTTTGCTACCTGTAGCTCTCATGAACCAGGGTGACAATGAGCAAGTATTTCATGTTTTTTTTTTTTATATTATTCAGTCCTAAATAAAACAAATAAAACAGAAACTTTAAAACTACCACTTTTGTAGAGAAAAGGTTCGAGGCTGGGTTCGAGGCTCTTTAACTCCACACATCTTGCGAGTAGCGTCCCTTGGTCATCAGTTTCTTGACAAAATCTGTGGCCTGGGTGCGCGTCATACCTCCGAGTTCTTCTGCAATCTCATGGAAGGCCGTCTGCACATCCTTGGCCATGTTCCTTGCATCCCTAAACAAGGAAACAGATCGCTTTAGATTTCTGGTAGTCTTTATTTTAGCGTTTCCATTTTATATATATTTCTTGTTGGTTTGTCTACTGATGGATGATCATCAGCCAGCAATGCTTTTCACCTAAACATGGTGAGAGTTCTTGACTTTGATTCCTCAGCAATTATTATTTTAACAGTAGGAGGCGCCAAAGCACCAAATAGAATTTGGGTTTCCATTATCTCTACATTTTCTGTGTTAGAGTAAAAAAATCCTTATACATTCACATCAAATGGCCAAAATTCAAATGATCAACAAACTTATATACAATCACATTGTAAAAATCTTTTCCACACGATAAGTGAATGAAAGTGAAGATTGTCTTTTTTTTGTAACAAGAGATTTCATGAATTCTTTTGTTGATCAAATGTTATTCACCCGCAGACGTAGATGTGAGCATTGTCTGAGTGAATCAGCTTCCAGACGTCCTCCTTATTATTCTTCAGGAGATGCTGCACGTACACCTTTATTTTGGAAAATGGAAGGACAAAAATGGTGGATTTATCAACACAACCTGACAAATAAAACACATTTCTGTACGTGTCAGATAATTAACTATTCGACCTGTGTCTTTCTTTTATCTAAATGTGATATTTGACCAAAAAACTGTATTTAATTCTTTAAATAAAATGAAGAATTGACATTCACCACTGGTAGAAAACTCTGGTACATTTTGTTAACTAAACAATGACCCTGGAACCCACAGTCTCCAAAAATCACTTGCCAACCAGGCAACCAAGTACATCTTGCATGCTGAAGTATGATATAACATAATATAATAATATATTATGTATAATCTCAATTAGAGCAGGCAAGCAGTTTCCAGCTTTAGCAGTCAGTCGTACCTTTTTCTCTTGGTCTCTGGAGAATGCAACTTTAAGCTGTGTTAAGGCTCCGTCCTTCTCTGCCTCCTCCAGCTCCTCCTGGTACAGATAATCCTCATCCTTATGTCTGCAGCCAAAGTACATCACCGTCTCTCCGACCTCCTTCCCTATGAAGAGACGCCAGCCGCCAAACAAAACAAATCATTGATTATTATGTATACATTGTACACGTAATCGCAGCAGAACAGTCCATCCATGGGATGTGTGGTGTTCAGACCACTGCTGTGCGGCCAGGTAATGTTTGGTTTGGTGAGCAGGTGCTTCTATAAGAACACCGCTATTGTGTTCAATGTTACAGAGCATTTATTAGAGTTTTCTGCACTACCTAACTAGTCTAAAAGCTACAGTTCTTTAAATCTGAAGTTAATGATGTCACTAATTCGTCAATGAATAGCTACAAAACTGATTTCCTGCATCTATCCTCCATTACTTGTGTGCTTATGTTTGACCGTATTAAGTTTTGTTTTTTTTGGGTGCACCAGTACAGAGACTCAAACACGTTCAGAGGTCTTTCACTTCGTCTAGCTCTCCTTGTGAAATCAGTTGGTTGTTAAAAGTTCAGTCAAAAAAGCAACACATACACCGTGGCACAGTGTCTACTAATACCTTGCCGTTTCAGCCAGCCTCTCTCCTGGATGAAGCCCATGAAAGGAGCAATCCCAGTCCCAGGGCCGATCATGATCACTGGGTTGGTAGCTTTGAAGGGCAGGCGGAACTGAGACTTGCGGATGTACATGGGGACGGTGGACTTGTGGCCATTGTCGGTGACCAGTTTGTTTTTCAACCAGTTGGTTGCAACTCCCTTGTTCATGCGGCCAGTCTTCGTCTTGTACTCCACCACAACGGCACAGATGTGGATGCTGTTGGGGTGAACCTACATGAACAGAGAAGAGTTATTAAAAGCTCATTACTCAGGTCAGACCAGCAATTTTTTTTTGACAGTTATCACAATCTATAAAAATGTCTGCAGTAAATTAAAAACGTATGACTTGAATTTCTTTACTTTAGAGGAGGAGGCGATGGAGTAGTAGCGAGCCTGAAGACGTGGCAACAGCTCACACAGATGGTCAATAGGAGGCTTCAGAGAAGACATGTCCTCCAGGATGGCGAGGATGTTTCTACAGGAGTCCAACACCCAACTGTGATAGAGTGCCTGTAAATAGGCAGAGCAAAAAGAAACACAAGGTTTAAAAGAAAGAAAAAGGTTCGGCATCAGCATTATAGATCCAGTTTAATTAGACTGCTGCGATGCTCCTGCAGCTGTGTTTCTGTAACATTAACTAGAAAATGACTAAAGTTCAGGGGTAAATTTATTCAAACACCGCCACCAATCAATTGTTACCCTCTTTCACTGACCTTGCCCTCGGGGGAGGAGGAAGCCATCTTGCGCATATTCTCCTGGTCTTTGGGGTCGGAAGCGTACTGAGCCAGCTCGTAGAGGACGTTAGTGCGAGGAGGTTGACTGATGTCCAGGTAGTGAGTGAGCGCTGTGCGGTAGGTGGTGGGGCAGGGGAAAGGATGCTTCTTGTTGGACTCCTCTGAAAAACAACATTAGCAAACACATTTTTGGCACTGTGTTATGACAGTTCTTATGGTGAATTAGTAATGGAAAATGTTGAGGTATAAAATATGCACCATCTTTTTGTCACTTCAAAATACAAATAATCTAGTCAATATTGAGACTTTAAAGATATATTTTAAGTGATTCTTCGAGCATGTTAAATGGTCTGCATTTGTATAGCACTTTATCACTGTAATAATCTCCAAGAGCCTTTAGACGGCTTTCCGGTCACACACACACTAATGAAACAGAGCTGCCATGCGAGGTGCTCTCCATCTGGAGTACATTCACGCATCAGTGGTACGCCATCGGGAGCAACTTGGGGTTAAGGGTCTTGCCCAAGGACACTTAGGCATGTGGACAGGAGGAGTTGAACCACCAACCTTCCAATTAGTGGGCAACCCACTCTACCATCCAAGACAGAGCCAGTATGTCGTCTTTGCTGAATTAAATGCATGTCTGTTTAGGAAACCTGCAATAAATATTTCATGTTTTGAGTTAAACCACGTCATTTTGATAAAACACTGAACAGGAGTGGCTTTAATCATTACTTATGCAACCACAAATTATATCCGATTACAAACTAATCTAATTAAAACAAAAGTCAACAATCTATATTACAGCAATAACACGTAATTGCAGTTACATAACCGTCTCCAATCCGCGTGCTTTAAGTGAGCCAATACTGTGTCTTGATATCAGGGAGGATTTCATGACTGTTTGAGGGATTCTGACCGATTGGGGAAGTCAAGGTGCTGTGGGCTGTCAATGCCATACCATCAAGGTTGTTGAGGGAGATAACCACGTCAAGGTCCGCTCCAAGGGCCTGTCCCAACTTGTTCACCAGCACAGAGTCGTTTGTGGGGAAAACGGCAACATGGTCTCCTGACTCGTATCTGAAATCACACAAAGTGCCATGTGTTTAGACCTTGACCTGTATCCATAAAGCAAAAGATGAATGTGAGGTGCTCATATAAATCACATAACATCGGGAAATAAATAAAAAAGCCTTATCCAGCAATTAACTGTGCTTGTCAAAGTAGCCTCACCTGATCTTGGAGCCTGTTATATCCAGCTCCAGGTGCATAAGATGTCTATCACCACCTTTGTTGAGTCTGCGGTTTACAGTGACTGGGGCTAGGAAAGGGTTTTTTGAATCAAAGGGCCTAAAGATAAAAGAGGAAGACTTTAATACACATACACAGAGGTGTATAAGTCCATTAGGGAGAAAAATACATTTAAATAGAAAATTACCGAGATTGATTTCTCAGTAAATAAAATAGTTTAGATGTTTCATCAAAAAGGCAGCAGGGATGCGTTTCCATTGTCCACTAGGGGGCACAAAGCTTCATTTTTACAACGTGACCTTTGGTAAAGTTTACAGTAGGTTATATAGTAAATGTGGGTGAAAAGGGAGCAGCAACTGAGCACACAGCACTGTAGTAATGAATGAGTTCTGGTAGAGAACAGAGTCTCTGCTACAGTACTTACGGCTTCTGGACCTCAAAACTCTTCAGGCGGCCGATCTCTCCTGTGAACACTTTGTTCATATTGATGTCGGTGGGCTCCTTCAGCTCGTACTGACGAATGCTGTGTGGGAAAACAGACCGAAGTTAGGCTCTTTATGCACTGAATACACAGAGTAAAAACACTAACACAAAGTGAGTTACAGTAAATTATATCCATATTATACACAGCTGAAGCTTTCTTTATAATTCGAGATGCTACAGGGAAAAAAGCAGTTAGGTAGAGAGAATTTACAAACGGTCTCGGAGGTAACGTTAAAACAATTTAAGATCAAAATAACGGAGAAAAACATAAAAATCAAAATGACGGAGAAAAACATAAAAATCAAAATGACTAAATAGTACACAAAAATGGGATTTGTCCATGAACTCACCTTGATTCATCTCCTAAGGCTTCCACTCCAAAGTGCTCACAGACAGCCGGCCAGAACTGCTCTCTCCAGGAAACGAAGTCCTCTTCCAGACTGAAACACAGAAACCAGACCATTTTAATTAACACTGATTTAAAGAGACTGCATCATAAAGTTTCTTTTTTTTTTCTTTCAAGTGAAACCATTTAAGAAAAACATCTGATGACGTTTCTTAAAACCCAAAACAAAAACAACAGTCTGTCTTCACCTCTAAAACAATACATTTTCCCATCAGGAGGTATTTTACGTTTCTGCTGCCTACTATGTACTTATAAGATCAATGACTGTGGGCCACATCATGTAATTTGTGCTGCACCAGAGAAAATGGAGGCTCGGAGCATTAATCGATCACTTACTTGCCGTCATCGTCCCCCAAACCAAGATCAAAGATGCGCTTGGCTCCCAGTTCCTCCAGCCTTTTGTCCACATATTTTCCCATTGCATTGTAGTGTTCATAAGTCTTATTGCCCAAAGCAAATACCTGGAGACAGACAGGAACGCAATGAAGAATCATCGGTGTATCGCTTTGATTTGCCTGTTAAGTTGGAAATAACAGCACTTACGCAGTCAAGTCAACCAGTGCAGATGTTTGGCTGCTTTTCCGTTTATCAAATACAGAGTGAAGAATGTAACGGTACCAAAAAAAATGTAACTACATCTCCCATAATCAAGTTCTTTACTCAAATGACCTAATAACAGCACAATAATGACGCACAAAGAGAAATGACGCGAGACACGAAGCCCAGTGCAGCTCATACTACTGAGGCCTGCAGCTCTGTGTCAGTAAGACAGACATGAACACTGACAATTACTCAAAAAACAGGTTGTGTGGCTGCAACAGTAAATATTACTTGATATAAATCAGGCCTGTTTTGTACGTCAAAGTAGTCCAAACAAGCCGTTTACACGTCCAAGAAATATTATCTTTATACCCGATATGGAGTTATTCTTTTAAAAAGCAAAAGGCTATTTGCATGAAAATAACACAAACTACACAGTAAATGTGCATGAATGAAAACTACTCACTAGTACATATTAAGTTTAGTAGGATCAGTTGCGCTAACGTGATATAAAATTCAGAGTAAAAATATAATTACTACCCATAATAAAATAATTGATAGTTCCAGGGTCTCAATCAAGAGAGTTAATTATTGTTTTGGTCTTAAATTACAGTAAATTGAATATGTCAAGTTGTTGGTCTGAAAAGATATTTGATGTGACATTGGACTCTGAGGTGTTGTGACAGGTTCTTCTTTGTTTTCTGAGGTTTTTGTGAACCAAACGATTAATTGAGAAGACGACTGATAAATGAACGGATAATTTAAATAATCAGCAGTAGTCCAACATGCCACATGGCGTCAAACACACAGACTTGTGCTGAACAGAGTGTGCTCACTGACTTTATACACAGCAGGCTTTTAGCTCTCCATGTTGCGCTTCCTTAACGGGAAACCTCATACACCCTGGAGAGAACACTATTCCTAACTTCCTACACAATCGGTTTTGTATTAGAAAGACTTTGTAAAACACGACTCACAGTGTAGTTTAGCCCAGAGAGGTCCTCATCATTACTTTCCTGCAGCCAGTCATAGAAGTCCTGTGCGTTATCTGTTGGGTCTCCTTCCCCATAGGTGGCCATGCAAAATATAGCGAGGGAGTTTTTTATCTCCGCCAGTCGGGCCAGCTCCCCCTGTAACATGACACAACAAAAGTAAAACGGTCAGCGCTGAAGAATTGATCATTTTATGAAGTGTGTTTGTCTCCAGTATCTGACTGGTTGTTTCAAGAGCTACCCCGTCAGCAAACCAAGCTAAGAAATCCAAGTGTATTATGTAACATGCCTCCACTTGTTCTCTCAGCAGTGTTCGTAATATTGTGTACTTTGTATTATTGTGACTGAAATAGCAGAAACATCCTGATATGAGAATGTGCTGTACTTGAGTATTTATGTACTCATTTGCATGAACACGATATATTCGCACACTTAATTCATAATTAAAAGAGAAGGAGATGTTCTTGTCATGTATTATAAAATTCATTGTCTCATTTTGAATGATGGTCCACATGTTAAAAAACAGAATGACTAACATCTCATGTTAGTAAAATGCAGGAGAAGTAAACCATTATCACCACCAAGGTGTTTAGTGCCAATTGTTTTGCCACAATAAGAAACAGACTTCGAGTTCAGCCATGCAGTGATGGTTTGATTTTTCTAGTCACTGGCAGCTATAAGCAGCAGTATCCAAAGAACGATTAGGACCTCTGCTCATTTAAACTCTGTGGTTTGTATGTTGCTCCACTGATGTAAATTACCATGTCATACTCCTCTGGATCAGCAGCCATTCCTTTCATGCCGTAGCGTTGGGCGTCTTTGGACAGTCTGTTGGCAAATTCCTCCCCTGTGCCCGTCTGGGAGCCGTAGAATACAATGATGTTCTTTCCCTGTCCGCAAATTCACAGAAGATCATTTACATTGCGTGTAAAAGCGTTTTCTAAAAAAACATAAATAACTGCCAACCTGCTGCTCATGTCTAGAGTCAGTATCACTGTTTTTAATGGAACAACAAAAGCTCACAACAGATGCATTAAATCTGTTGTAATTCACCTAAAATATTTCCTGAATTTATTTTCTCCCAAACCTGAAATGTAGCATTGGGGAAACTGGAGCATTTCTGCGGGCACCAGACTTTACATTACTTCAACATAAAGCTTTTCTTTACATAAACATCTTCATGGCAATTGTAAAATGCTTAATCTTCACCTACAGTGTTGCTACAATAATTTATGACGAAGACAAATAGGGGCAAAACTGAAAAAGCAGCAGGGACCCAAAGTTATTTTTTGCCACCATCGTGGTATCCGAAGTATTTGCTGCAAAACCACATGATACAAAGCCAAAGTGGTCTCTGGATTCTGGCTTGAAAACAGAGGACCATAAATGACAACCAGTGTTTCCAAGTCTAGAACTTCATATGGTGCATTACATTAGAGATTCTTCATCTATTGATCAAAAGAGGAAGAAAAGGGCCTTTTAGTACTTTAATGGATGTTGATTTACAAATATGGGTCAAGAAAAAATAACCCACAACAAAAGCAGGTTTACACAGAGGGACCTCGACAAGATAAAACAAGTATTTATGAGAACAACGTCAAGGTCGATCAGTACCCGAATAAGGGGAGCCGCATTCACACCGTTTAACGTAATGTATTGTCAAGTCTGAATGGCTCTGAATACTCTTAAAAATCTGTTCTTAACACTGAATTCACGTTTTGGAACAAAAGCAACAAAGCAGATCCTGGAGAATTACCTGTGATGGAAAATATTACACACGTCACAGCTGAAAGAGGAAAAAACAACATTGAAGTTAAAACAACATGACTTACGGTTTTCTTCATTTTCTCGATGAAACTTGTCTCCCGTATGGTGGGTTCTCTTGGGAAAAAAAAAAAGAAGCAGATTTAGCTTTTTATAAAGAAACTTAAGGCTAAAGAAACTCAGAACCTGCCCGTTACCTTGATACTATGCTCCCATGTTTACCAAATATTTGTTGAGAAAAACGGTGTACATAAATTCAAACTGAAATGAATTTTCCTTCCTTAGATATTAGTCAGAAGCTTGATGGTCATTCTACTTTTTGACCACAGTTATTGATTTCACACGGGAGAGGTGGAAGTAGTCTTTCTTATTTAACAATTTTTCCTCTGTGAATGCTGGTGGTTCACATCCAGCTCATATTCTACCTTCATCAAGACAACTCTGGTATTAGTAGGGAACACTGGGAAACCAAAAAAGGACCAGTATGTAGGCTTTAGGGAGCTCTATTAACAAATGTGGAATATAATATTCTTAATTATGTCTTCATTAGTGTAGAATCACCTGAAACTATGACTCGTGTTTTCAGTACCTTACAGTGAGCCCTTCATACACTTCACATAGCGAGCGGGTCCTTTTCTACAGAGAGCAACATGTTGCACCTCCATGTTTCTACAGTGGCCCAGAGGGGACAAACTAAACACTGACTCTAGAGAGGGGCTTTCAGGTTCTTCGTGAGATTCACAACCACCATAGATTATCGTACAATGAGTGGGTGAATGGGGGGCAAACTGTAACGCACTCTGAGCCCGCTAAGGTGATAAAGTGCTATTTTAAAGGAAAGACCATTTACTATTTAGACAGAGAGTGTGAGGCACCGTTAGAGGCCACTAAATCGTACAGACTTCTCCTTTTAGCGCCAGGTAAGGCCGAGATCAATGAGTCACAAGACTCAAAAAAGAACACCAGTAAAACTGGGTAACAAGCCAACATTATAACTTATTTACTGTTCATCGACTAAATAGTTTAGTCATAGTGATATGTTCATACCGAGCAGAACTGTAAATGCTGTTGGCCAAATTATTAAATCGAAGCAAACTGTATTTAAAAACGATACGTTAAAAAAAGCAAAAGATTTTGTGTAATGTGATGTAAACATTTAGATGAATGTGTAGCTCCAACTCTTGGGCAAAATTAACAATTGGTCTGGTCAATGTAAGTGTTATTTTTACAACAAGGTGATGATGAATAACACAAACATCAGCCATACTAACTGTGTTCAAAAGCACGTATACGCAGAGGGGGAAGTGGTTGACAAGTTATCGCTGTGGGTTGCTCCTCATGGCAATTCAAAATCTGGATTTACATTTACCCAGAGAGTGAATAATAGATTGAAAAAGATCAAAACACCATGTGAAAACACACTGTTAGTAAAGAGGAACACAGGAAGCTAAATCAATTACTGAGCCGAATAAAAGGCAAAGCCTCTTCATTCAGCATCAAAGCTCTGAAAAGGACAGCTGCAACTCTGCTGCACTGAAAAAGAAATAAAAGGCAAAAAAAAAAACAAAAAAACAACAACTAGACATAAATACTCATGTAAGATGAATACATGTTTACTATTTATGCTACAGAGCACAAGACTGAAGCAAAGCCATTAAAGCTGACCGACAGTGTATTAAAATGAAAGATCTGACCTGATCTATATGAAGCATGAAGGGGCATCACGGTTCTTTTTTTGTCTCTTACATTTACAAAAAACAACAACAACAACAACAACAAAAAAACACCTCTGCGAGGTCATCGAGGGAAAAGCAGTATGTAGAGAGCGGTCATGTGGGATTGCTGCTGAGCACGCCATAAAAACGGACCCACGTGTTTTTTTACAGAACGCTCGGAGAGAACGTGTAAATTCCTCATCAAAATGTGAAACAAGTCTTTGCCCTCAAGCCGAAGCATTCCTGACACCTTTTGCAGGCTCTGTTATCAGCTGGGGCCGTCTGCCTCGCCGGCCCCACAGACGCTCAACAGGAAGGACTTCTTTTTCTGTGCTTCAACAGCCAAGAGTTCAAAATGTTGCAGCATCTGAGTACCGTTACAATAAAATACCTTGAGCATGTTTAAACTTGGACTAGAGAACAGACAGCAAAACATATTAATCATCTCGACCCCACAATCTTTGCAACTCAAAATACAAACTAATATTTAATGATATTCTCATGACATTTCATGACGGGTATTTCAATAATAACTGCTCGATAACGATTTTTAGTCTAGTCCTTTGTCTTATTCCAGTTTAATAAATAGTTGATCATTTAATCTCAGTAGAGTCAACAAAGAAGGTTAAAAATGACACTTGATGACATCTCCAGCGTTGTGGAACGACTGGTTAACGGATAAAACTGAACATCAGCATTTACAGTTGGTTCAGATGTGTCATGTTGGTATCCATAATACACAAATAAAGCGAGATTTTAACTGAAGTAACAATGGTGTTTAAAAGCCTAGTAGCATCAACCACTGTCATTTGAAAGGCCGGCACTGCTAATACAAAACAATTAAGTTTTGCGAAACATGGGGAAAAAAAAAAAAAGCATTCTGGCATTCAGTCGTTGGACATAGCGTCAAAAAAAGAAAAAGAACTTTCCTTTCATTCATCCATCCATCCAGGATCTGATCCTTTTCAAACAGGCACACTGACTCAGTTTAGTCTTCCTCTGTGACGCATTCAAACATGGAGGTGATCTTATGATGCTGCAAACAAACAAGATGTTTTTCCATTTTGCGTTCTGACCGATTATTCAAAGACATAAATATCATGGAACTCAAACCATATGCCAAGTGTGTTTACTGATAAAAATCAAACAAGGCCTGGTAATGCGCACGTGGCTGGTGAGGTAAACAACCGAGCTCGAGGGGGAAAAAAAAAACAGAACACTCATTAATTAAATTACAAACAGTGTTTGTAGTGAAACACATTTGATCTACATCTCCTACACAACCTGCTGGGAACACAGCATGGTTTTCGTTGCTTACTTACAAACCACCTGTTCAACACTTACTCACAATGTGTGATTCAGAAACTTCCAGAGTGGGATCCGTGTTATCCAACCAAACAGCAGGAGTACACAGAGGCTTGTGGCAAATGTTTAA
Organism: Brachyistius frenatus; assembly: GCF_029030835.1. NCBI lineage: Eukaryota > Metazoa > Chordata > Actinopteri > Embiotocidae > Brachyistius > Brachyistius frenatus. The sequence continues at coordinate 7,140,475 of NW_027210600.1, forward strand.
GACAACTTCATGCAAGCATCATTTAAAAAAAAATAAAAATAAATGCTGTATTGTGCTATGAAGAAGTAAATCAAAGCCTTTACTGACCTCTCAGCAGCATCTCTCCTGTCCTTTGGCAGGGAGAAGACACAGCCCATGGCATGCAGCCCTGTAGCTCGCCACTGCCACTAGCACCACTGGCTAGGCCACGCCAGGAGCCGCCACGCTCAAAATCAAAAGCAGGACCTCCACACTCCACAACAACAGGATAGAAAAGTAATACCAGTCCAGAAAGGCAGATGGACACCAGCAGGTTTTGAAGAGCTGGCTGCCTTCACCTTAGGGGCTCCAACACGATCTGAACTCTGCCTCTTCCTGTGCTGCTCTCTGAAACCAGCAGCGTCTGCTCTCCACACACACACACACACACACACAGACACACACACACACACACACACACAGCACAGCAGCCTGCAAACCCTGTCAGTGTCTGGCAACCGCTGAGAACACAATGGTGGGAAACTGACTTTCCCATAAAACGTAGCCGAGCTGCAGACCCACACTTTTGACTCACACAAACACACACTGAAATGATCTCGGGCTGAAAATGCCTTCCTCCTCATCCCCGCCCCTTTTCCTCTCCGGTCCGAAAGGTGTTAGGAACGAAAAAGTCTACAAAATCCATTCTGAGAATTTGGCTAGTTATCAGAGCAACTCCTCTGTGGACCACTGAAGGAGGGGGGGGGGGAGCTGTGAATGGTAGTGGTTTTTTTACTGAAGTATCCCCCGCCCCCACCTCACTGGAGGAGAGATGGGAATGTCATTGCTATGGCAACCTCATTTATCATAAAAGGATTCCATTTGTGACATGGTCCTACTCCAATGGCACACACACACACACACACACACACACACACACACACACACACACGCACACACACACACACACAAAAGAAAAACAGGGCAGTGGGGATAGAAGAATGAAAAAAAAAAAAAAAAAAAAAAAGAAGTAACTCAGGGCAAAGAAAGGGCTGCTTGTCTTTTGCCTCAACTTTCCACCTTTGGAGAGGGCTTACAAAAGGAACTTGGCTCGCCCTGTGAGTGGGCTCTCCAGGGAACTTTCAAAATGGGTTCAGGGCCAAAAACAAAAGCACAGGAAAGACATGGAAGACTACGCCCCCTTCATAACAGTTAGGTAATCACTGCTCCTTTAAGGGGAGGGGTGACCAGGCTTGCAGGCTTGCGTTGCTCTATGTTCCCTTCCTGTATCCCCGCCCTCCACAGACAGATACTCTTCCCGAAGCATAACACGCTCTCCAGGGGTCTTTCCCCTTCGAGCCAACCGCCTGTTTTCACACAAATGCCCAGGATCTCCCTCTCTCAGCCTCACACTACCACACAGTGAGTGTGGCTGCTGCCGGCCCATAGCTTGGCTTTACTCTCAAAGAAAAAAAGGCCTCGTGGTTGGAAAAGGGACTAAAAATGTGGTCAGTGCAAGGACAGTTCACTGAAATAGGGCCGAGACCTCCATCACGATCCCCGATAAGCACTGAGGGGAGTGAACAGGGGAGGGAAGGTCTGCAGGCACTGACATAAGAGAAAGAGGCAACCAAGGACCAATTAGTTTGGGAGTTTGAAAGAGAAGAGGGTGGGAGAAAACAAACTTAATTGCCAGTAAAACATTTACTGGAGCCTTGCTTCAAGAGTTTGAACTTGCAGATAGCGTGTCATCAGGCAACCCGGAAAATATGTTTAAAAAAAATAAAAATAAAAAAATCGCAATCAGATCAGTGGAGAAACACCCTTAATTGACATCGATTTTGAGAATTAAACAATAATCAAATGCTGGCTCGTTTCTTCTTCTGTCATTAGAAAAGATATATTTCTGGATTTTAGACTGACGGTTGCACCAAATTAGACACACGAACAAAGCACCTTGAACTGTGGCAAACTGGTAAAGGGCCCTTTTCACTGTAATCTCTAATCAAGAGTGAAAATCATCAACCACATGACTAAAGAAAGTTCAAATTCAGTCTTTCCCTTCACTTCCTTTTAGCTGTGTATATATATAAAAAAAATTTAAAAAAGAGTTTTCTTCTTCTAAACTCAGGTCCATATAATTGATGGCTTTTTACACAAACATATGAGCTATGATCTTAAAGGCAGAAACATTACAAAACACACATGGATCACCATCCCCTAGTGGATACGCACACAGACGACCGGTGGAATTGACAACTTGACACCCCTCTTTGAAAGTTTTGTTGAGGAAACGGGTCCCTGCACAAACAAGAAGTGCTGCGAATGCAACACAAAGGCCAAGAGATCAGAATAGAGGGTGATCGGAGTAAGGTCGCAGCCACCTGCAGCAGGATTATGATGATTCAAATTTATAACACGCAAGCAAACTTTAGACCTTTGACAGTCCAGCAGCGTTTCTTAAGCAGGCTCCTACACGTCAGTCGAGTGTTTGCAATGGAGCGGACTGTAGCCGGCATTTGATTCAGTTCAGTTTGTGTAGCGCTACATCACAACACCACTTATTTCAAAGCCCTTATCAGAATAAAGTCCTTACAAAAGAAACAGAGCGTAACCCAACAATTCCCACATGAGCTACAGCTGGAAGTTCAAATACAAGTATATCTAAGCTTTGTAATGCAGCATGCACTAAATAAATAAATAAATGGGTTTTGAATTTAAATATGACCATGATGCGTTTATTTTTCTTCCATTTTGCAGCTTAAGGAATCGAATTTGTTTCTGAACCGTCGGCCAGCCTTCATTTTGTATCATTTACACATCAGGTTTGAGTTGGAACCTGTTATTTTGAATTTGACTAAAAACCTGTTGATAAAATGTTCAAATAAAAACCAACATGGATACTCACGGTGTGTCAAGCTTCTTGAACTCGGGGATGGGCTCGGGCTTCTTGCGGGACATGTACCAATAGATGACAAGGCCAATGATTAGACTAAATAGGAAGATGTCCAGGTTGCCGAATAGAGGTTCCTCTTCAACCACCAAGGAATCCATGTGGGTGACGGTCTGCGTGTCCATGTCTGCCATGTTGACACTGTACACGGAGACAGAAGGAAGACAGCTGAAGTGAAAACGGGAACTATTCGCCAGTTCCAGCTTATGACTACATATCACATCTCTTCCCTTTTGAGGGTTTTGTTAGACTAAATAAGCCGTTTGAAGCCTCTCGGGATGGACATGTATTCTTTTAGCATTTCACAGATCAAAATATAAACCAAAATACACCAAATAATGAAATAATTATGAGCTGCAGCCCTACACTTTGGAGAGTATGTGACCTCGACTGTCTTTCTTATGTTGATTTTTTTTTTTTTTTTTACATGACTTGTGATTATGTTGGGAGGCGCAGTGATCTGCAATATAAAATGTGCATTTTAAAATGTGTTTCAGTTTTACAATCTCCGCCAAAACTGTGGACTCTGGCATGAAACAACTGGTCTCACCACTACACAGTACAATATGATTGCTAACATGTGTGAGCTTTATTCCACATGCTACAATCACACAATGACTGCTTTTGTGCGACCATTATCGGACGTTTGGCTATACATTTGGTTCAACATACGATAACATTATAATCTGCGTCTTTCAATGAGTGAGGAATCTCTTGTCGCGCATCAACGACATCAGCTCTTTTCACACCGAGCATGAGAGGACTTCATGTTCTCAGCTCCCAGGTTTCAGTTTGGTTCAAGGACTGAAAACAATGGAGATCAAGTTTTCTCTGATCCTGTAGGCTGGCAACCAGAGGACAATTTGACACAGACACGCAGACAAAGACTCAACAAAGCACTGGCTGATTAAATTGCTGAGTCACTGATAGATTAAGAAAACCACTTCATAGGAAAGTTTCTGCCAACCCCAGTATGTACAGAAGTCACTGTGATTTCCAGTTGTGCAATACTGTCAGAAAAAACCCTGACGTACACTTTCTAGTCATTTCTAAACAGAATATTGTAGTGATATTTTCACAAAATCAGCAGTGATGCAATATACCAGTTGTGTGTAGGCATTTTTTTTTTTACTGGGGCAGGAATTACATAAAAATAAGTAAGGAATCTCAAACTCACACTCAGCAGCTCAAATTTGTTTCAAGTCAAACTATTATAATAACAGCTTACAGTTGTGGCTTTTACAAAAAAAAATCCACAGCCAAACCAACACTGGATTTTTTTTTGGGGGGGATAAATATTCAAAACTGGTTAATAATTTCGATAATACATAATTTTTTGGATCAGCAAGGATTTCTTCAACATAGTTATTAATAAATTGTTACCAATATGCATATTCACAATCATAATTTAAGCACACTCACACCAGCATTGGAACTTAGACTGACTGTTTAGTAATTGTTACCAACATATTTAGTCAGTGGCACATTTTACAGCTGTAAAATAAAATAGTTCTCTGGTGCATAAACTATGTCCAGTGAAATCCAATGATGGTAGTAAGGTTTGATAGTGACAAAATATAGGCTAGAAAAGAAAAAAAACAGATGTAGATAGTGGTTGTGAACTATTGGCTTTAGCAGAGGTCTGCATTCTCCAAGTGCCCTTCTAGTTTTATATAAATTGTAGCTGTATGCACAAAATAAACTGACAACTGGTTGGTACAAACATCATCTCTTGTAACAGTACCAGTGTCTCCTGTGTGTTGCAATACAATATCCATGCCAACTACTTTGCTTAGTGATCTCCCAGCAGAATCAATTAGCAGTTTAACCTGAGGACACAACCAACCTGTGTAAAGTTCACGATGTTTCATTTACAGTTAGCTGCGATGGGTAGCAACTAGAACAGGCTCACCTACATAGAAAAACACAAGCAATTATTCTAATAAACTCACTAAATAATTGAGTGATTACAGTTTTTCTTGTTGGTTTCCCACGTGGTGGCATACGCCCATCAAAGACATGACATCAGGGAAACATCAACAGGGTAAAAAAAATACCAAATGTAAAAGAGAAATATACAAGATTTTAAAGTTTAAAATCAATCAAGAATTAAGCTCAAATGATCAACATAATGTGAAGGAACAGCAGTGTTGACGTAATGTCAAAAGCATCTCCGTATTGGGTTGCACAAACGGATAACCCCGTCCCATCTCAGCTCGTAATACCACCCCGCACCTCAAGCGGCGATAGTGAGTCACTGTAGCATTCAGTCTGTCCTCAGTTCAACATTAAAGGAAGAGGTAGTAGAAGATGTATTTTAACCTGTTGTTATGATACAGTAAACAATGATGGCTTAAAGTTTTGGAGTCATAGAAATAAAACAAGAGTTAAGAATAACGTTGTGTTCCACTGCCGGAGAAAGCTCTTAACAAGTAAAAGGAATAAAGTTTGACATACTTCTTTTAAATTGGTGAAAAAACAGCCGTTAACTCTGGCTGTGTCGCAACAGGTAGTTACAGTAACTAAACGTAAAACATTACTGACCGTGTTAATGTTTCATTTGTTGGTTGTTAAGAATTTAAGGCTAATTACAACAGCTGTATGCGATGAGCTCAATCAGTTCGCTATCTCTCTATCAAACTGAGGCTTTTTTTTAAATGCAGCAAATAAACAAGGAATACTAACTTTGTTTGAACAATTCAAAATGAATATTTAGTGTAGTTAATGATAACAAAAACTTTCATTGTGCAGCCAACATATGGTTTTGTTTCTTGCTAAAAAAAAAAAAAAAAAAAAAAAAAACTATAGGCTAAACTCATTGCCATTTTTTTTGGTTGAGCCACTACCGAGTCCATACAATTGAACTTTATTATCATCAGTTATTTAAAAAAAAATATCCGACTAACTAGCAGGGCAAGAACACTACAGTGACTAACTACCACCTCCTCATGTACAAAGTGGTATTACAAGATGGGATTTAAATCTTGCATATTTCACCTTTAAAAAAAAAAAAAGAAAAAGAAGCGTACTCTTTATAAGAGCTCACTAATGAAGCAAGATCAGTCAGTGGAGGATTGAAAACGATTGTCCTAGTTTGACAAATCATCGTCATGCATATCCAACCGGTTTTAAACCCTTTGTTAGATAAAAACAAAAACCGACTCGCTGTCATACAACTCTTGAGCTGTCATATTGTGCATGCCAGTGTACGCCTACTACTAGCAGACACATGGTGCTTTCATAATCATGTGAGATTCCGATTAATCGCTAATCAAACCAAGCGGAAAAAAAAAGCTTTAATAGCTGTTGACACGGGACGTATAAAATGAACAATTAAAATCACATGCATAATGAAGTTTACTGGCGGTCATCCGGACAGTTCATCTCCATAAAACAAATAGTTGTGTAAGAGTGGAGACCCTGGTACCGGTACCGGGCAAAGTGCACGAAGTGAAACGCGGAGGTCACGTTTACGCACGAATTTAAACCCAAAGACTCGCTCGCGGAGGTTTTTTTTGGGGTTGTTTTTTTTTTCTTCCTCCCCACTTTGGTTTAAATGAAGAAAAAAAAAAGTGATGGGAAGCGGGAGTGGGCCCCGACTATGTCCTGGACAGTTACCACAACACCGGCTGAAAACACGGTACCGCGTAAAGACTACAGGTCTGTCTGAAGACGTATCGTCTTAAACCATCAGATATGTAAAGCTCACTCAACCCTACACTCAAAAATAGACGCGCTTGAGGGACCGACGTGACACAAGTTTGCCCCAGTTTGCGTAACACTTGTCCCAAAGCTCGTGTTGGATTTAAAAAGCTGAACGTGTCCCCCTGTGTTTTAGGTTTCTAGTCACAGTGCGAATACCATCGCTAAAGTGTAATTCAAACAGACTGCCACAGAGTACAACTCGATGTAAAACGTGAGTTTGCTCAACACTTACCTTCGCCTCTCCTCTTTGTGTTGCGCTCACTGTGCACAATGCGGAAGGAAACTATGCGCCATGTAGGAGCAAACCAACTCTATTATAGCGGAGGGGGGGGCGGGGAATACTCCGGCAACGGAGAGGCCAAAAAAAAAAAAAAAAAATAAAAAGTCATCGACAGTTGTTTTAAACTTTTTCTTTTTTGAAAACTTTGCAATCTGCGTTTTAAAGAAAACTGTCTTATAAAATTGAGCACTATATTGAAACGGCTTTATATTAATTCGCTGTGTGCCGCTGCCTGCATTGGGACCGGTCCACAACGTTGCCGAGCACATGTAATCTACAATAAGTAACTGTAGAGGTACAACAGAGGAAGGGTCACGGTTATGTAATGAAAGCAGCACAACATGCATCTCTGACAGACTGAAAAGCAGAGTCATCAAACGTGTCCTCCTAAAGTCAAACGCTGTTTATGTTCACATATAATTAGCCCAACAAACTTTTTTTTTTTTTTTTTACCGCCTGCTTGTTCAACTGTATTCACCTACTTAATTAAAATGAGCAACATCAAAAATTATCATTTTGAAAATACTCTTTTACAAGTAAAAGTTATGCAATAACAGTCAGTTCAGAAGTACTTATTTGCAGTAGAAAACCGTCTGTCAGAAGGGGTGGGGATTACTTGGTACGTTTACTCAAGTATTTTACTGTGCTTAACAGGTAAATTGAGGCACAGGGACTTCAGTAAAGTGGTCACAGTCAAAGTAGGTTATCCGCCATCACTGGCTATTTATTAAAACATTTACTAAAGTTCACAAAAAAGAGGGAAGAAAGAGGGGCGCCACAGTCATTAGCTATAAGTCAACGGCCCAGTAATATGACATTGGGATTGTTGTGCCCATGAGAATTGTAAAAGAAACCAAAGCAAACTTCAAATAAAGCACCACACTAATAAAATATGCCACCACAAAACATATCATTCTCAAAGGTGAGCGAACTCGCAGCTCACCAACCACACCGGTGAATGGAGGCCTCCACCGGCCACAGCAAACAGAGACAGTATTAAAACACTAATATGGCCCGCACGAAATTGATTGAAGGGTTAGCAACATATACAGCCGAGATAAATAAGGACTAAGACACTTGATATTAAAATGCAAATATAAACAACACTCAGTGCTCGATAGAAATTTGCTGAGATATTACACTAATAATTTTTACTGCTAGATTAATACATTACATACCACCTCACTGGTGACAATTTTCCATTTCATTTACCTACATATGCCTACATTAAAAGTTATGGCAGACCCACTATATCAATGATTAAAAAATACAGGATATTTGCACATCAAACAATAAAAAAACAATAACACACAGTTAATGAGAAATACCACAAATTTGGCTTTCAAGAGCTACAACTTTACAAAACAGTCACATGGAGAGCACAGGAAGCACCACAGTCTGAGTGAGGGCAACTTGTAGCCTCTACACCTGCTGGTTACATTATTCTCTCTTGCCCCTGGTTCCTCGTGTCCTTGTGCTAAGTTAGATACAATTTTAATGTGAAGAAGAGATACGATTCTTCAGTTCTTCATCCCCATTTCATTCCTCCAGCCAAAACATGTTGGTGACAGCCATTTGAGAGTGCAATTTAAAAAAAATTGCATTTCGTATTTTTCGTGTTTAGTTCACAAAGTAAAGACACAGGCTAGACTTTTCTTCATTTGAAGTAAATCTTTAAATTATATTTATTTATATTTGTCTATACTGTGTGTATTCATAGATGAACTATACATGTTTTCACTTATCTATGCAAAAACAACAGCATGATCAAATGAGCAGTACTTTATCAATCCCACACAGAAATTCAGACTTCTGTTACCTAACTTCAACTACACCTCATAAAAGGCTCTTAAAGGGCTGCAAACAAACATTTTACACATACACACAAGCATAATATACGTAGAAGTACAAACTAGCGGGTTTTCAGAGACTAGTGTTTCTGTAAAATGATGTACTTTATTGGAGGTTGATTCTTTTGGTGTATTTGTTTTGCATACAAACACAAGAACATGGAGGTAATGTGAATTATACTTTAACCTTTAATGGTGACTGATTAGTACTAAAACATGCTTTAATATTCATGTTATTTGTTTATTTTTATGTATCACAGGCTCTTTGGTTTCTGACTCATGCTCTTCATTTTTTGACGAACGACAGCAAGAGTGGTGAAGAAATTTCCCATGAACAGGATAAGGAAGCAGAGCCCACACATCAAGACCTGACATCACATGGGATACAGAAAAATACATGAGTCAGCAGAACAGAAAGCAGAATAGCTTATCTGTTATTGCTTTCATGACATACGTAGAGGGTCAGGAGTAATATTCAAAGTGTAAATTATAATTAAGCACGAGGGTGGGAACATGTTGGACTAAATGTGACCATGCCCTTCTAGCTAGACAAATAAAGAACACAATAAGGGAAAATGAAGAATAGTTAAAAGGTACATTTTTACAACTTTTACAAAATAGAGTGAAACAGTCAAACGTGGCTGCAGAGCACTGACCTGCCATTCTTTACTGTCTGGGAGCTGAGCCATTCTGTACAAAGTCAGGCCATTGAAGAGCTGCCAGAACTATAAGACAAAACACGAGGACTTAAGGGTTTGTGTTGTTTTAAAGGGAACTGATGTATGCAAATAGCAGAGACACTCGAAAGGTTGAGCTCTTATCTGAATTACCAAAAGCCCTTTAAACTATTTCAAATCATGCCTAAATACTCAGAGTAATATCAAATCTAGAATGATGTCAGCATTTTTACCCAGTCTAAACCATGACAGTGCAAGAATGTTTTTTTCATACAAACTCAGCAGTTAAAGGAAACTTCTCAGTGACAGACTGTACTCACATGACCAAAAAAAAGGAAGGGCAGAAGAAAAGTCAGCCCTTTCCACATCCAGGACTGAAATCCCGCTAAACAAAAAAGGAAAGAAAGACAAATGTTTGAAGAGTTTTGTTTTTTTCACTTGCATGTGTGTTTACAAAAAAAAAATCGGAAAAGAGGAGCTCCAGATATACCTGACCGAACTTATCATTTTTACTAAATTTTTATACGTCTGGCTGAGTTCATCTTTGTTCTGTGTTCTTGGTGTGTTAAAACGAGGCTCACCCACGGTCAGATCCATGTTGTGTCTTTCTCCCAAGGATCGTAGTCTGTACAGACATCCACTCTGATAATAGCACTGCAGACACTGAACAAAACCTGCGGGTTCCAGATGAAAGCGACATTGATCCGGTTTTTGTTTGGTTAGGAAAAGTTTGAACCACGAATGCTTTACAGGTATTTTGACCTTACTCTGATACAAGGAGTAGGCAAGGAACTGGTTCCTGAATATCTTGTACATGTTCCCATCCGGCCTTAGTTGTTGTGGAAAGGAGGACATTTTTAATCACATTTTCAGATTTTAAGTGTTGAAATCATTTTTCATTGTTTTCAGTCTTTTATTTCGGGTTTCCATCTTCCTCCACTCACCATGTCAGCATTACACCGGACAGAAAAGCTGATATGTAGTGATGAAAAACCCACCATCCTTTGATTCTAAAATACAGGACACATTATATTAGATATTTAAATTGTATGTTTGTGCAAACACGTGACACTATAACAAAACAATTAAGTACAATATTAGTAATGTATAAAAAGTAGATCACAAGGCTGTGAATACTTTTTAATTCATTAAAAAAAAAATCTGATTATGTTATTTTCATTTATCGTGGCAGGATAATTTAAAGAAGAGCTGTGCTGACCTGGAGCCGTTGTTGATGAGGATACTTTCCCTGATGGTTAATGTACAGTAGTACCACACCAGCATGAAATTGAGAATTGCATCAAGAAATCTAAAGCCAAGGACACAAGCAGTGTTATATTTTGACAGACAGTGAGTATACAGTGTCAGTGTAAATCGACTGTAACTGCCCCAGGTGAGGCAGCTGTTAAATACAAGATGTTTACTGCACCTGTAGTTGACAAAGAAATAGCATATGATGGAGAACAGCAGCAGGATGATGGTGAGGATCAGCTTGAACTTCTCATATTCATCTTTGTAGGCAAATCTGACAAAGATGAACATATTCAGAACTCACTATGCAGTCCAACAGATTCATCAGCGAGGGGTCTTCAAAGTTTCTGTGATTCTCCTATAAATCATCTTAATGGATTAAAGTACACCAGTAAATCAAAAGAGGTAAGTGGTTGAAAAATGTTGTTTCAGCAAATAAATATTATCATGAAAATAAAAAGTGGGTTTAATCATCCGCGTGTGTTTTTGATGGCTGTTACTTACTTTGACTGCTTGCTGAGAAGAGTGACATTCACATTTCCAAGAACAAGGCTGAGGTACAACCTGCGATTTGAAGCAATTACGTCATTTTTTTCGTTTTCAACTTTACAGAAGCAAATAGAAGAAAATTCATGCCTTCTAACTGTTGAAAATCATCTCATATTCTGAGGGCTTTCAATTAAATTAGAAGTCATCACCCATTTTTCTTGGGAAGGAAAGCTTCCATTTCAAGGAAAGCCTTTGGTTGTGTCTTGATTTTTTCTTTGATTTCATCCAGTGTCTTATCGTCTTCATCTGATGGTCCTTTGCTGCATCTGATGAATGATATAAGATAACTTTGCATCCCTGGCACAACATGACATAAAACAGTTTTTTTATTTGGGCTGAGTAAGGTGCATTTGGTCAAAGTTAGCTTTCCTTCTTCCCTGTATATGCCTGTGAATGTATGCATGTGACCTGATGCACTGTATTTATCTTTACCTGTAACTGTAAATCTGATTGTGAATCTTTATATACAGTCTATGTTGTTAGTGGACACTTACTTTTTCAATAGACAGGACACCTCACTCAGTCTTTGCCGCTGACAGGAAATGGAGAAAGAGCAGTTTTTTTGTAGTTTTGAAATTTCATCCAGTTCCTGTAGGTACTTTCTGTGCATCTCCTGGATGGCATAAAGAATATGGGGTTATATCAATAACCAAGGAAACATGTACATTAAAACGAACATGTAAACTTTTTAACCTTCCTTGTGAATATGGTAGAAAATCTGAAGCAGAACCAAAATATCTGACATGAAAATAAGTACTACTGAAGAACTGCAGCACTTTTACAGAAGGTTTAATTGCTAGATATTGAAAATTCTAAGTAACAGAACAATAAATGGAAACAATTTGTTTAGCAGGAATTGCTCTGAATGAATATCCAGTCAGATGATTATGGTTTATTTCTTACCTGAAGTTGTTGATAGTCTTCCTGCAGACATTTCCACTCCTCCAGAATGCCTGTTAAACCTTTGCTCATTTTGTGAACACGTTGTCGTTACACTAACAGCAAAACTAGACCGACTTAAAAAAACAGTGAGATCTCTAAATTATTAAAGCACCTTGGAATGAATTGAAGTGCGATCTTGAAGTATCTTCAGGGTGTGTATTACATCTCCATGGACAGTTTATTGCATAAAATGAACTTTGACTGGTACAAATGTGCAAGATTTTAATCTGGACATTGTTCTGTAGAAAATCTCTGGTAATCACATTGCTCAGTTATCATTAACAGAGGTGAAAGCAATACGTTAGTGTTGACTAAAATATATACAATTAAGAGGCCTACATTTTTTTGTCTTTTTATCATTGTTCACCCAGCTCCCTGTTTGCTAGATGGTGCTTTTGCACATATTTTGTCTCTCACTATATTTTGTCTGTCAGGTACTTGCACGTTAGCAGCATCTAGTGGACAAAGTCAATTTCTAACTCACTTTACAAGAGAGGAAAAGCTTTTCCTTTTGCTAAATTTATGCAACACATGACAATTTTGAGGAATCAGGAATCAATTTAAAAAAAAACAATTCATATGAATATCTTGTAATGATTATACTAATAACTTATACCTGTGTCGAAATTCATTTTTATTTGGGTAAAGTCAAAATACTATCCGATGGCATGTATTGTAGGTCGGCTGCCCTATGATTTAAAAACTAAAACCAAAACAACAACAAAAACCAAACCAATCAAACAACAAAAAACTTCAGTAAGAATTTCTTAAGTAGAAAACGTGTCTCCAAGCTTTTATATGCGTCTGTCTTTATGTATAGGCTTTTATTCTGAACTGCTTTTGCGGAAGTGCCGTTTTTCCGAGGCGGCAGCAGAGGTATGCGCATGCGCCTCTTCCAGCTGACAGCGGCAGGTTGGTGTTTATATTCGGTCTGTGGAGCTCACAGGAGCTGCAGACCAGAGGCCAGTTCACCAGTTCATCTTCAAACACAGGAGCCTGCTGTAAAGATTCCTGGACATTAAAACTAAGTCAACACCAAACAACAACAACAACAACAACAAAAAAGAACAAACAAAACAATTTGATGACAAAGGTGAGCGTTTATCTTGTGATTTTGACCCAATCTCTGGCTAACATTAGCCTGGTTTAGCTTGTCCGGTATCCGTCGGCGTTGTCGTCATTTGACAGGCGTGTGTGAATGAAGATAAAGGTTGTCGTTGATCTTATCTGAGTTTATGCTGTTTCTTCAACGTTGGACAAAGTCAGCTAGAAGTGCTCCTTGTGCAATAAGTAAGAGACCGAGTACCTCCGCGATAATAAACCCTGAAATATGACGTTTAATCTTAGTTTTCTGTGGAGTTGCTGCGGCTTTATGCTCTCTTTTCATGGGAGATCGTTTTTTTGCTTTGGTGATAGACTGTAATTGTTTGAAGGCAAATTCATGAACGTTTGTAGGGACGGTACAGTATTAAAATCACAAAGCATCAGTTTGTCTCTTTCCTGGGAGTCACAAACTGCCATTATGTTTTACATATTATTATCATTTGTTCTTTCATTGTCTTATTGATAATTGGTAAACAATTCTTTATGATTTGTCAATTATATAGTCTTGTTTCACATGCAAAGACTTGCCTGTTTTTCTCTCTTTATGTCCTTCTGTGTTGAATCATTTGAGTTGAAGTTGTCTGGATTTATCATCAACAGAACATGAATCAGCAATAAACATATAATAACTTAATTGGTAAGTCATTTTTAAAGCTAAAATGCATTTTTAATTTGTCAATGTGGGAATATTTTATGGAAATGATTAGTCAGTGAGTCGAGACCATACTTGTTATATTAATCAATAATAATCATTACTTGTAGCCTTACTTTGGGCTTTGAACTCTTCATAAGGTTAATTATACGGTTTTAAGTGCTCACTTTTGCAATTACACATTTAATGTTTTATTTAAAAATCCACTGTTCCTAAAATGATTTTTTTTTCTTTTTTTAAGGATTCAACTCAATATTGATCTATCTAGACAAAGACAGTCGCAGACAGAGAGTTTGTTGAAATCCGGTTTCCCTGTTGACATTAACTGGGTGGTGTTTGTTCTGCAGTTGACTGACAGGAGATGTGTGCTGCCGTGTATGTCCTGTCTACGGTAACGGGCTACGTGCTCACTTCCGCCCTGCTGCTAAAATGTCCAACTCTTTTGCACCGGAGGAAGCGAGAGGCTTTCCTCAGCAAGCACATTTCCCATCGTGGAGGTGAGTCAGGGGTGGTGGCGCACATTCGGATCTCGGTTCGATGTGGTTTTTTTTTTTTGTCTTTCTCTCCAAAACTTTCTTTATGAATGTATTTGCATGGTTTTAGTTGTATTGCAGAATGAAGTCCTTCTATACTGAACCCTAAATAAATAGGAATGTTGATACCTACAGAGGCCACAAACAAAATGTCAATAGAGGCCCCTCTAAAAGGTGGAAGACATCCCTGTTTTCAGACAGCGATGGCAAACTTCCAGCTGTCGGGTCCAAAGTCATGCAGGGAAATTAAAAACACTGTCCCAAGCTTGTTGTTTACTTTTTGTATTGCAGGGGCAGGTGAAAACCTGGAAAACACCATGGCAGCTTTCAAGCAGTGAGTATAAACCTCAAGTCATACTGACACGGCTCTTTCCTGGTTTTTGCATGTACACACTTGCTCTTGTGACTGTGGACAGTTTGTGTCATCTGAGCTGTCTGCTTTGTCTTCTCGCCCACACTGATAGGACTCAATGCAATATATATCTATTCAAATATATATTAAAATACATATCTAGTCAAATGCTAAGATGACGTACTTCTGTTTCTGCCTCTGTTTGACTAGTTAATGAGGCAGAAAGTTTCTGTTTTCATTAAATGTGTGTGCCGTATTTCAAACTAGTTGAGTCCATATGTCGGTGACTGTTTGCTCGACCTCAGTGACCACAGTTCACTGTGTGTTGGTTCATGCAGCGCTGTGGATCTTGGCACAGACATGCTGGAGTTGGACTGCCACATGACAAAAGATGAGCAGGTAGTGGTTTCACATGATGCCAACCTGCAGAGGGCCTGTGGCATCAACGCAAACATCTCCGACATTGCCTACGCTGTGAGTTGCTGCTCTGTAGTATCTCCTTTGGTCATTTCATTTCCCTTTACTCTTCCCTCCTCATCCATCCTGCTCTGTGTTTAACTGACTCTTTTTAATTCTTCATTGGCCACTCGTGAAAAGGAAAATGTATAAATGTATATAACGCTGGGCTTTTTGTTTACATACTGTATACATGAGGTAAAGAGCTCAGTGTAAAGTGTTGATTTACAGCAACAGACATGTCACAGAGTTTCACAAAAGATGTAGGTTAAAGAGTATTTTTTGAGAAGTCAAACAGTCACATGTGATGTTTGTGTATAGTGGTGAGGTAGCAGCAGTGATGGTTAATGTGCCCTGATCAGAGGAGCGCCACACAGAGTCACTTGATTATGTCACATGATTTTATAACATCTGCTCCAGCAGAAATGATTTGCGAGTCAGAAGATTAGCTATTAGTCACTGAGGATTTCTGCTTTTTTTCTACTCTACATGTCTTTGATGGTCTTCACTTTTAAAGTCTAATGAAAAAAAGACCTTTGTTTTCCGACAAGGTCGGAGATCACAACTAAAAGTTAAATGTTTTATCATCTTTGGTCTTGTTGTCAAAAGAAGCACCGAGCTCATTGACATGAATCTTGTTTAATCGTGACCTTGGTGGGATCATGTCTCTTCTATGTTGACTGTCATTCATTTTAACACCTCAGTCCCACTCATCATGCCACCTCTATGCCGACCTCACAGGCTCTGAGTGGAGGTCGTATGTCTCGACTGTTAACCGCTGACTGCTGTCTGCTCTTTGCAGGAACTCCCTCCGTACCTCTGCAAGCTCGGTGTAACTTTTCAGAGAGGTGAGCCGCACATATCCAAAGCTCACACAACCAACATACAGTACAGATGTACAACATCTGTAGTCAGTGTGCCCGTTCAGTGGCCTATGTTTGTGTGCAGGAACGCTGTGTTTTAAATTTGGCTGGTTGATAATGGATCAATTCATCAAGATGAACTCTATCTAGTGACTGTAATTAGTTGACAGGTGACAGTAAATATATATATTTTGAGTTTATTGGCCTGAAAAGTGCCACGGAAATGATGAATAAACACAACCATACGTCATTATTATTCAGTGTGATCTGAGGCTGACGGTGTTTCCAACCCGTCCTTGTCTGTGCAGAGTGTTTCTGCGAGGGAGGAGAGGACAAACACATCCCTCTCCTCGAGGACATTTTTGATGCCTTTCCCAACACTCCTGTCAACATTGACATCAAGGTCAACAATGACACACTCATCAAGAAGGTGTGTGCACATAACTGTGTGTCCTCCTGTTTTTTAAGTAGTCTAACCCTGTTCTGATGCAACTCTTTCTTTTGGTTTCATAATTATTTCGGCTAAGAATGACTAGTGTGCCCTCTGAAGCAGAATTTACCTCATTGTGGATCAGAAAGTGTATTTAACAGGCAGACACTGAACTTATGATCCATCATTGGATCGTTTTACTCCGATATCTTTAAAAAAATGAAGAGGGGTAGATTCTGTAAAAACGCTGCTGTTATTTTATAACTTTCAGAACTGACTTTTCCTCAGAAGAAAACAAGTCTCGGTTTCAAAAATAATTGACAATTGAATGGCAAAATAAAATGTCCTGAATTCATGTTTCATGCCTGTGGACTTTTAAATGTTTGCAGGTCTCGGAGCTGGTCGTTAAGTATGACCGAGAGCAACTGACTGTCTGGGGCAACGCAAGGAACCAAATAGTCAAGAAGTGTTACAAAGAGGTACTTTTATCTCGGACGTATGTCTCTCTTGTTATTATTCAGTTGCAGAGAGTGTTTTCTCTATTATAGTATCATATTTTAAGCTCACATTGGGTCCAGTCATTACAGGAGGTGAATGTCCACTGAACAATTAGCAGCAATCATAACACTATTATTTTCATCCAGTATAGCAGGATTAATAGGGTGTGGTAGGGAAAAAAAAGTATCGTGCTAAATCTGACACATAGTGTAGGTGGATAACTAGGGAAAATTCCAGATGTAGGGCATTCCTCTTTTCATCAATATCTTGTTTCTCCAAACGTGGAGAGGTTGTAATCAAACTGACAAATCATCTCAAGAGTCCCTCTGAAAGTATGACTTGCATAATCAGTGATCGTCATGAGGCTAAGTCTCGGTTGTTTGTTTTTGCAGAACCCTCATATTCCAGTGTTGTTCAGCATTCCCAGAGTACTGCAGCTGTTGGGCCTCTTCTACACTGGCCTGCTGCCCTTTGTTCCCCTCAAGGAGCAGTTCCTGGAGATCCCCATGCCTTCTATCATCACCAAGTACGTTCACACGTACACATACAGATAGTGTTAAATTAATTGATGCCGTGTCCTGCTGCTTGATTTACAACACGACACACATCGAGTCAGGGTCCTCCACAGCTGTTGTTTGTCGGTACAGTCCAACAGTAACACCACACTGCAACACAGGTGATTAGCATCAGTCTATAAGTACACAACATTTTATGAGCAGTCAGTCAGCGTTTGAGGTCCATTCAACAGGGGCTGAACGAAATGGCCTCCAGATGAAGAGAGTAACCGGTTTCAGTGGGTCACAGCAGGATTAAATTGGCCCATGTAAAACATGCATAAGAACTAACTTATTATTTAAGTAGCATTTATGGCCAAAGAGCTGTAGGCTGCTGCGTGCAAGGAAAAGAAAAATACTTTCCTCATCTAAAGTCTTTAAAAGGTTAAATAAACACTGGCAGCACTTTTAACTACTGCACATTAATTATTTCAAAAATGTATCTTTTAATGCTGCAATTTGTGGATAAAAATGTTACCCATGGCTATAGCTTTTTCTTCCATTTACGAGGACATTACTTCAGCACAGAGACACATCATCTCCTCAGACACCAGAGACAGAAGTGTTCCCACATGACCACAGTTTCATACTTAACTGTGTGAGCCAACTCATTACTGTGATGGGATGTGCTGT
The DNA here is from genome assembly GCF_029030835.1 of Brachyistius frenatus. Lineage (NCBI taxonomy): Eukaryota > Metazoa > Chordata > Actinopteri > Embiotocidae > Brachyistius > Brachyistius frenatus. Next base: position 7,158,715 of record NW_027210600.1, read on the forward strand.
AAAGCTCAGGGGAGTTTTCAGGAAGTCTGCCCTGCACTCCGATTCTTCTTTTTTTTTTTTAGACAAAGTGTGTGGAAAGGTTACACACATGATTGTGTTTGGTTTTCTATTTCATTAAAAGTACTTTTAACCTGTTGCTGCCGGCTGAGTTGAGCTCCCCTCACTTTGGTTGACTGTTTGCACAGTGTCCTTTCTGTCTCTGTTGTCCGGGCCACAATGCTCTTTTGAAGGATGAACTTCCTCATTAAGTCATTAAAAGAAACATTCACACCTCTTGCCTGGAGGGTGTGTTAGTGCATCATAAGGATAAAGGTCAAAGAGCAGATTATACATGCCAAACATGCATTAAGGCTCATGTGAATTCTTTTATCACACTTTGGTTGCACTAAATACTCTCTTAAACACACTCCACAAACAATTTCCTATTTTTGTTCCTTTTTGCACTTGAGAAGCATCAATATGGTAACTACATCAATTGCTTTTTAACTCTTTAAGTAGTTAACTTTTCTGTGTGATTTTATAGACTAAAGGATCCTAACAGATTAACTAGGAGTCAGCGATTGATCACCTGGCTGGCAGACTCGTAAGTCACTCACAACCAAGCATTTACAATCCATCTACCTTCTTTATCTTAATTTCAGAGTGGCTGAATCGGTGGAAGTTTAAAGAAAAAAAAAATCACTGTTTTAAACTTTTAAACCTGCACTACTGGACTTTGTCTATGTGGTGCTGAGACCTTACTGTGTGACTGATTAATGCAAAGCTTTTACAAATGCACAACTAACTCTCTACCTTTGCTATACATGCAGTTTCTTGCTGCTAATGAGTATTTATTTATCTCTTGTAGTTTGCTGATGAGGAAAACTCTTTTTCAGCATTTAACGGCCAGAGGGATTCAGGTAAAAACTTCTGTTACGATACATTAGTAACTTCCACATTATGGCTGATTGAATACATACTTTCTGTATAATATAATATCAATATAATTATATCAATATATATCAATATTGATATATATATATCAAAATGTTCAAATATAGACCAAAGCAGCTGCTAACACTGCCGTGTGTGTGTGTGTGTGTGTGTGTGTGTGTGTGTGTGTGTGTGTGTGTGTGTGTGTGTGTGTGTGTGTGTGTGTGTGTGTGTGTGTGTGTGTGTGTGTGTGTGTGTGTGTGTGTGTGTGTGTATATTTATGTATATATATATATTAACTGTACGCGTCCTGCGTCTGGTTTCAGGTCTACATTTGGGTGCTGAATGACGAGGAGGACTTCCAGAGGGCGTTTGACTTGGGAGCCACAGGAGTTATGACAGATTTTCCCACCAGGCTTAAAGACTTCATGGACAGGAATGGCATTTCTAAGGCCCAGTGACCTGCCGAAAAAAAACCTACCTATGCTCACCCCGTCTCGCCAGTGATTATGCTTCAAGCTGACTGACCTGCCAAACCAGCCCCGCACAACACCCACTTTTTGCTGCACGCATTCCAGCAGGGCTACTCTCACTGTGTTTTACAGTGAGTGGGGATCTCCATCATGTTCTGCTCCCGGCACTAGTATGAGGAAACAAATGTGGTACTTGTGTGGTTCAGTTAGACAACCTGCTTTAGATTATTATCTTTTTTGTTTCCCTTGTTCCTTCACTCCACACACAACAATGTGAGATCTCTGTTAGTGTTACTTACCAATTCATGTCCACACAATACTTTTGAGTAAAATAAATAATGGGACTGAATGGCCATTTTCTTATCAATCTTGAATTTCATAATAGAGTCATGGCTTTAAGCTAAACAATATTTTTTTATACAAATGTATTAATGTAGAGGCTTCAGCTTTTTTAAATGCATTTAGGTGTTTGCAGTATTACTGCATCACAGATCAAGTATTGCGTGAGTACAAGCAGATGGACCTCGGTGTTTTGGTATCATTTTAATTTACCGCTTGCTTTTTAATGTTTTTTTACAATCAGACTGCTGACTTGGCACACCGATAACACAATCGTCTAAGCAGCTATGAGATATTTTTATATGAGCCAGATGCTGCCAGAAAAGTGCTTTTGTTGTCATAAATACGGAGTAGAAAGTCCTAAAGAGTCGTAGTTTAAAATGAGCAGCGGGGCCGATGAAGTGGGCAGCGCCACTGCTCCGCATCTACCGGAGGTTTAAGCAGAGGCTGATTCAGCTGAACCGTGCACTACTGTAATAACCACTGTTTCCATGTGCTGTGTCGTATGTTTATAAGTAGTTGTTGGTGTCTAGATTTTTCTTCGAATCAAATTAAATTGAATGAGGCATTTTTTTTTTTTTGTCTATTAGTGAATCAGAGAGAAAGTTTGCACGAAATGAAAAACGTCATCTGGATCGTTTTGGTGCTTTTTCCTCCCCACCTGTGTCAGTGGGAACGTAAACAGCATTGAACTTCATATTTATACGATTTTGAAAGTATTTTGGGAACCCAGAAGAGGCAGCGCTGCATGTTGATTCATCGCTTCACTCTAATAATTTGAAACTGAAATGTATTATCTCGCAGCTCCTCGCCTTGGGTGTCACTGTTTTAAAGGTCCATAGGATTATCATACCAGTACGTCCTCTAATCCAAACTTGTGACCACACAGTGAGGGTCTGTAATGAATGTAGTATTGGTTGAATGTGCTGCATGTTGTTCAATATTTTAGTCAACACTGTATTGCACTGTCAACTACTTTGTCGGGAATTTTATGTTTGTGCTTTCACCGAGTTAAATCTGTGCACGTATCAATCTGATATCTGAAATTTTATATTGTTTTCAGAACTGTTTATTCAGAATTATTTTTCTTTAAGAAAAAAACTTGATCCACCAATCGTATTTCCAATATTGGGGATGTTTTGATTTCATTACACAGGTTGTACTGAGTGGATTTATTTTTGCATGCTCAAAATGAAGCTGTTGTGTACATGTTGTTGTCAGTATGTTTGTGAGACTGCCAGGGCCTATCAAAATGCCCACATGGAGTCTGCCATTTAATTGGCTGATTGATTATTTAAAAATTAGGCAACATTCTATCAGCATCAATAAACACTAGATTAAAAGTTATATAATGTGTGTATGTGTGTGTGTATAGTAAACGCTTCACAGCGTCGTTTTAGACCAATTTGGACAACAATTATATGTCAATTTACAGTATTCCGACAAGTAACCACCTGCATATAGACAGCAGGTGGCGCTGCAGACAGCAGAGATTTCTGTAGTTGTCCTTGTAGCGGAAAAGTTAACAATGCTTGACATATTTCATGACATAAAAAAAAAAAATCCTTTTGCGGAGACATTTTCTACTCTCTTGTACGAGAACTGGTGAAGTCTTTCGTGATTTCTGCTGCTTGGTATTCTTTCCTGAAAACATACTCGTAGGTAGCTCGTGTACTGTAGAGAATTCAGTAAAAAAATAAAAAAAAAGACATTCAGGAGGGTTTGTTGGTTCCTTACTTGTGCCGTCGACCAATCAGCGCGGTGTTGCTATGCCTTATCGGTTTGCTGATTGGCTGATACGCCTGTCATTTATTCATCACGTGAACGGCCAGTGTAAGTTTTGACAAAGAGTGTCAAGTCAAGATGGTTAGCGGTTTCCGGCGTGTGCTTACAGTTTTCTCTTCACAACATGCCACTTCAAGAAAAGGTTCAGTGTGCCAGCAGCCGTGAAGTTTTTATGAAAAGTATTTTTCGTGAATGCAGCACAGTTATCAGCCTTCGTCGTTTAGCTGGCTTCCCGCGGTGACATCTGAAATCATCATTGTGCAGTTTTCAGTTTTGACCACAGATGCCTTTGTTACAAAGTCACGCTGCAAAACTTCTAAATGAAACAGAATTAAAACAAATTAAAAAAAAAAGACAAAAAAAGACGCCGGCCAGAAAGTGACTGTGCGCCGCTCAAGATGTGACGCCGTGTTGAGTGTGTCATCGTTTTACTGCGAACACGGAAGTGAGTAGGAGGGAATCCTCTCGCTCCGGCTGGTCGTTTCACCACTCTTCTCTCTCTCTCTCTGCTTCTTCTAAACTCTGCAGGCGGCGTTGCGCGTCAAAACATTGCGTCTCTGCAGGACTTGTCAGGGCCAGAGAGGAGAGGAAATTTGCCTGGGAAGGAATGCGAAAGAGGCTTTAGGATTGGCATCGCCACGAGGAGAACGAGGAGGTGCGACATTTTCTTGGCTACGTAGAGATCCCGTTTTTTTCTTCTTTACAAAGGTAATATGATTTCCACTGCGTTATTTTTCCACTCTGGGGCACGAGTTACGCACTGTTTTCATATCGCTCTTTGATGCTTATTCAAGCATCGCTGTAGTCGTGTACAGCCTGTCCAGTAGTTTTTAAATGAGGCAACTTTTCCGTCAACCTGAAGGTACAGATGCTATATTATTACACATTAAAGGTCAAGTTTATGATTTGGTCGTATTCTGATCATTGTAACAACAGTTCACGTCTGGACTGGTGTGTTTTCTTTGTGGACGTGATGCTGAAGTCTGAAGTGGAGCGACAGTATCTTGTGGTTATTATTAGGACACATGCTGTTTGTGGTCCTGCTGCACGTATGCGCCATCGTCCCTGTGCGCGCGCGCCTGGCCGTAACTGTGCACGTCAACGGTGATCAATGCGGGTTATCGTGTAATAAGCTCACGTGATCCCATACTAACGGAAAACACTTGTCTGTGAAAGTCATTGGGGATGTTAAAGCTTTGCAAATGTAGCTCTGTGTGTGTGTGTGTGTGTGCGCGCGCGCGTGTGTCCGTGCGCGCGCGCTAGCGCGTGCACATGTGCGTGCGTTTTGAGCATTGCTGAGCTGAGGCATCCCCGCCATCTGTACTACGTGTGGTGGCCGAAGTTCTGCCCCAGATAAAGTGCGCCACTGCCTGTGACCTGATTCAGACCAATAATGACAACAAGTACTGTAACCTCGAGCCTTCCTGCTTCCGTGTTTTTACTGATGTGTTACCCCAGGTGATGAGGCAACACTATTTACCTCCAAAACCAACTCAGTAAAGTCCACGTGAGGGCATACGGACAGCTGTCCTTATCAAGTCACAACCTCTCTTCTTTTTGCAGATCTATTATACATGCTGATAGTCATTGATCATGTGAGGGGGGTGGTGGTGGTGGTGGGGGGGGGGGGTCTATACCCAGGGATCGAAGATGGGGCTCAGACAGTTGCAGGCCTTGAAAGGTGATCCCTCACAGATAGGACTTGTTTACACAAACAAAAGTTGTGTACAGTGTGTTGCGCTTACAAGACTCTTTGTCACATCACCCACTTTGTTTGTAGTCACAGTTTGTCATCTGATAGCCACATGTTAAAATGCTATAGAAATTATATAAGCACATGAATAAGGAAAACATGAGCAATAAAAATAAGTTATGTGTTGACTCCCGCCTTCTGCAAGGAGATATGGTGACATTTAAGTGTCAGAATCGGCTGAAAACAAACATCACGCTCCATAAAGCTGCTTTTCCCTTCTGAGGAGAACAAGACAAAGAGAGACAGAAGAAGTGCAGGCGTCCGTAACCAGACACACACACCCGAGAAGCAGGAGCATCACTTCATCAGTGAGATGTGATATGAGGGTTTTTTTTTTTTTTTTTTTTTTTTTTTTTTCTTCTTCTTCCTCCAGTCAGTGATGTCATGCTGCTGTAGGCTGTTGCCCTGGTGTAAAGCTGAATGGAGAACAGGATGGGAGTACAGAAAGTACAGCAGTCGTGATGCTGCAGCTCGTGGGCAGCGTAGGACACGCAGCTCAACCGGCGCCAAGGGACACACTCCTTCTTTTTCTTCTTCTATTCATTTAACTCGCTCTCTGTCCCTCTCTGACTCCCATTTTCACCTCGCATCCCTCCTTCCCCTCTATCTTCCCCCTGCCCTCGATGGTTGTCAGAAATGGCATGAGCAGCATCAGTGTGTTACATAACAAAGAGGGTTTTTTTTGTTTGTTGGGATACAAGGGCCCTTTTGGCTGGTGAGACTCGTGGCACGTAGCCTTTTGTGATGACACCCAGAAATGACCAGAATGGACAGCGCGGTGACCTCAAACGACCCGCGGCAGGACTGATGAATAGACAGAGTGACAGCAGAAAAAAATAAATATACAAACAGGCTGAGAGGCATGGAGACAAATGAAGAGAAGATTGAGAGACAAACTGATAAAAAAAAAAAAAAGAAAAAGAAACGGGACAAAACACACGGCGGTTGTGCAGACGGTCTCAGTCCTGCCTTGTCAGCTTTGATAACATTTGTAGGCTGTGTGGATCCCTGCAATCAGCTAGTCATCTGATCATTTATGCAATTTGTTTTTGGTTTTATTTAGTGAAAAGCAGCCCGGACGGACTCTTTGTGTCAGCACATCAGCATCCTGGTTCCCAGTAACAATGTTGCTTTGCAAAATGACTTTCAAGCATCTCCACCCACCAAGATGAGCGAATTTGGAAACAAATGGAAATTGTTAGAAAATGCCAAACAGCCTCGAACAGATCCAGTTCATTTTCATCTGCTTCATGTGGCTCTACAGCCTGTGCCTGCTTTCTCTCAAATATTTCAGTACTTAATGTTTGGTGTACTTCTTGTAGTCACTGCGTGTCAGAAGAAACAAGGTGCAGGAGACAAACTTTTGATAACGGGAGCTTACAGCCCTTCTCGTATAATAGTGGCAATAAAGTATCTCTCGGACTGCAACTGAAGATTGGTTTCATTATCAGTTCATCTGCTGATTATTTTTTGGTTAATTGATCTTTAAAATGTCAGAGTCATTGAATGTTTTTTTTGTTACTGCGGTGTCTTTTAGGAGCAGCTGGAAGCCGTAAAAAAAATTAACAAAATCCTAGCATGTCAGCTCGCTGACGGCCAAATAAAAGTCTTGAAAGCCTGTCACAAATTCTCAGAGCCCAAGTTGAGTCTTTAAATGTTTTGTTTTGTCCAAATATCAGTAAAAAAAAAAAAAACAACAATAACCTCAAAGACATTCACATATCAGTGATGTCAATCGAGCAAACTCTCACATGTGAGAGGTTTGAACCAGAGAATGTTTGGGGTTGAACTTTTTCTGACGATCAATCGACCGATCAGTCCGGCGAACGTTACAGCTCTACAAATAACTCTGGCACTTATCCCTCCGCAGTCCTGTTAAGCACAAGCTGTAACTTCACACAGCATGACTGTACTGTAATGTATTTTTGATCACATTAGTAAGATGTATCGGTTTTCATGCAGAGCCACTGGCAGACAGTTACAGCTGTCATGAAGCGATTCTTCTTCAGAGTGTGAGTCCAGATAACACACACACACACACACACACACACACACACACACACACACACACACACACACACACACACACACACACACACACACACACACACACACACACACACACACACACACACACACCGAGAGAGCTGCGCATGGATTATGTATGACCCACGAGATGATGCGTTAACGTGTGCGACACTGTAATCCTCCTCCGCTGTTGAATATGAGTCCACAAGGGCACACGAGTATCACGATGCACTATATGCGTCAAACATGCTGACAATTGGCTGCAACAGCATGTCGCAGAGCTTTTTCAGCGGCGCGTGGTCGTCTGGCTTCCACTGTGACGGACAGCTTCTGGCTCATACGAGCGTGTTTACGTTTTATACATTAATCTGGTACTTTTGAGCCTCCACAGCAGCTTTTACCACAAGTCTCTCAGGCTAAAAGAAACTGCTTCAATTTAATATAATTCAATCCAAAGCCTGAGGTTAATTCTTGCATTCCTAAGATTAATTACTCATTCAGCTTTTTTCTTGATTAAGTTGTTCATGGTTTGATAACACCAAAAAACAACAACTGTCCATTGCATTTTGTAATTGCCTGACGGGACGTCTTGAAATTGCTTGTTTTGCCTGATCAACTGTCGAAAACATCAGAGGATTCCATTTTCTATCATGGTATACAGTGAACCCTCGCTATAACGCGGTTCACCTTTCACGGTCTCGCTGCTTCACGGATTTGCATCGTGCATTGAAATCATATTACGACTATATGTAACGTAGATATATTTAATGTCCAGTTCTATCTATTTCAATTGTAAAATAAAGGTTACTACTTCACGAATTTCGCCTATCATGGTTTCTATTTGGAACGTAACCCCCGCGAAAAATGAGGGTTCACTGTACTTTTAAAAAGTGCAAATATTCATATGAAAACTTCCTATCTCTAATTAGAAAGATAAATTGTTAATTAGGTAAAGGGGGACTCAAAATGTTGAACAAATCTCGGACGACTGGACGCAGCGTAAATGTTGTCCTGAACTGACTGAGAGGGTAAAACATTCTCTGGGTTGAACATCTGTGTGTGTGTGTGTGTGTGTGTGTGTGTGTGTGTGTGTGTGTGTGTGTGTGTGTGTGTGTGTGTGTGTGTGTGTGTGTGTGTGTGTGTGTGTGTGTGTGTGTGTCAGCTCTGACAACTGTACTGAGTGTGTCTTTGTGCCCTGATCCCACGCTGCTGGCACAGAGTCAGAGGAGAGAAAACAAGGGCACGTCTCACTGCCTTATTTATTTATATCCCCCCGGTCCTTCCCATCAGCGCTGGGGCCTTTATCAGCCTCCGTCCGACACTAAAAACAATCATATTGCAGAGCTGTAAAGAGGGCTCCCCTCCACGCCCCCCCACCCCCTCCCACCCTCCACTCTCTCACCACTCTTGTTTGTCCTAAACTCACAAAGGCCTCCTGCACCCAATCAGTATTTTTTTTTTTTTATTAGTTTTTCCAGATGGTTCAGTAAAGACACACAGGAAGGAGAGGAGACAGAGTGGGACAACATATTGTAGAGGTGAGCAACTCAAAACAAAAATCTTAAAGAGTCGGAGTCTTACGAACAATAGAAATGCCTGGTTTTATTTAGTGAGAGAGGTCATGCTTTTTTTATTTTACTGAAATCATTTAAATCAGAAAGAATAGTAGGCGGATAGACAATATAAGTAGCATATACAGTTTTATTGGGGGCTCATCCACAGCTTTATGAAAAGAAGCACAGGGGAATAAAACAAGATTACGTTTGTGATTGATAGGGTAGCAGAGTCACATCGCTGAAATCACGATTAAAGTTGCATTAAGCAACGAAGACCACAAACATTATTACTGCAGTGCAAGAGGCAGAGCGCAGGCCTCTAACCATTTAGTTTCTCCTGCACAGTTAGTCAAAGCGTACTCCTCTCCTCCTGGCCCTTGGCCCCCGGGATGCGTTCCCAGGCCAGCTCACTAATCTTCTCGGTCACCAGGGCGCACCAGTAGGAAGTATTTTAAGGGCTCGATCCATTTGGATATCATGGAGCGAGCATAGCACGATCCTCACAGTTGTGCTAGGCCAAGCAGATTATCTCTGCAGCCTCGCAGACTTAAACACGGAGTGTGAGCTAGCTGCTGCTACTGCTGTGTGTCCGGGGAAAAAAAGCATTCAGCTGGTGTGAGGGTAGTGTGGTTTGACTGTAGGTTAACAGTAACAGCTGGGACAAGATAATGGTCAAATGATGACTGCTTTCATTGCTTAGTTTTCCCCCAATGCCTACTTAAATGTTTGGTCTATAAAAACCTGAGAAAATAGTGAAAAAGGCCCATCAGAGTCCGAGGTGACATCTTCAGATGTATGGCCATAAAAGGGGAAAACAGCAGCCCTGCCCCTCGTGTTTGAGGAGCTGGAAGTCGCTCAAAGAAGTTTAAATCCAGAAGCTATGTGATTACTGGGCTGGATGCGGACATGCTGACCTTTTATAGATCTAATGTTTATAATGGTCATGACTCAGTTTAGTTTGTTAGCATGCTAACATTGCTAATAAGCACCGAGGCGGAGGCTGATGGTAATGTTATAGCTCCTATTATTAAATACCTGCATTGCACAAATTGCAATCTTGATGCCTCAGTCTGTGATTTACTTCTCAGTCAGGAGGATTTATTATTTGGGCCCCATATGTGCCTGTATAAATGTCATGTTAATACATCGTAGTAGTAGTGGTAGCATGGACGCAAATTACAAATAACATTTACAGAAGTGCTTGAAAGTTTGTGAACCCTTTCGAAATTTTGTATCTTTCTGCACTATTGTTGCCTAAAACCTCATCCGATTGTCACGCAATTCAGAAATAATTATTTCATCAGCGATGACAAGCCGTCCTGTTCCAGATGCACCAAAACAGGCCCAGACCATGACACTACCGCCACCATGTTTCACAGCTGGGATAAGGTTCTTATGCTGAAACTACGTGCTTTCCTTTCTCCAAACAAAATGCTTCTCACTTAAACTAAAAAGTTATATTTTTGTCTCATCCATCCACCAGACGTTCCTCCAGTAGCCCTCTGACTTGTCCTCATGATCTTTGGCAAACTGCAGACGGGCAGCATTGTTCTTTTTGGAGAGCAGTGTCTTTCTCATTGTAGCACCAATGAGAAAGACACACCGACCTCATTGTTGTTCAGTGTTCTCCTGATGGTGGACTCATGAGCATTAACATTAGACAAAGTGAGAGAGGCCTTTAGCTGATTAAAAGGTCACCCTGGGTTCCTTTGTGACCTCCCAGACTATTACAAGCCTTCCTCATAGAGTGATCTTTGTTGTTGGAGCCCTCTTGGTGAGGCTAACAATGGTTTTGAATTCCCTCCATTTGTACACAATCTGTCTGATTGTGGATTGGTTGAGTCCAAACTCTTTACAGATGGTTTTGTAACCTTTTCCCAACTTATGAGCATCAACAACTAATTTTTTTCTGTGCTCCTCAGACGTCTTCTTTGTTCGTGCCATGATACACTTCCAATCCATAGACATGTGAAACTTAGACTTTAATAGATTCCTTTCATTTAATCTGAACAGGGCGCCCACTAACAGCTGATTGTTATCCCATTGATTAAAAACACCTGAGTCTAATCACACATTCATACCTGCTAATCCTGGAGGTTCACATACTCAGAAATATGTAATATTGGATAATTTTCCTTAATAAATAAATGTCCATGTATACTATTTTCTCTTATTTGTTTCATTGGGTTCTCTTTAAGGATAACTGTGGATCTTCTGGGTCCTCCTTTCCACAAGCCAACGTGTCTTCAGGCAAGACACTGAACCCCCAGTTGCTCCTGATGGCAGGAGAGCACCTTGCATGGCAGCTTTGCCGTCATTGGTGTGTGAATATCTGTGAGTGGATGAATGGGGGAAGAGTAAGACTGCTTAGGTGATAAAGCGCAATGTATGTGCCGTACTTACCATTTTATCCACGTTTAGGACTTGTGTGAAAATCCAATGATGTTTGATCATATTTATTCAGAAATATTAAATACACTGAAGGGTTCACAAACTTTTAAGCACCACTCTACCTGATAATTTTCTGTTAGGCCCTGCTTTGGTGGCTCATATTGTGCTCCCGACCAGCTAGGAGTTATTATAGGCTACTAGGCGGCGATGGAAGCCTCTACCTGTACCGTGTTTGATACTCATCTCTTTCAGTGCTGAGATTTTTCGGCTTGAAACTGAAATGTGAAATTTTGTGCCTCAGCACGGTACACAGGTCCATTAATAATGCACGATGTCTCATCATATCATAGCCTTTTGATGTTTTATGAGTTTCTCAGATGCAAGCCCGGCTGGAGAATTCACTCAGCCCACAGAGCAGACTGTAATCCCATCAGCAATTTTACACCTGTGGCTTCATTAGCAACAACAGTTTAGGGAAACAGCTGTTACACAACCATGTAGCCATTAACCGCTCTCGTATCCTCCGTGTGCTCAGGTGTTCGCCTCCCGACCCACCGCCCACCACGGCCCTCACCTGTGTGTTGCGGTGCTTCCCTTGTGAGCCGACCTGGGCTGGCAGTCCCTTCTTGCACCGCCCGCCAACTCCGCCCATGGTCAGGATGACGCGCTCCAAGACCTTCCAGGCGTACCTGCCGAGCTGCCACCGAACCTACAGCTGCATCCACTGCCGAGCTCACCTGGCCAACCACGATGAGCTCATCTCCAAGGTAACCGACGGCAACAGAGCAAATCCAGTGACTTGACTCATTTTACCAACAGTTGTTGCCCCTGGAAACCACCAGGACAGGACTTGCATTCAGGCAGCTCATTACAAACTGGAAAAAGAGAGCAATGGAGTTCACAGGCAGTTCTTTGCTTCGCTTTTGGTTTAATCACAGGTGATATTTTATTGTGTTATAAATTGGAACAGACAAAAAAAATTAGAATTATTTGCAGGATTAAGAGCAATTAAACGGACAAGCACTGAGGAGTAAAAGAGAGGTAAACAGCAGGCTGAACACCTGTATGTCTGTCAGCCACCGCCACACTATTGCCTGTGGCTGGATTATGTTATAAACTGGTTAGTGAATTGGATTACGAGTGCTCTATCACTTTTTCCACGTACGATTACAAAAAACCCGCTCACCTGTGTACAGAGGCCTGATGTCAGTCCTAATACAGCTGCACTAAATAAATCTGTGTAATTTGTCTCTTAAAAAAAAAAAACCCACTGGTGTTGCAGCAAAAAAAAGGTGTGCAAGAATACAGGTGCATTGCTAGGTTTAAAGGTACTTATGCATTTGTCAACTGTGATGTTGTCAGTGACGTAAAGTAGATATTAAAACAGATCTTGTCTACAGGTTTTAAAACGAGAGCGTCTGTGACAGTAAAAAATAGTCTCAACTCAACATGAGGAAACCAAACCAGACCTTGTGTTTGAATGACAGTTTAATAGCACGCTTAAACATTTTTATTAGGTTGTTAGACCGTATGAAGAGGTAGATTCTTGTTCCAGCCTTTTTATGTTCGTCTCATCTTGTCGCCGCAGTCGTTCCAGGGCAGCCAGGGCCGAGCCTACCTGTTCAACTCAGTGTGAGTATCCATCGAACACCTCTCTTCATGCATTTCAACCCACCTGTCTTAGAAAAAGACACACGTAACCATGCTCAGGTTAATAATACAGATTGTCCCACATGGCAGATGTGTTGTTTTTGATCCCCAGTGTAGACAGTGTGCCTCAGAGCGATGTCAGCTGAATCGAGTGTGAGAATGAGGATGTTTGAATCTATGCTGCGCAGCTCGGTGCCGTATCAGTATGCAGCGTGTGAGTGTGTGTGAAGCAGCGACCCCCCTCTGCAGACACCATGCAATACAAATTTCATAGAACTATTTTTACAAAAAAAAACTTTCCTCTCTCGCTGTCTCTGCTCATGTCTCCTTTCTCTTTTCTCTCAGGGTGAACGTTGGGTGTGGTCCCGCAGAGGAGAGAGTTCTGCTGACAGGCCTGCATGCTGTAGCAGATATCTATTGTGAGAACTGCAAGACAACCCTGGGCTGGAAATACGTAAGTGTCCTTGGCTGATAGGATGCACAGCACCGCAAATTGCACCCAAGTTTAGAGGACGATAAACTGGGAGCTTGTTATTATAGCATACACAGATTTTATGCGTACCCTAATTATGTTTGGACTCGTCTTCTCCCAGGGCTGCTGCAGGAGTACAGCTGCAGGCTGAAGTAATTAGATAAACTTGTCAGAACAGATGGAGACAAGAAGGAGAAGTTGTGATTGATATTATGAGACTTGAGATGAGTGTTTTATGTTTTGGGGAATCATCTGGTTAAGCAGTTTTTTTTTTAAATTTCTTTTGTCACTTAAAGCTGAAGATTTACAATTTTTAGATTTTAACAGGAGATGTCTGCTTATGCTGTCGTTTATGCAGCTGATAGGTATTAATATTTCCCAAACATAAACATACCGGCACTCTGGTTGAATACGAGCTTAAATGATATTGCAAACCACATTGTGTAGTCTTGGCTAACCTGAGGCTCTGTAAAAGTTAAAGCCTGCGATGTAGCATGTCAAAATACAAAGTTTGCAGAATGTATTTAGTGCAGGCAGTATTTTAGGTCCCAAGTCAGGTTGAACCAAACAAGAACCACACATGTTAGCTGTCTTCATATATCAACAGAGCTGAACATGTGTTGCTGTTTTTGGTGACCCCTGTCAGCGTGGAAGTGAAAGTTTACACTACAGGGCACGTGACTGTATCTTTGAAGGGTTAACACACACACACACACACACACACACACACACACACACACACACACACACACACACACACACACACACACACACACACACACACACACACACACACACACACACACACACACACACACACAAATACACTCACAGTGTCCTTGTTGTTTAACTTCTGAAAAGGCCCCATTGACCAGAACTATTTACCTAACCTCTAAGTCTAACATTCACAGCTGTGTTTCACTTTAAACCTGATTCTTTAACCTCTCAGCCTATATATAATTATTTTCCTTATGGCGCCCGGTCAACACCTGGTCAACCAGCTTCAGAAGTAGCTACTTTTCTCAGTAGTTTCTATTCCTGTCGGGAGCCCACAAAGCAGAGAAAAGAGAGGTCACATGCATGCTAAAGCGCACAGGCACCAGATAAGGCTTAATGTAGGGCTGCCACTAATATTAGTTGCAGCAGTGTAGATTTTCTGCACCCGTCAAAGTTCTATTGAGAGGCTTGACCTACTGCACTTCTACACCGAGAAATCTGATAAGGGGCCTCCGCAGCTTTGAACCAAAATAGCCAAAGACAAAACAAGGTACAGACGCTGCACAGTGAAAGAACATTTGTATCGGCCGACTCTGTTAGTGCTGTACAGTGAGTGAATGGCTTTCGAGCAGAAACACAGGGTTGTTAATGGACTGGGACAGCAAGCAGGAGTGTCATTTTGTGCCATTTTTCATGGCATTGATTAAAAACTCTTTCCTAATTAGTGTTACTAAATAGAAACAATTGATTTTGAACAGTTTTCAAATAACAATGTGTCAAATGATTAACGGTATGTAGCCAGTAAACAGCCAGTACACTCTATATGATAGTATGTGAAGGAATTAATGACGTTTTCACACTCCTTTATGTATTTTACGCAACTGAGCAACACTACATGGTGCTCAGCTTCTATGTGGCTCAGATTTTGGCTCTGGTGTTTTCTAAATCCCATTCATATTTTCAGAGGAATTTTGGACTGCACAGCTACGAATAGAAATGCACGTTGGAGCCTGCAGAATTAGAGCTGCTGCGAGGCTCAAACCTGTGGCCTTTAGATTTTGGCAGATTCTTAGTGGTTGGAGATATTTTCCTGCCAACGTATGACGATTCAGTCTGGTTCTGCCGGCTCCTCTGCAGTGTTCAGTGACTGATGATTATATAACCAGCTTCCATAGAGCCAGGAGCAGAGAGGATTCAAGGTTTTATATACAACTAAAAACATTGCCCTATGCAGTGGTATTTTATGTCACGTGTCTCTTTTCCAACGTGATCCTACTCTCTATCAACATGTTAATATTTTCTGTCCATGGTTTGAATTAAATGATGTCTCTGCCACTCCCTCCAGGAACATGCTTTTGAGAGCAGTCAGAAGTACAAAGAGGGAAAGTTCATCATTGAGCTGGCCCACATGATCAAGGACAACGGCTGGGACTGAGGGGCGAGCAGCCGGGTGACAACCGCAGCGGAGGAGGGGAAGGGAGGGGACTGGGTGGAGGGATGGGAGGGAGGGAGAGGGGTGGTGTGTGGTGGGTGAGTGTGTGACTTTGGTTTGGCTGATTTACCATTAACCTCTGTAACTTACTGCCCATCCCTCCCGACTACACCTCTTGATGTACACGCACACACTCACAAACGCACACATCAAGGTCCCAGACATCCCAGTTTGACAGAGAGACAGACCAGGCAGGCTTGTACGCAGCTAGCAGGACTAGGTGACTGGCTGGCAACAGTAGACAAGACGAGATGTCAAATTTTTGTGTGTTTATTTTTTTACTCAAACAGGATTCGATTAAGCAAAAGGTAGCAACACTCCCTCTCTACACGCTAGGAGACATCTTCAATGTGTGCAGTATTTATCTTACAATAATGTTGGAACCAGTTGTCAACGGGTCATTCGGCAGAAATTTAGCCAGAAGGAGACCAATTGGCCGAGGCTGACGGGGTTCAGTGGCCTCGGCGGAAAAGCTGACGGGCATTCACTCTGTCCCCAGCGTGAATGAGATGACCTAAGATGATTATAGCAAATCCAGCTGATCGGGGACATGCCAGCTGGGCCAGTGATGAGGCCTGGCGCTGAGGCTTGGCACGGAGGCCCGAGCACATGGGTATTGAGTTGTGGCAGTGGGGGTGGGTGCAGGGATTGCCACCCACCAGGCCGCTCGCTCAAAATGGTGGGGAGGGGAAGATCCTGATACAGTTATGTAGAGGCTTTGATGGCTTCTGGCTGGGATCCAGTCCACGTCTTGCCAGTGATGCAGCTCGGGATGGACAGGGTGGGCCGGGAGGGAAAGAGATACAGACGGACAGCCACCAGCTTGTCCCAAAACCTCACAGGAATTTGCCCTTGCAGCAGCAAAGCAGCTCCCCTGGGTTTTATTCATCCTTCGATACACAGAGTTGTGTAAAGCGATCTGCTGATCCTCCCCACGTATGTCTGGTGTCGGTGGATGCATTGCTGCATCCACCTTTTGTTAATTGGCCAGATAAAATTACAAAACATAAGCATGTCTCAGGTCAACAACTTGGGCTGGGATTCCCAAAGGTTTGCGAGCACTGTGAGCATCTTTCGGCTGTGGCAGGGGCGATGAGCAGAGGTGACGAGGCTCTGCGGGCTTTGTTAGGAGAACAGCTAGTGATCAGGCAGACACAAACACAACCCTTGCTGTCATACAGACAGCAGTTTGATCTGAAGAAACTGGCGAACGGGTGGCCGACGCATGACTGGTTTCATGGGCCAAGGGAAAATGCAAATAGGAAAAAAATGATCACTAAAAGTTTGTTATTACTTTTAATGAAGTCCTGAGGTTTATACATGACCACAGAGGCGTGTACTGTAGATTTGTTTGTAAAGTGTATCACTCTTAGGCTCTCTTTCAGTCTGGGATGACTGTTGTTTAACTGCTGTTACCCTGATCTTCACTAACTGGCCCTCACAAAACCTACTAGGAAACATTATGAAGCAATGTACTCGATACACTTCGTCAATGCTTCTTCTTCTTCATGGCATTATTATTCCTTAATGCACCGACACATGATCTACTTACGGTTTTCCAAGCTTATTAAATATTTCAAATGCTTTATGGGCCTTCGATTTAGGACACCTGTGTAATATTTGATGTACCATTACTGGGAAGGAAGCATTGCTCAGGTACATTGATGCTAACTTTTCTTTGCTAAGGCCAGGATCCTACTTAATGTGCTGGATGTTATTCTCTGATGGAAATGTGTAGTTTTCAAATGAGAGAATCGATGACAGCTGCCTCCATCCCATGCAAATGCAACGCTGATGCATGCATGATGTAAAGCAACTCCTTTTCTGACTAGTTTTGTGCTGGGTCCGCATCACGTTTTTGTGAAAAGAACATTTTGTGTGTATTAGAGTTGCAATGAAACCTTGTGCTGTGATTCATCTAATCAGTTTCGCCGCAGTCCATTTGATCTGCAAGATCCTTTTATTTCCAGTGGCACAAAAATATCACAGATTAAATGTGATCCTGGTTTAGAAAAGCAAAATTAGTTGCTCTGTTTGTCACACAGTTTCCTGCAAACATTGCTCTAGAGGTTGCCCTGTATATGGCGAGACCTTTTCGGTTACAACCAAACCTGAACAGTTAAGTCTGTTTCAGTAATTCTCAGCGGCTGACTGCTCAGTCGGAGGCTGCAACATTAAACCCAGCACAACCAAAGAACCCACCCATCAACAATAAATTTGACCAAACAAAAGATTTAATTTTGCTTGGGCAAAGTGTTGCAAAACAAGGGTGTGTGTGCATAGCTGAAAGCCAAGGTTGTGGATAGCCTTTCTCTGTGATATATATATAATGCATTATGATTTTGTAAACAAAAGATCTTAATATATGAATATATTCTATTTACTGTATTCATCATGAGGATTACCATTCATGTCAACCTCTGTGTTACAGACTGTAAATAGTGTTAATGTATTGTGTTTTATCTATGATCCATACGATGATAAATGAATATGATTTAGGTCATGTCAAGCTTTTTCTCTGGTACCCCACATTGGCTGTACGATACTACTTTTTTACTGACAATGTTTCAATTTTAATGTCTTTTGTAAAGGAGGATGCTGATGTTGGACTATATATCATTGGATCTTCATCTAATAAAACGCACCTTGATATCTGTATGGAATATTTGTCTCTTCTCATGCTTGGACGTTGTGCACTTTAAAGGGACACTCTAATGTCTTTGTCAGGTTGTCCCTGGTTGTCCCTTTTAGACTTCACTCCCACAGCCCTAATGGAGGATTTTTAAAGTCTCAAGACAAATTAGAGAGAACTTTGAATCGTTTCCATTTAAATGCAAGACAATGTAACTTTGAGTGAACGTCAACCAAGCCACCATTTAAAGAACACAGTAACCACAAACATGTTATTTTTTCATCAGCTCTTTAATTAAAGAGAATCAATCCTTAATTAAACACATTTAAAAATGTGTTTTAATGGAAGTCAGAGGCCGCAGCAGTTACTGCCTCTCTAAGCTGATTAGCTTTCATCAGGACTTTGATTTATCTGCTTTTTTTCTCCACAGTGATTTAACTGTGATTTTAATTGTGTGGTTTTACAGACCTCATAGTTAAGCAACTGGAGCGTCAACATTGATTATTTTTTTTATTTTTTTCAATTGTGGTTAATAGGAGAAATCGGGGCAAGCTCGAGGCTACTAGCTGTAGCCAGCAGGAGTGCAGCCACTGCAGTTTGGATTTTGAGGTACCTGTGTGATCTTGTGGCCAAAACTCTAAAATGTATACACTAATTATGACTAAATTACGCACAAATATCTAACAGGAGAATATGATGAAGCGATATGACATTTTATATTTAAAGAAGGTCGAAGGTCAGCTTCACCGCGTTATCAAAATATTTTGTGAAACAATTTGTTATGGCTATTATTCAACACCGCAACACACGAACAGAAGGGGAGATTTTAATACTGAATGGGGGACAGTAGCGTCAGGTGTTCACCTTGAAACTGTGGAGATGGTATAAATCCTCTGTGCTGTCGGGTTGAAGTTGTGTGTGGAGCATCCACATGTTCGAGTTTGTAGTTTATTTGCAGCCACATCTACATCTGAAGAATTGTGTAGCATCAAGGTTACAACAACAGTCTATTAGCTTTCTTGGTCAAAGTCTTCAATACATGTATTATAAAGCAACTGGAAAAACATGGATATGAACTGTAACTTTACTGGTTGGCAGTGAGAGGAATGTGTTCAAGTTCATTTGTCTCGATTTAAAAAGCTCCCCTCCTGGCCATCATGGATTAAAAAAAAAAAAAAATCTGTGGAGATCCTCCTTATAAGAATGAAGAATTTGTTGTTTTTGTAGATGATGGATGCAAATACAGTCTCTGCATAATAATAACATCCTTGCCTGATTGAAAACGGTATTGGTGAGAGAAATGACTCATTCACACTCGTTATGAAGGTGAGTGTTTGTGTGAATTGACCAGGCATCATCATAAGAGGACGTGGGCACAAAGCCTGCAGCGAGAGGCTGAACAGAGATATCTGCTGGTGACATTTGATTGTCCCCGTGGTAACAAGTGCATCGTCTGCTACTATTAGGAGAGTTGCATAAAACAACAACAGCAGCGGAGCTTGGTTTCAGCACCAGTGTTGATCACTTTACGAAAACGTAGAGGATCCTGCTCGTGAGGTTTTCTGGGAAAAAGCATTCGAAGACGTGTGTTAGCGTGTGCGGTGTGCGGAGGAGGGTTATGAGTGGGTGGTAAGAGAGTCACACCTGTTAGTCATACATTAATCAAGCGTGCTTACGTGCTTATTTTCCTCCCTTTCCTCACTTCTACTCCTCATTCTCACTCTCCTGTCTTGCTTTTCTTTTGTGCTCTTCTTCCATTATCAGTCTAAATCCCGTCCTCTCCTCCCTCTGCTCTACACTCTTGTCTCTCCCTGTCGTGTTTTCAATGAGCCTCCTGGGCTGATTTCTCTCCCTGTCCAACTTGGCTAACCCACTCCAAATCTCACTGCAGCAGATGGTGCTGTGTTTGCATTGGGCCAGGTCTCCTAGCAACCCCGCCTCTCTCTATCACTCTTTCCTAAACCGGAGGAGTTGGTGTCATGTACTGTCTGGGTCCGCCATGCCCACCCTTCCTCTGTCGCTGATTGACCTGACTGCCTCTCAGTGTTGATGTCTATGTTTACGTCTGTCTCTTCTCTCTCTCGCTCTCTCCAATGCAAAAGTAGGGCAACGGATGACTGTCTGGATTACAATACATGTGCAATGATTACATTTGATGTGCAAAATGGGCAAAGCAGACACCACAACCAATGACCAGCCCTTTCACACAGACAAAGTGTGATTTGTAGTGACCTACATTTTACAGATGTTCATATATGTTGCGAGGGCAGGGAAAGATAACATCTGGGTCATGTCGGGCTTAAAGACAATATTTCCACAATTTCTGTTATTTCAAGCTGCAAAAAGTGTAAGTCTGTATGTTCTTTATCAT
Organism: Brachyistius frenatus; assembly: GCF_029030835.1. Lineage (NCBI taxonomy): Eukaryota > Metazoa > Chordata > Actinopteri > Embiotocidae > Brachyistius > Brachyistius frenatus. The sequence continues at coordinate 7,179,286 of NW_027210600.1, forward strand.
CCCATCATTTAATATGTTATTAAAATGTTCGTTACTATCCTGTGAGCCGGTCTTATAAAAAACCAACAACAACAACGCACACCATCAGGTAACAAGCGACGCTATAAATACAGTCTGCAATGTACAGTCTGTTCTGCCCAGACACACACACACACACACACACACACACACACACACACACACACACACACACACACACACACACACACACACACACACACACACACACAAAATGCACTTTACAAAGACAGGAGGGCAAATAAGGACTTGCATCCCTACATGGCATTGGTCTTTTCATTGTGCCTCTGGCCTGCAGACATGCACACACACACACACACACACACACACACACACACACACACACACACACACACACACACACACACACACACACACACACACACACACACACACACACACACACACACACACACCACTGATATAGCACCACTATCACTGCCACTTTTACCACCAATTTCTTGATAAATATGTTATTGTGGGAATTACAGAAAATATAAGCAAACAGAAGGCAAATATTATAAATAATTTCTAGTTTTAAATTAAGAAACAAATATGGCAATACATTTATGGGAAAAACAAACCATGCATACCTCTTTTGCAAAACGAAGGCCAAATTCTCTTTCCCAAAATAAATTCCCCATATAGGCTAATATCTCTTAATTTAAAGTGTGGATACTGCAGTAATGTGTCTTTAACCTTTAAGCATTTGATGTTTTCTCGTCTCCTTGAGCGTAAAATCTAATCATGAACCCAGACTAAATCTTGAAGGGATAGTTTGACATTTTGAGATATATGGTTTCTGACCAAGAGTGCGATGAGAAGATCAACTCAGATATGATGTTGGAGGCAGCAGACCATTAGCTTAGCTTAGCATAAAGACTGGACACAGATTGCAACAGCTAACCTGGCTCTAGCAGACTGCCAGCACTTCAAAAGCTCACTAATTGACACAATATTTAATTTGTTTAATCAGTACAAAAACCGAAGCATAAAAAAAATTACGTTTCACCATTTTTCGGTGGTTACGAGCCACCATTTCCTTGCCATGTTGTGAAATTGCCAAGGCAAACTGGAAAATGTTTGTTTTTAATGTCGGTCTGTATGAATTTAAAAACGATGACAGAGGCCTATAGGGTGATAAACACTGAAAACACTTTGGAGGTGCTGAACCAGGCTTGTTGTTTCCAGTAAACTAAGCCAATCTGTGATTGGCTCCAGCTGTACAGTAATGAAAGTAGTGTAATTTTTTCGAAATAACTTTCAGCAAGCATATTTCCCCCAAACTATTCCATTAATCTTTTTTTTAATTAAGCCATTAAGCTTACATTTTTATTGTTGTGGCAACATTTGGTCCTCACATGCAGAAGTTTGTCACCACACTCACACATTAGCCTCCAAAGTCTCTAAGTAATCATCCATCATGCACAGAGTAGCACACAGACTAGCACACAGACGAGTAAACAGCCTCACACACACACACACACACACACACACACACACACACACACACACACACACACACACACACACACACACACACACACACACACACACACACACACACACACACACACACACACACAGGACACCTTAGTATTGTCGAGGGAAAACACACAATACAAATGGCAGCTACAGGCCATCTTTATGTCTCCCTGTCTCTGATTAATTGCTTTCATTTGCTTTTCCAGCTGCATCACGCAGACAACACAAATGCTTAATCATTCTCCTTGAAGTATGTTGACTGGTAGCAGAACAACAGCCCACTGCTACACGAGTATGCTGAATAACGTCTTTGTCTACTTTCACTAAATGAAAACTCCGCTGGCTCGTGTCTAAAAGGTACAGTTGCACAACTAAGTGGCAGCAGATATTGATGATCAATAGGGCGCCATCCCCCAGGGACCGTCTGCATCAGCTTCTAAAAGCTCGCTTTGTGGCTCTGCCCTCGTATGTGGAGGAATCATTGGCCCTAGAGGGAAACAAAGTGCAGTCCAGGTTGTTTGTTTACTTGGTTAGAAGTGCCCACAGGTCTCAACCAAGCTAGATCAGCTCCCATGCTCCCATTGCGTGGCCTAATGGCTCGCTATCGCCCCCTAAAGAGATGCCCCGTCGGCTACATTTACCTACATGCACGAAATCCGGTGGACATCACACCTTGTCGTACAAAAAAGTTCCAACGCACCATGACATCAACTCAACAGGAAGTCCGCCATTTGAATTTAGTTGCCATTTTTGGCGATTCGCGCATGTTTTACTTTAACGAACTCCTCCTACAGATTTTGTCGGACCGACTTGAAATTTAGTCAGTTCACTCTTAACATGTTTGGAATTAAAAGCTATCAAAATAATTTATCGATCGGTGTGCCCGTTGCGGCCAAAACGTGACCCAAAATTCATACTATAGCATGTTGTCCAAAAAGTAAAAAAAAAAAAAAAGAAAGACTTTTGGGTCACTTTTTGCTTTAGTAGGACTTTTTTTTTTCTTTCATAATTTGGACAACATACAATAGTATGATTTAAAAAATAAAAAAAAAATTGTGACAAGGGGGGTACTTGAACACCCAACCTTTTTAACTGAAAGGCAGCAGTGCTATCCACCGCTTCACCAACACTCTCAGATGATAGGAGGACAGAGGAGGATGAGTCCGCTTAATAAGCCACACAGTTCACAGAGGGCGAACCCTCTTAGGGTAAGCCACATGTTTCATGGAAGGTGAGTCCTTCTAAGGGTAAGCGACTCGGGTTTGTACATGCAGACGTATTAATACCAAACCAAAGGTCAACAACAGTACAAAATAATAATCCCCCAAAAGAGACATTTTTTAAAAAATATTTTGGACAACATGCTACAGTATGACACAGTGGTGCACTGGTCAGAGCAGTTAGCTCACAGTGAGAAGTAACTAGTTTCGATCCGCCCTTGAGGCATACATGTCAGTTCAGAATAAGTTCACACTCCAAAAAGTGATTACAAAATAGGCATGTTGTCCAAAAAGTGACCCAAAATCAATTATAGCATATAGTACAGCCGGGGCGATGCAGCTAAGTTTGATGTTTCGCCGTGACACAGGAAGTTGATGTTTAAAGTCAAACGATGCTCCAAACCTCACGAAACTTTGCACATGCGTCAGGCACCAACTTTCATGAGTTTTTGAAGATGTTAAAGCCGCCAAAAAAAGCCAATTCTTTTTTAAGAACAATAAGGAACGAGATCGCGGAAAAAATTAAAACCGCAAGCGGGAATATGCGAACCCTCGCGTGCTGCACGTCGGGGAGCCGGCGGCCCCGACCCGCCGGATCCCCGACGTGCAGCGTGCGAGGGCCCGCACATCACTGCTTGACAGTTTTAATTTCAGTTCTTTGTTTTTACTCTCCACAGCCTCATGGAGAAAGTGGTTTGCGTTTATATGTTGCTGTTTTTTTGTTTGTGACAGGCTCTGAGGGGTCAGGAGAACTTCTGGGAAAAGATGAGCTCGCTGACAAATGCAACATTGCCTCTGTCAACTGCAGAAATAAGGACATTCATGTTTTCAGAATTTGATGATAAATTGTGTCTGTTTACTCCTAAATTCAAAATGCGATTCATAAAAGCCTCCTCCCGTATGTTTGATTTACAGAAAAAATAAATATGGCGCTACAGCCAGCAGCCGGTCAGCTTAGCACAGACTAAAAACAGAAACAGCCAGGCGCTGTCAAAAGGTAATGAAACATACCTGCCAGCATATAACTCACTGCCAGAAGTAAATAAGTGATTTATTTACCCCGAGTATCAAAATATTCCTTTGAGTTTGTGCATTTCCCTGATCCAATGTTGAAATTCGATCACACAAAATGTTTTACTTGTCTTAAGAAAGTAAGACATGCAGAATTCATTTATGGAGAGTTATACGTGTGGTATCTGTGAGGAATAATTAAACACAAACGAGTCGGCACATCCATTGTGACCATGCAGCATTAAGGAAACGGTCTGGAGCGGGGAGGGAGGGGGTCCAACAGAGAGCAGTATGATTTGTTGTCTAAAACCACAAGTCCTGCAACGAACATTGTTCCAATTTTTTTGGCCATAGTTTGTGCTGAGGATCACACAATTGTAGATATATACGTGCATAGATAGATAGATAGAAGTACCTGCTTCATGTTATAAACAGTGCGTTGTTTCAGTTGGATGACACAGTTTCATACCTCCCTACTATCAGTAAATTTCTTTCCATGTGTGTGAAGAATCATCCAGTACCTGTCAGTGTACTGGCTGATTTAGAGCAACTGTACAAGAGGCTGTCATGACACGCGCTCACACACACGCGCGCGCGCACACACACACACACACACACACACACACACACACACACACACACACACACACACACACACACACACACACACACACACACACACACACACACACACACACTGCTGCCAGGAGACCTGCTGTAAGGCAGCCCAGCTCAGGACTGCAGAGACTATAAATAGCTCAGGCAGTCTTTCTCACAGGCACCACCCACCACATTACCCATGTGACAGAAGAGCAGCACAGAGCAAAACATCACAGCACCACTGCATACTGTTGGCTCCTACATTTTAATGAGTTCAGAGTTAACCTGCTCAGTGCTGATTGAAGTGGTACTGAGTCATAAGTGGAATGACAAGTGTTAATGGAGGGCTGTTTTTGTGAAGATGAAGGCCAGAAATGTGTTGGTCTGTTAGAGTTAGACCAGTGCTGTGTGCCAAGTGACAAACTTCCCTTAGTACACCGGTGTTCTTACATGTTGGGACTCTTACTTGTGTAGTACTTCACTGTCAACAGGGTAGTGTTGTCTCAAACCGCACAGCGCTGTACTGCACTTACAGGTAATAACCGCAGCATGTGAACTGACAACATATCCGCAGTTTTAATTATTTTACCCAGAAATGAATGTGTTTTTGTGCCCTCTGTTCAACGCACAATAAACACGCTGTTGGCTTTTGTCCAACAGCAGTATGGGGCTACTTAGTGAAAAATAAACATGTTAGTGCAGTGTTCGGGAACAGCTGCCTTGGACCCTTAATTTGAAAACTCTATGTCAGTTGTCCCCCCACTTCCCACCAAAATGGCGACTGTTTAGGGAGAACTTTGTTCAGCATGTCACACTTATTTTTTCGACCGTTTTGAGTGCATCACTCAAAATAGTGAATGTTGGAACTCAAGTACGTCATTTGGAACACAGCACAAGATATAGTTACTCTAAGACCAGTGTAGTAGGAGTTTAGACCATTAAAACAACAATACTGAGGACTTTTTTGGGTCAAACATGTTGGCAACTTGACTCACAGCTCTGCTCCCACAGTTACCAACTGATACTGATAACAAAACATGGAAAATGTGGCTCAATTTCACATTTTAAACAATGTGGAGCAGTTATTAAGACAATTAAAGGCTTTTTAAAGTGACTTTTACGCAGGATGTACGAGCTAACTGTCCGTGGCTCTAAATAGTCTTCATGAAGTCAGATTTAGCTGGCGTGCATAGTTTGGAGCCCCAAAACTGACTAAATATAGTGAAACATTATCAGACATGTTGGCTCAACCTTGTGACCACTAACATACCCGAGGACCAGTAAAGCAAAATACATTTTTATCCTAAAACCAACATCAAAACCAGAAGTGAGACGATGAGAGTCTGGAGGCTGGCCAAAAAGAACAAAAGGATGGTGGGAAGTCTGGGCCAGCCACGCAATGGGCTGTTGAACCCAGAGCTCCCCCCCCCCCTAAACTAACCAAGACAGATAAACTAAACTAACAAATAAACAAAATACCCCCCAACAAAATAGGACCGCCAGGCCTCCAGCCTCAAAAGAAAGAAAACCACTGATGAAAGCAAACAGTCTGCAGGAGGGAGAGCTCATCCTCCTTCTACCTCCCTTAAATAGACTGAAGTGGGCAGAGCCATCTACTCATCACAGATCCAAAACACCTGAGGAGACAAGAAGACAAGGGGGGGTTAATGAAATCAATTAAAACTTGATATGTTTAAATCTTTTAGGATTTAACCACTGTTCAGTCATGTGAAAAAATAAGTACATCCCATGGTGACTGTGGGCTTTTTTGGACAAAAAAAACAACCCATTTGCTCCTCTTTGACATAGTACTTTAAGATGAGATTCTTTAAAAAAAAAAAAAAAAAAGACCACAAGGAAAATAAGCTTTTTCAGTCATTTGGTCAACAAAATATCAACAGATGTTATACTTTAATGTAGAAAAACAAAGTTCACACAGTTTGCATAATAGTCCACCATTCTGTCATCAGCTTTGTGAAATGTTTGAAAACTGTGCCAGGAAAAAAAATGCCTTTAGTTGCAATTAGGTTTTCTCACATGTAATTTAATCTTCCATTCTATTTCAATATGATTCAAATCTGGGTTTTGACCAGGCCGCTACCTTCAATATTTCTTTTTGAGACATTTCTTGGTGGATTTGCTCGTGTAATAGGGTTCATTATCCTGTTGGAAGGTTCACCTTCACCTCATCTTTAACTTTGGCACCGTATGGCTTCATATTATCTTCAGGTAGAATTATAGTTCAATCAGTGATTTCAAGCTGCCCCGTCCCTGAGGCAGCACCGCCTCACTGTTGGTTCGAGGTTCTCCCCATGGAAAGCCTACTTGCATTGAACATTTCTTCTTCTACTATGGCCAGCTGTGTATATTGGCAAACTTTAATTTTACTGTAATGTTATTTTTGGACAGTAAAATATTTTTCCTGGCGGGCCTCCAATGCAGGTCAAATTTGTGCAGTCTCATTCTGATTGTATTTGCACGAACTTTGACAACGACATTTGCAAGATCTAGACTTAAAGCTCTTGCCAGTCTCAAAGACATCCACAAAAATGTTTCCGATCTTTAGATCTCTCGATCATGGCATGATAACACCACACACTTCACTGGCAAAAGGAACTGCAGACCCCAGATATCAGAAGATGTGATATAGTGTGGTGTCCTTTTTTCATGTGACTCTTTTTTTAATTTTTTATTTATCATTTATATAAATCATGACTACAAAATGTTGATTTTGAGACACATTTTGGTGGATGCATTTCTGCAGCACACCTGTGCACTTTAAAACTAAGGATGAATTGTGTCAGAAACCATTATAAGGTTTAAAAAAAAAAAATTCAGGGTGCTGTTTCACAAAAGTAGATTTTAAGAAATCCAGGATAAAAGAGTAAAGTGAGGCTTGATGTTGTCTAGTTGGTGCATTGTGGCTTACTCTGGTTTCAAAATGGCCAAGCCTGGCTGAGCAGGTACAGCCAGGTCAGGCCAGGTGTAATTAATCTGGATACGTGTTCATTCCCGGCTGTCTTCAAAAGGCCACGAGGTCCATCACAGGTTCACAGACAGTGAAATCGAGACATGCTTCCAGTTGACAACGGTTCTTTGGTGTGTGTGTGTGTGTGCGTGCGTGCGTGCGTATACATACATACATATATATACATTTAAATTTAATCAAACCTGGCTGTTAGCCAGACTAAATCTCCATGGTAATTTATGTGCCACTATTTTCATGAAACTGAACCATGGCTTAATTCAGACAGCAGAGCTGGAACATCATGGCTTAATCCCTTATGGAGGTTTTATGAAACAAGCTGATTTTTGTTTGTTTACAACCTGCTGTTTATGTTTAAAGAAATGCAGGAAAACTTAATTTATAGGATGAATATGTGTTGTGATAAAAAAAAAAAAAAGATGCAGAGCAGGGGCAATAAACACAGATTCATCACCAGGGGTTGATAAGAACCGGACACCATTGGGTGTTGCTTCTCTTTTCTGTGTTACTGTCTCAGCGGGAGTCTGTTGTACTGCAGCTACAAAGAAATAAGACTCTTATCAGAAGATGTGTTTGATCCTGGAGCACACTTTAGCCCAGATTAGGGATTTCTGTAATCTCAGCACAGTGGTTTCAGATTACGCCGATTCATTTACTCACAACTCCTGCAGCGGCTCTGCCATGTCCGAGAGTGGGGGATGCCTTATGTGAGTGTGTGTGTGTGTGTGTGCCTTGATGTATTTGCAGTACAGGAGGAGCAGATAAGGACAGGTACAGACTTTGTGGAAAGTTCAGTTTTTGTCTCTCATTTGACAATATTGTATTTGAAGTTGAATGCCAACAAAGCACTTTAAATTGCACGAGTCAATCCTTTTACCCACCACGACCAAAATTAAAAAAAAAAAAAAAAAAAAAAATCAATTAGCTGCATTAGGACTTCAGCTCTGCTCTGATGTAGTTGTGGGGTTCTGTGAAATGTTATTGAGCTAAAACACAGCCCATTTTTCCTCCACTCACTCTCACATACAAGTGCCCCATTGTTGGCATTAATAACATCCTGCTACATATTCTCTTCTCCAGACAAACTGAAATGCTGCTATTCATTCACTTTTAGGAAATGCTCGAGGCCTTTCGCCGAGCGTGGCATTAGCAGGTAAAAGGATTAACAGAACAACGACTGAGGCAATTTATCAATCAATGATTTTGATGTAATATCAACTTTTTCAAAGAACATTAAGCTGCAGAGGAAAAACAGCGAGTGATAGGCAAGAACAGATCTGTTCCCTCCGTCAGCTGAATGATCTGGAAAATAACTTGTTTCATAACATCCCGCTTTCCTCATCACGTTTTCACGCTCTGCTTGATTTATCCGCTCCAACCGAGAAGAAGTTAAAAACCACAGTGACACTTCACTCTGTATTAATGAGTTGAAATATTTATTTTTAAAAACTGAAAAAATAAAAACAAACCCACCAACATAGTTTTAGTATATCGTACAAAGACATTTCAATGTTGCTATGTGAGTATTTGTTTCTCTTTGACTACAGTGTGAGGCAGTTTGAAAGGCTAGCTGAGCTGGTAGGACTGCAGACACAAACCCGAGAGAGGAGACAAAGAGAGGTTAATGAAGAACATTTGGGCGAAAATAAAACCAAACATCACTCAAGGTGCGATCAGTACATCTTTCAAGACACCTAAAATACCTTAAAAGATTTTGTTTTTTTTCCTTTTATGGTATTTTGCTGGTTTACTTTATATTTCAATTTCTGATGAAATCAGGTACCAGTTTACCCAGGTGTTGAAGAAGTGACCAAGCCACAGCTGAATTGATGAAATACAAAGACCCGGAGTCAACAGTGCTCCAATTAATACTGCTGTCTGTTTTAACCGGGCTGGAGCAGCAGGATGTGTATGTCCTTTTTTTCCACAATTAACAGTCTTCCTTTGGGTGGTTTACAGTTGTTTTTTTGTTTTTTTTAGGGGATAATTATTGGCAAATACTATTTGACCAGCGTCTGTTAAATACCCAGTGTCACAACTTTTTAGAAATACACAGCTGAAGTATGTTAAGACACAGAAAGACAAACTCATCGTCAAATAGAGAGAAGGTAGAAGGTGATGGGTTGAAAAAAAAAAAAAAAAACTGCTCATCTCATTGTTTCCACAAAGGCATGGTCAGGCTTCTCACAGAGTCCATCAGTCTCAGCAGTGAAGTTCTGCTCAATAACAACCTCGTATGGTATGGAAGAAACAATGACTCATATTAGTAGTGTGTGGCGTTCATGTGCACCATTTTGTTCCCCTAATTCAATTAAACTGAATCCTTACTGGGAGAGACGCAAAAACAGAGGCTTTGAGATTCAAAGAAAGCAAAAGATAATTTCCAACAATAGAAGGCTTGTAGTTTATATACACAGATACTTGGTCTTGAGGAAGCTATTGAAAACACTGCGTGTGTGTGTGTACTGCAGTGTTCAGAGTCCACTGTGGTTCAAACTGCAGTCGACCATCGGTCCTATTGTGGCAGGATCGGGTGATAAAACGGGTACATCTTCAACATTTCCTTAATAAAGGTTTGTGCAGGGGAATGGCCTTAAAGTTCTCACTCAAGTTTGACTCCAAAATTTCAAACTTTTCTGCATTTACATTTCCTTCTTCTGTAGATTTATCTGACTTGAGCAGGCGGTTCTGTCTCCTGGAACACCCTAAAAGGATTATCGCCCTCACCAGGAGCACAGGCGCCCCGCTGGCAGAGTCATTACGTCTCCGGGAGAAGAAACTCGCAGAACTGTCAGAAGAAAACACCGTGAGCAGTTTGCTAAGTGGCTGGATCCCAGCTCCACCTGCGACCGGTTTGCCGTAGTGCCGCTTGATGGCTGACATATCGAAACAAATGCATCAATAAAGGGTCTTCAACTTTCTTAAACAACTTTGCCAGACTAAAAGAGCAGACTTTGTGTTATTGAACGGAACAGGTAGCACAACACGTTTTCCCGTATATAAAAAAGACGAGGGCAGCATCTCACTACCCTAATTTAACCATTAAAAGAGGAAATGACAAGAATTAAGCCCATGTTATTACAGTTTTGAGCAACACTTCCCTACTCCCCATGAGGCACCGCGACCTCTGACCTCTGTCGGTGTAGCATGAGGTAGTCGGCAGTCTGGAAGCTCACAGGGAGAAGACTGTTTTGTGTGCTACTTTCCTGTTCTGAAACTACTCCCAACCCGCCTGCACGCTGACAGTTTGGAGTCGTTTTCGGAGTTTCCATGCAAGCATCTGTTAAAATAAAAAGTACAAAAAAAAAAAAAGAGGGAGCATCGCTTAAGTTAACAGTCACAGTCGTTACAATGGTGAGGAGGTGAAAGGCAGAAAGTCCAGTGCACCAGCCAGTAAAAGCGGTACGGACTTAGTAAGGTGATAACTCACAGTGAGAAAAGAAGAGGAAGAAACTAGGGAGGAAGAAAGCGTCAAACTGCACCGACAGATAAAGAGCAGCTCAGGCTCCCGCAGCTTTAGAAGCTCACGACGTAGAACAAAAACACTTGTTTTAACAGGAGAGCATGCATATGCCATCTATGTCACACGAAGACATGAGTTTGGGGCAAAGGTAGGACAAACGGTCACTGATCTCCCCCCTCCGGCTGCTGAGAGTTTGGCCCTTGTGCAGTGCATCCCGGGATGTCTCGAGTAGAACTTGTGCTCATAGCGTCTCCGCTGCGACTCCTCGACGGAGTGGCGTCGTTAAAAAAAAAAAAACGCAGAAAGGAAAGACAATAAATACTCGTCAGAGCGGATCGACTTCATAGCTGCTTTTCACCGACAGTCCTGGAGGAGAACGGGGGGGGGGGGGGTGGAGGGAGGGTGGGGGGTGGGGGTGTGTGAGGCTGTTAAGTCGGGCTTCTCTTTCAACCTGCTCCTTACTTCCACTTGTTCCTCCCTCCGCCCGTCGCTGAGCCCTTGCTGCAGTCCCTTATGGAAGCTTCCGGACACGGGTGGAGAAGCAGGTTTAGAAAAGAAGCACCTTTTCATTTGGCTTAGATAAAAAAAAAAAAAAAAAAAAAAAAATTACACAGAAATAAAAAATAAAAAAAAAAAAAAAAAGAGGGAGGAAAGAGACTGAAAAGTGTGTCTATAAATAGAAAGAGGCAGATAGAAGCCAGTTTTCTGGTAGAGGAGGGGGCCGACGGGGCGGCGGGTCTCAACCTGTGCCTGTGGACGAGGACCAGACAGATTTCAGCCATTTTTACGACAATACTTTAGGATCTATTCAATGTGATGTTGTCTTTTGTACCCACCCTCCTCCCCCTCGCCCCAGCCCTCCGCTACTCCGGCCAGCTCATAATGCTTCTTTCTCAGTTCGCCGAGACGCTCTCTCTCCTTCTGCAGACGAGTCTCCAGCTCCAGAACCAGGACCTGAGAAGACACGGAAACATTCACACACCGCTGGTCAATTTCCGATTTCATGTTATTTGGAAGTCAAGGAAAAGTAAAAATGTAAACAAAACAAACAAGTAAACAATGTAGCTTTATTTAAACAGTATATTGTAGATTCATTTCATTTATTTGTCCAGAATTTACTATAATCTTTTCATGGATGTCGTGACAGATATTTATAGTTTTTGTTTTCCCTGTGATCAGCTAGCTGTCACAAGATGCCACTTTTTGTTTTTTATATACAACGGATTACTTTTTTCTTAAACACAAAATGTCATCCGGGCAAAAATTTTAAGTGGTAAATCATTTTTGTTCCTAGTTTTCTTTAATTTCCCTTGTGTCCGTAAAATCTTTCTAAAATTAGTTAAAAGTCATTATTTTCATCACAGGTTAAATTTAGACTAAAATTCACCGACTGATCTCCAAACAGGAGCCTTCTGTGCATTTACAACAGTAAACCGTGTGTGTCGGACAGTCCAGAGCTTCCTGTATGTTTCTTTCCTTGCGGTTGAAGCGGAGCTGCTACACAGAGTAAAGTGTTCGTATGAGTTTGAAATTCAGCTTCTTATAAGATGAAAAACAATGTACCTTCAGTGTTTAACAATCAACACGAGTGAAGCATTCATTCCTAAAATAAGATTTTCTAATGTTATGGGTCAAAAGGGGAGGGACCAAGGGCACGTTGTGAAAACTTTTCTTGAATGAAGCTTCAGTCACTGCTTCACTTAATTAAAAGCAGTAACAGCTGAACTGGGCTTTGGTAAGATGAACGCTTTTACTCGGTGCCTTTCTGCCGCTTACCTGTGCATCCATCTCTTGTCGTTTGATCTGGGTGAGAGTCATGCTGGAGAAATCCATTGTATCTGGAAACACAGCCAAACAAGAAAACTTTTAGGTTCAACAAAGAATTATAAAATGATATGAATAAATATTTTTTGGACATCAAAACAACCATTTTCTGAATTTAAAAATCAGAAAAGATCTGAAAATTTAGAAAACAGCAAACCAAGCGGAAGTTAATTAACCCAACAGTCACGCAGTCGGTGTGACGCTCTCACCTTTCTCTTCAATCTGGGACTTCCCAGACTTGGTGGAGGCCACGACAGCTGCGGTGGCCTGGGTGACGCCTCGGGACGCCTGCTGCAGACGGTGCAGGTTGCTGCTGTCTTTGTCTGCTTTAACCTGGAACAGCAAAAGTACAAAAGAGATGATATCTACAACTTGGGGGATGCTGTTTGTACATCTAGTCCTCCGACAAAGCCCAGAAAATACGAAACCTTCGAGTCATAAGTCGCCCCTGTAAGACACTACACTAAAAACTGCACTGTGCTATTGGAGGAATAAAAACATGTACTTTGCTCACCTTGGAAGCAGCCACTAGCTGCGCTGTGCTGGCAGCTATTTCATGTGAACACACCATCAGCTCCTCAAACTTCCCTTTGCCCTGCACCACCAGGTCGGCAGCATCCCTGGATCCACACAACACGATGCAAAATAAACTCAAGCAAATCACCTTTTTAAATGTTGGAAGTTAAGACCATTTTGTTGGCAAAGCAGTGAGAAACATTCGATTTATGCACAATCTTAAACACCCAAAGATTTACTGTTTTGTTGGTGCTTTATTTATTTCCTTGTAAAGGTCCCTTCTTTGGTTCTTCGTGGACATTTAAGATGCAATACACGTTTCCACTGCTGACTTTATGGATGTGAGCACTGTTGTGAGTGAGAGACACTCAGGAGAGGAGCTACTTACACCAAGACCGTGGCGCCCCATCCCACTGCTTTAGAGGCAGAGATCAGGCCCTCAGTCCAGCGGGAGTTCTTGGCATAAAATTCCTTCATGGAGGCTGCCCCCTGGTGGACGATGGAGGAAATATTGAAACATTTGTTTCATGACATGTTTTAAACTCACAGGTATGAGGACAGGGGTTTATTTTCCACTACTAACCTGGCAATTAATGTCTCACTTATTTAGTTTATAGCACATTAGAAAATATTGAAAAATGCTGATCACTGTCTGGAGAAGTTAGAAAAACTGTGTTGATGATCCAATATCTTGAATGAGTCTGTCAATCTGCCTTTGGGAAAGAACAAAGAAGACAAACCACAGCAAAAACTCACCCTGCCACTCTCCACGATGTCCCTTTGCAGATCTTTGGAGGACAAAATGAGCTTCTTGATCGCCTGCATCAGCTCTGTACAGGAGGCCAAGATCCTGCAGGGGGCAACATAGCAGAGGACACAAACACTGACACACTGAGACTCTACAGCTGATTTATCTACTTGATAGGAGGCGAGGCAGAGCATCACGTTTAGAGCTTGTTCTGCTCCAGCCTGCTCACATTGTGAGGTGTGAAACAAAAAAGAATAGTTTTTAAAAGACGATGCACAAAACAGGAAGAAAAGTTTCCCCACAGTCTATCATGACTGATGCACCGCTGACCTAAATTCTCAGTGTAGGTTTTTATAGGGGCTGCGGTAGCCGTTTGTTTCTTTTGATAATTATCTCCCACAGCAGTGGAGCAGCATTTATTAAGAAAACAAACTTTTTTTTTACATTATAATGAAGTCACTGGGAGAGATGAGAGAGCGTTTAATTGGCTTAATTTGCACACAAAGGGAATTATTACACAGACCGAAGGAATAATACATTCGTTCCTCTTTGTCTTTCGAGTTTAAAAATGAAAAGATACAAACATAATTAGCAGATGACACACACTTACAGCAGCAGGAGATAAAAGAAGCAGAACTGAGTGGAAATCTAAGACGGATACTTCTGCAGCCTCGGAGAGTTTAACGAAGATTTATGTGCGTGCAACAAATCAGTCGGATGGTTACGTTTGGAACGGAGAGTCAAAGCTTCTGCCCAATAATGTAATCAAGAGATTTCTGAACTTCCTGGAGCTGTCAGCAGTAGAGCGTAAATAAACCGTCTTGGTGTAATAGTTTGTGCAGCTGTTCCTGTGAAAAAAGACCCTGAAACTGCCCAACACTGGAGAAGCTGATGTCAGGCTTGTTTGGATGACAAAAGCGTTGTGCAGACAAACATTACGGGTCACACTGGCTTCACAGTTTGCACGGGCTTTGTAGCCGAATTGATTAAATTCTTAGCACAGCAGCACTCGGTGTGCGACTTTCTGAAACGGCACCGATGTGGCTGTTGCGTTCGCCTTGTTGAAAAGCAGCTCTATTTCCTTTTCCAGCTCATTGCCCTGGTTTGCATCCATTACATTAAATTCACAAACAAATAATTGGAGGCTTGGTTATTTATTCATAACAGATGAATTACTTTCTCATTATTTGAAGAATATTTGTTCAGTCATGTTCATTTCTCTTTCATCGCAGAGGTGGTTGTTGTTGTTTTTCTGAGTTTTGGTTACTAATAGCTCCAGTTATGGTTTCTCCTTAGATCTTAAAAGTATAAATTCAGAATTTAATTTATTTTTTGATCATAAAGCAGTCCTAGCTGCTCTATAAATACAGTGAAAGTGCCGAAACCCCTGAGAAATGCACACGGCGTGTATTCAGCAAGTGTGCTGTTTGGACTTTAGTAAGTTTGTGATTTCACAAACTCATACTCATGTCATATGTTTGTCCTCAGACCGCTGTCCCACGTTTTATGGTGAAGAAAACACAGAGAGTTTATTCTGTCGTGAAGCTTGTGAGCTACAAGAGCAAAGAAAACCTGTGGTTAGCTGGGCGTGCGTCACTCAAAATAGTCAATCAATCAGGAGAGAGCGTCACTGATCTCAATGCGCCTTAAAGACCTAAGACACTAAACAGCCTGCTGAAAAAGCTTAAGAGAGAAGAGCTATTGTTATATTGAGATGGTTTTTGATACTTCAAACCACAAAAATAGCTTCTTATGGACATCAAGACTGCTAATAAAACTGTAAAAACATTTTTTTTTTGAAAATATGGGACCTTTAATGTGACCTACTGCGATGGAAAGGAGAGAAACCGAGACAAAGCCATAGAAAATAGAAAAGTTTGTGGGTCAACTGTGTTTCTATTTAGGGAATACATGATATTCCTGTGAGTGTAATGAGGGTGATCTTGCTTGGTGGATGCACTTCAAATCTTATTGCTCTCTCTTTAAACTGTTCGATTTTTCAAGTATTCGTCGTCTGAAAGAAGTTTGACCGTGTTTAGATTTTTTTTTTTTTTACCTGGAAGAAAAACAATTGTATTTTTGAACCTACAGTTCACTTAAGAGTGATGTTACAGGAAAAAGTGAGTCCAGTCCGTTTCCTTTTTGCCCCCAAAATTGTCCGTGATCTGAATTTTTACCTCTCGTTGACCTCCATCTTGATTCCTGTATCAACTGCTCGAGACTTGTTGAGCATTTCCTGTCGGGACACACAGAGGCACAGAGGATGAAAAACACAGACACTTTGAAGTTGACGCTGCTGTAAAGTGAAACCGAAGGGAATGTTTTCACACAAATAACTGAAGCACCAAGTACGTCTGAATACACGTGAGCTGTTCGATGACCACAGCCAAACATACACAAACACACCTCTATCCTGGCAGCTGCCGACTCCACGGCAGCAGAAGTGGCAGACATTTCCTTCTCGACCAGATCTCCCAGCTCCCCCTGCTGCAGCTCCAAACCCCGAGGACGCAGTTTCTAGAACAATGAAAGAGCGAGATCGAGGCAGTGTTAAAGATTCTTAAACAGAACAGAACGGAGACGGATGTCAAATAATAATAACTTTATTTCTATAGCGCTTTCCAAAAACAAGTTACAAAGCGCTTTACATTTAAAACAAAATGCAACAGTATAAAATATAATGATAAAATACAACAGAAGTAAAACAGCCAAAAAACAGCCAGTCTAAAAGTCTTAAAATAATGCGTTTTTAAGAGTGACCTAAAAGAAAACGGTGTGTTTGCGTCCCTGATAACCTCTGGCAGGTTGAACAGAAAACGCCCGGTCACCTTTAGTTTTGCGTTTAGTTCGGGGTATGGTCAGGAACGACCTACCAGAGGATCTCAGGTTGCACGTAGGCTCGTAGGGGGACAGGATGTCCGCTATATATTCAGGCGCCAGCCCCCTGCGAGCCTTATAAGTGATCATTACAATTTTTAAAATCTATTCTAAAATGGACAGGGGGCCATTGAAGTGTTTTTAAATAAGGTGTAATGTGCTCTCTCCTGTCGGACCTGGTTATGAGGCTCGCTGCTGCATTTTGAATGAGTTGAAGTTTGTTTATGTTAAATTGTGAGGCAAGATGTTACGCAAGAAATTAATCGAGCGGTTCTCTAAAAGGCAGGAGTAATCATCATACAGCCACTCGGGAAACACAGTGGCTTGTTTTATCTCTCAGCACCAGAGTGTAAAATCCAGTATGTGTGAAGTGTGCACCTCTGCAGTGGCCAGGACGGCCTCCAGGGCTGCCTTCAGCTTGCAGTTGTCAGCTGCAGCCAGACTGTCCTGCTGCTTCATCTGTCCCAGGAGAGTCAGGGCTTCAGCCCCGCACGACTTCACACTCTCTGACAGCGCTGACGGAGACAAGGACACGCAGAGAGGACGCACGTGTTATTAAACATCAGGCATTAAAACACACAAGCCAACAGAGAAGCAGAAATATTCATCCGAGCAGATAGTTAGACTGCACAGAGAGGGATTTTCAAGTGTTTTAGTTATCATACTCCACACTGTGATGCTATTTACGCGCCGTGAAAATACCATATCATGTCTTGCGTAAACTCTGACGTTTGACAGCACCACTAGTGGCTGCAGCTGCGGTGTTAATTAAACCAACATCCCCTCAGGCAAAGAGTCAACTGGCCGAGGAAGAGGGAAACTAAAACTACCTCTGCAGCAGCCGTCGGCCCGCCGATCTGTGTCAAACTGTACGCAGGCTTCCTGCATGCTGTATTCACACTATTCAGCAATGTGATGGCAAAAACAGGGTCAATGCAAAGTGCTCTCCATTGATCCCCAGTGTCACAGCTACACACTACGGTTTGACCCAGTTGAAGTTCTATGCGTTTGTTTTTGGTTGCAATAATTCCACCGCAGGGCGCAGCTCCATTATATTTGGGCATGTTTGGACCTCCCATCTCCCACGAGAGCTGAAAAACATTACTGTCTGCAATTTTGCTGCTGATATTCTGCATTGAAAATGTGACTGAGGGGCTATTTCACAAAGACATTCAGATACATACACTGATACAGGCTATTGTAACAGACAGCAGATTGTTGGATGATACTGCAGTTAACTTACATCCCAGTAAACTACAGACAACAGTTCTAATTGAACACAATAAGATAACTACTTACCGACATATCAGGACACGTAAACGTCAGGGCTGACTGACTCACCCACAAATACCAGGAGAGACACTAAGACTACAGTCGATTCATCTCTGGCTCTGTCACGCGAACTCACCATCAGCTTGCTCCACAGGCACCATGTGGGAGGTGGCACTACCCTGAACGATGGTGTCGCCCACCAGGTGGCCACACTGGGTCACCACTCGTACTAGCCCAGACACACCTGCGCAAAACACGAGAAGAAATTATTATTATTATTATTATTATTATTTTAAATCAGCACATTCTTTGTGAGTTTCCTTCCTCATGAGGCGGCCTTGTTCACTTCTACATAAAAGCTGCTTTCGTCTTCATGAAATATATTCATATGAGGAACAAAAGTTGATAAAAAAAAAAAAAAAACATGTCATTGTCGGTTTTAAACGTTAACGCTAATAATAAGAACAACGTTGTCTTCGTTTTGACATTTGGAGAGCGTCTCACCTGTGTTGTCGGCCAAGAAGGCCTCTCTGGCAGAATTTAATCGGTCCATGCAGTCCAAAGACGCTTGGCATCTGGATGCAAGGTAATCTGCAGAGACGGAGACACATATGAGAACACGCAGACAAACAATTACTACACACAGTGCTAATTATGTCCCAGCACTGTGCTGATTGAATCCAAACATTAGCGTCTGACCTGCGGAGCTGGTGCAACTGATGTGTGCCGGGTCGTCCATCTGAGCTAGCGAGTCCTGGATGATCTTCTTGGCTTCCTCCACTGCTGCCTGCACACTGGACCACCGGGCCGCCACCAGCTGGCTCTCCAACGCCTGCTCCCTACTCTCCTGTGGACGCACACACATGGGTGAACTCATCACAATCACACACCTGTGTTAGAAATGCCAGAGGGTCTAAATGTTGAAATTAAGATTTTTATTGGACACGTGGGATCTCTGTGGTTCTCTCACTTGGTACTGAAACATCTGCTCGATTTACTGCAGCAAATTAAAAGAAAGAAAGAAAGATCAGTTGAAAAAAAGACTATTCTTCACCTTCTCATTGAGCTGATTCTGCAGGGCTTCAGCTGTCTTCACCCCGCTTTCCCTCTCAGTGGCGAGCGAGGTTTGGACTCGCTCTAGCTCCTCCCCCTGGACCGCAAGCTCCGCCTCCACCTTAGACAGGGACTGCACGAGCTCGGCCCTCTCAGACTCCAGGGCGGCCAGCTGAGCGCCGAGCACCTCGCTCGACTGCATCGAGGAAATTAAAGACGGGTGAAAAGCAAAGTTACCAAGAGGAGGAAGTGATTTTGAGGCACAATGCAGTGACATGGTCAGGATAATAAATAGCTGTCAGGATGTGGTATGATACGAGTGCTCTGACCTCACAATAGAAGAACACTTTATCTTTAACCACTGATTATAACAAGTTGCCGTTTGTGGAGAGCCATACAGTCTCCGGAGAGGTTTGGATTGAATTAAGGTTTACATTCAAAGGAACAATGGGAAGTTGTGGTTGTGCAACTTGGCTGCAGCGCAACGATGTTGAATTATGGCAACAGAGCGGAGTCATATCAGATCCCTGTACTGGGGCTTTGTGTGTTGGACGGATGTGAAAGCACTGGAACTTGTGGTCATTACCTATTCTGTCCCCCCCCTCCCCCCAGGTAGGTGTTACATAGGTAGGTGTATGCATTAAAAAAAAAAAAAAAAAAAAAAACAGCTGAAAGACTTACAGCCTGGGTGCCAGCAGGTCCGGCAGACAAGGAGAAACGAAGGAGAAACAGAAGTGGTAAGAATTTGACTTTTAAACAGAAGCTAGTGAGAGTTGGGCACTGGAAATGTGACATGAGCAATAAAACGTGGGCTGTGTGTGAAAAGGACTTCGGAGATTAGAGAAAGATGGAGGAGGACAGAAAGAGTGACAGAGCTGATAAGTGGCAGCTACAAAAATAGGACGTCAGGAGTGGGAGGCTGAGAGACAGATGAGAGGTACGTAAAAACATCTGAAACTGGGAGGAAGGAGTCACAACCAGTCAGTGGAACGTGAGGGTTAACAGCATGAATTAATGTCTTACGATACTAATTCAGCTATCCCCTTATAAATGTGCCTGTAGGTCATTTTCCTAGCTTTTGATAGATGCACTTTTATCCTGAAAATATTCAAGAATAAAGCTCAAACTTAAGATCTTGTAATGAAATGCTCCACCAATATGCTGAACTAAAAGGGCCATATATCAGTTTTAACACAAGCAGTTATTTGGACAAGATTTTGCTGCTTCAGTCTTGTCATTTTGTTTGTTTTCTTTTAATTAAGTGGCTTCAGTCGGCTGTCGTAAACATCAGCTTGGCTCAGTTGTTCAGCGATGACAAAAACAAACCGAAGGAGGATTAAGAAAACAAAATAAAAGACGGGTTGAAAAGAGTTTTGCTTCTGTTTGAACAATGTCTCCCCTCTGAAAGCCAATTAATTCACTGATGTCAAAGAACTGTATTAAGATATCAAGTCTGCCAGAAGATGAAGTCTGAGCCTCTGAAATGGTTCGTGTTGAAGACCAGTCAGTGACTAAGAGGAAAGCTGACATTCAGAAGAAGCAGTGAGCTGAAGGGAGTGAGTGGATGACAGACAGGGATATTGTGAGTGTTTTTAAGGGGTGTGAATGTGACAGAAGATGGAAAGTTTAGTTTGCTTATGGTGGAAAATTTCTCTTTTAGGCATGCGGTCTTTAATAGAAGCTCTAGAGCGGTCAACTTCCACCTTTAAGATCCAAGATCTGTTATGACTAAATAAAGTCAGGATTTATTCTTCAATCCTGTTATGAAAACTGACAACAGCAGTCAGGTTAGAATATGACTGGGATTATTAGTATGTAAAAGAGTCTGAAAAATGTTTCTGAGAGCAACAGAGTCATGCGAGTAACGCTGCAAAAAAGTTGAGTGTCCGTGAGATCATGAAATAATTGATGAGGTCTGTTACTCATTCATCTTTTCTCACTTTCTTGTTACAGCTGGTGCTTTTTCAAAATGACATAAAACTGTGGCATTGTAAATTAATTCTGTAACTTTTCTCAGGGTCTGCTTAGCAAATTGAAAACGATCTCTTTGTGTGACAAGTGAGGGAAAAAAAAAAAAAAAAGCTGGGGGAAGAGTGACCTGCTGTGATGAGGCCATGTTGGTCTTCAGGGAGTCCAGCTCTGCCCGACTGGACACCAGCTCTCTCTGGAGCTCCTGGAGTTGCTCAAGCTGTTCCCTTTCCTGAGCAAGAAAAGTCAAAACCTCACTTGGGACAGCTCACAAAACAAAAAGCACAATTTCTGAAAGCGGTTTTGTTGACGTTTGAAGCCAAATGATCGCGCAGTGGGCCAGAAAAATCCGACCTCTGCCTGATTATTTCCCTCTACACAGCACTGCTGGACTCACGGCAAATCGTCTGGCTCGACACCACTAAGCTGAAAGCTCGAAGAGAATTTTCCATGCGTGTTTGGCCATGAAAACAAAATTGATCTCCTCACCTGCCAGTCTGCGGTCTCCTGAGCCGCCTTCACCTTCTCCTGCATCTCTTTCCTCACTGCGTCCACTTCGTCTTGTGCTGCCTGAGCGACTGTCATCTGCCGGGTCACCTCTGCGTTCTGCGCGCACACACACACACACACACACACACACAGAGAGAGACAGAGAGACACAGAGAGACACACCAAAAATAATTAGGACAGAGGTCTGATCCTCAGCTTGGGGGAAATAAAACAGACACTCAGCGTGTGATGTAACTTGAAAGTTTGAGGTTTTATAAACAGGTACAAGGACACAGAGGAGGATTTCATGAACGTGAAGAAGTACGACTCGTCTTTCTCACCTTTCTCAACAGGTCTGCATGACTCTGAACCAGCTCTGAGTACTTCTCCTTCAGTTTGGTGTAGCGCTGCTCATTGGCCTGAGCCTTTTCTGGTTAAAGACACATGAAGACAGAGGCAGACGAACACAGCAGGAGAGGCAACATCATCAGAGATGCAGTAAATGACGTCAACAAGTGAGGAAATCATTCCTACATGGTTTAATAAATGTGTAGGTTTTTATGTGAAAACTTTAGTTTTTTTTTTTTGCTTTGAATTGTTGTTTCAGAAATTAAAGTTGTTTTAAATCGCTGTTTTTCCTTGTTTTTATTTTGATTGGTGTCCAAAAACTTTTCTAAAATACACGATTAATAAAGTCACCTATATTTCAAAAGGAGGTTACTTCTCCTTTAAAGTTGTCACACAGCAACATGAGTAACTTATAAATGTCTGCAGTGAACACTTCTTACATGAGTCATGGATATAACCAGGAGCAAACTGAAGAGTTAAAAAGGGGCCAACACATAAATGTGGAAGTCTTTACTGCAGGTTAAGTGCACTGCTGTGTCTGCGTGTCTGTGTTCTGTACGAGTGGGACACAGCATCTGTTGTACGTAACTAAATGAAGCCTTACTCTCGATCTCCGTCAGGCTGCGCTGCTCCTTCTCCGTGTCCTCCCTGACCCTCCGCAGGTCGTCCAGCTCGGCCTTCAGGAACTCGCTCTCTCCGGCGGCCTGCAGCCTCAGGTGGCTCTGCTCCGCGAGCTCCGCCTCCAGCTCACTGACACGCCCCCTCAGCGCCTGACACAACCGACCACTCTGGTGGCAGACGGAGAGAAGAACAGAACAACGAAAAAGAGATGAAAGATGGAGAAGAGGTGGCTCACTCGTGCAGATGCTGTATAAATCGAGTCTTCTCTTTACCTCCAGTCTGAAAGACTCCAGCTCTTCTTTGAGGGCCTGGATCTCCCTCGTCAGCTGTTCGATCAGACGGTCTCTGATGAACAGACAAAATATCCCTCATTTAGCGAACAAATAAACCCATAAACAAACTGTACTGTCACCGGTGTGTGCCACCTGTCACCAGTGCATTTTTGTTGGATTTTCGCTCATATTTGATGAGTCATGACTTTGATTTAACATCTATGTGTTGCTGTCTTAAACATGTAAAACACAAATATGATCAAGTCAAAGATAAGTAAATAAATTGTGTTTTCTAGACATGTAATCTTTATTATGTTCTTCTGTCACACAAAAAAAGTACATACTGTATACACAAAACAAATATGGTGCACATATGGTTATATATAAACACATCCTGTATACGTGAATGTGTCTTCGCATATAATTACATGCATACGTGCAGACACCCACACATTCAGTGAAGTATTTCATTCAGAGCTGCAATGGCAGAGAAAACAAAACTCATTTATAATCCTGCATCTGTAGGCAGACACCACTAATGTGAGGAGTTTACTGAGGGGTGGACTGGTGTCATTTCAAGAGGTCAAGGGTCGGGCTGCTAATGATGTTAACGGTGGTCTGATTTCTGTTCGAACAAGAGTCCAGTGTTTTTAATTTTTTTTAATTTTTTTTTAATTTTTTTTAATCATTTATGTTTTTTAATGTACATGTAATATTTTTAAATCTTTTAACATGTAAGATAAACATCGATGCACTCTTACTTGTCATCCTTGCGCATGCCGTTCTGACTGTTGAAGTTGAACGGGTCGATAGCAGCCGAAGTGCCAAACAGGTCGTCAAACTTGGTCTCCACAGCAGGCTAAAAAGTAAACATTTACAAATCAAATTCAAACTATGCAGACAATATTTAAATACACGAGGTAAGATTTTAATTTTACTTGTCTTTCCCATCATAAAACAACCATATCGTTGTAGGAAACAGATTAATCATCTAATGGGTTTTATATATACAATCAACCTGTGGTTTTATGTTTGCTAGTCTACTAATTAAATATTTTTTCCAGGTCCGTCAAACTTTCCCAACTGCTCATTGAATTATGGATCCAAAACATCATTAATTACATCATTACCTCTTAAGTTCACAAAATGCTCAACTACAACAGCCACGTATGTGAAAGTCAATAAAACTAGCACCATGATAAAAGAGCGTAAACATAAACCAGAGATAGTAGGATGACTCAAAAATCCCCAAAATATCGGCGTCTATTAGCGAATGTTCCCTCCTGACGTCTCCCACGAACACCGATACGATATGATTTCTGATTACAGCACATAAATAAACCGGTGAGCTACATAACAGATGGACTACATCAGGGAAGCTGCCACTCAGAGATACTTGTCTTGTGCAGTTACCGGTAGCGCAGGGATGTCCGTGTCCACCAGGTCGTCCGTCTCCACCACGTGCTCGGATTCGGGGGACGACGACTCGGCAGGGATCACGACCACGGGGCTGATGTGCTCCGACAGGGCTGACGCACGCAGGAAGTTAGGAGGGTTCTGCGTGAATCAGAAAGCACAACTTCTGTCACTGTAATATTTTAAAGCTTAAAGTGTATTTAGAGCTACATCACATCTGGGTTCAACACAAATTCAAACCATGAAAGTCTGATAAGATTTGCATTGTGTCGGGATTTAAATCACCATAGCAACTTGTCAGAGGGAGGTTTAGCCTGTACCATATGACGGGAGGCAACAGTGTAGATAAAAGCATTTAAACTGACATTTGGGATTATTTATGCAGTGCACTTAAAAATTTTCAAAATGTAATGTCAAAACTGACGTAAGTGTAACATAAGTGTGACTTGGTGTCCCTTTTTTTCCTCACGCACGTTATGTTTTGATGTTTATGTTTGGTGTTGGGGGTCAATTTCCAGAAGTAGGACACATTGTCGTTCAATAACTGAAAAATGAGGCAAAACGATCGATTTCATGAACACTGGATGTCCTGATAGGCGTAATGACATGAGGAGTTCAAAAGTATACAGTATAGTGTACACACACACACACACGCTGCTACTGATAATTAGTCGAGCAACAGGATATTAATGGGCAACTATTTTGAGACATCATATCTTTATGATCAGCTGAGAAGAATTAAAGCGAGTAAGAGACACCTGATCTTTCATCAACAAATATTTCTACAGCTGGTATATATAAAGCTTTTTGAGTGGAAATTATTTAAGCAGCTGGTAAGAAAAAAAGAAAAAGACCTGAAACAAGCGTCATGGGTCAACCTGCAGCTTCGGTGTGGCGAAAACATTGAAAATGTAAAAATGAAAGGGGATGGTCCTCACCTCAGGCAACTGTGGGATCTGAATCAGCCTCTTGAAATACTGCAAGTTACTGGAGCGGTAGAACAGACTCTTCAGCCTGGAAGCGAGAGAAGAGGACATGTGAGCACACGGGAGGTGAAAAAGAGGAGCAGACAGGAAATCAGAGTGGAGAGGCCAGACGGAGCAGAAAGGGTTAACACTGAAAATTCATTCAGCACAGTGCGAAGAGCTCAGTCATGTGCGTCACACTCAGCCGGACAGCACAGAGAGACTGTGACCGACTGCTTTTCTGCTTGTGTGTGCGAATGCGAGTGAACTTCATACTTCTTAAATTGTTCCTGGAAGCGATCTCTGTGTCCCTGGAGAGTGTCAGCTGGAAGGCCTGCAAGCACACGTAACACAAACACATCAGACCGGTCAGACCTCAGGAGCTATGTATATAGATGCAGCACAAATGCATGTCTGAATGCACACGCGTGTGATGGGATTTGATGAAGAATATTATATATATATATATACATTCAAATTCATCCAGAGAGGCTTTGAGATTTTTTAACTCAAAAAAAGAGGACGTCATCTTTCAGTCTTTTTGAAGAAAAGTGTCACAGATTTTGAATCATTCACTCGCATTATGTCTGCGTTGCAGAACGTTTAAGAGCTAAAGTTAAACCTAGAAACGCAACAGCTAAATTTAATGCAGCTGAGGACATTGTACCATCGATTTAAGAGACTTTCACAATCACCTGATTCTCAGTTAACATTCACAAGGACTCCAGAGTTATTGTATTGTATATGCATATGCTAGCCTATCTAACCTCTGTTCTCGGGCGACATGTCATTGACAACTATATTAACATTTTCTACAGTAATTGTTTCAGGTTCTGTAATACAGCTTCTGACTAAAGTTCAAATGATTAGCCAATCAAAAATGTAAAAAGATTAAAAATAAATACACAAATAGCAACCTTCTTGTAAAACTTTTATGTAACTGTTTCTGTAATTTTTTTTCCAACCATAGTGCCAAGTCTTTGCTTGTTGAAGCTTCTTAAAGATGAACTTTATCTGCTCGGTTCATCATCTCTAATTGTGAATGAAATATATTCTTGCGTTTTAATTCTTTGCTCAAATGAAAGAAGCAGATTTAAGGACATAATTTAGAGCTTTTGGAAAGCTGTGATGAGCATTCTTACCTTTCGTAGTTTAAATATTCAATCGGCTAAATAATCAGTAGATTAATCAATGCTGTGGATGAAGCAACAAACTGTGTTCACAGACAATGGTTTGGAGAAATGTTTCTGAGCAATAATTCACTTTGCGTGGTCTAAGGTGGTTTGAAATTCTGTCCGTTTTAGTCTTCGGTGACAATTTTGTGCTTGAAACTTGTCAACAAACAGAGTGGGACAGAAAGTCTTTTGTAGCAATTTAAAAGCAATGCTTATGCTAATGATGTGTGAACGGAGTTTTGTGAATCCGACTTACAACCCTCACGAGCAAACCTGCAAGAAGAAAAACGTAATGCAACTCGATGGCCCAGAGGTTAGCGTGCGTACCAACAGTGATCCCCAGTTTGTCATTTCTCAGCTCTATTGCGCCAAGTTTCCTGTCTTTATACAACTGCTTCTATCCAATGAAGGCAAATGCCAAAAAATATCCTAGAAAAGAATTGATTGTATTTATTGACCATGAGGACTTTTTGTTGCAGTTCTGGCAGCCAAACAAGGGTTAAACTCAAATCCACACCTGTTAGCAAGTTGGTTTTACTGTGACAGCTCAACTGATTTAAATAAAGTCCATAAACAGTGACTATCTGCATGGCGTTATATGTAAACTATCTATGGAGTCAATAAATTTAAATCACAAAGACTGGAGGTTTTCAGTCACTAAAGAAACATAAAAAAAATGTTGAATATTAGTATTTGGATCAAACATACTGAGCGCCCGTCACCGAGTGCTGCTGTTACTGAGCCTGTGTTTGTGAAGTTTGACCGGCAGAGTCGAGTGACTCACAGGAGTGCAGCTTGAACAGCAGCTTCACGGTGTAGTCATACAGGTGGCTGCTGTCCAGGATGACTTGGATGAGAGGGGCTAGACGACACTGACCCGCCGCCGTCACCGACACCGACCGAGACATGTCCAGAGAGCTGAAGACTGTAAGCAGAGAGGGAGACACACACCTGATCAATACGTGTCATACACACACACACACACACACACACACACACACACACACACACACACACACACACACACACACACACACACACACACACACACACACACGCATCAGTGATCATTCATGTAAAGACAGAGACAGGTCGCACAAAAGGTTCATCAATCATTCATTTTTCAGAACTCAATCAACACCGCGACCCGACCTCGGATCAGCGGAAGATGATGGATGGATGGATGGACTCAATCAATTTGGGCTGCCGCACCCTCTATTCATTTCTCTGCCAATATTAAATAAGAAAAGTGTCTGAGAGCAACACGCAGCTCACTCGCTTTCAAAAACAAGACAGGAAAGAGGTTTTAAGCAGAGCAGCAACTTGAACACTGACAGGACTGTCTGACTCCATCTTTCATTTCCCAGCCGCCCTGCCCCAAAGTCCGGCCTCGAGAGCCGCTGTGCAGTGCAGAGGCGGGGTTTCCTGCATAGCTACGAAACACACACACACATCATAGACACACACACACAGACACACACAGACACCTCAGGCCTGGCCTCATTACCTCCAGATGACGTGATGCTTTTAAAATACACCAGACCAGAGGAGGAAGCTGGCACACGCTTTGAGATTTGGGTGTAACGTACTGAGCCAACTACTCTAATGTGTGGCGGGTATGTTTTGTACATAAAATGGTGTATCTGAACACGGACAGCATCAAACTACCACAAGGTATGAGAGAGATTTGGCAGATATCTCCATTTCTCTAGAGACAGGAGGAGGAGGAGATAACATCATCACCATGACGCAGAGTGAAGGGGATGATAAATACAGACCAGAATGTAATTTCCTGCTGATCATTCATGAATGGAAGCACACAGCTTTTCTAGCATTTCTACTGCGCTCCTAGTCTCACCCCAGCCGTCTATTTTTAGCCCGGTCTTATACTTTAAGAAACATTAACCGATGATGACTCACGCAGAAAACAACAGGGCCATGGTACAGCACGTAATCACTCAGCCTCGACTGAGTCAGACGAGGTGAAGCTGTGATGATACGCTTGGTATCAGCCGTCTACATCTGTCTGTTTCCATGCACCATTGTACACAGTGCACCTATCAGTCAGACTGTGTCTTCATGTCTGCTAAAGTGTGAACTTCTCTGTCTTAATCTGTGCGACCAGAGGAACTTACCACCCAGGAAGAGGTTGAGCTCACACTCCAGGTAGTCAAACATCTCTACCGTCAGCTGGAAGCTAAAAGAGAAGAGAGAGATTACCATGACGACACACACCAACAGTTTATTGCTCGTATACAGGTGTTTAAATGGAGCAGCTCAGGCTATCTGTCCAACCTGTTGCTCCTTGTTGTTCCCAGATCCAAACTGACTACGGGGCCGACCAGGGTTTCTGTATTGCAGTTCCTAACCTCCTCCTTACATATCAGGTCATCATCCTCTACACATTGTTCAAAAACCGTTTAAAATATTTTTTCACTTGCTTTTACTCATTAACCACCATTTACTTTATTATTTACTGCTCCAACATTTTTTTGTGCTTTACATTGGCTTAATCTCGCTTCATTTATTTTATTTATTTGGTTTTAATGCTTATTTCTTCTGACAATCAAGTCAAAATGACTTTTTATTCTGTTATATGTAGTAGTATATGGCCAACCTCTGTTGTGTTTCAATATTATACATAAATAAATCAGACTTGACAGGTCCATTTTCACTGTATCACAGGAGTAAGATCGAGGAGTGTGACTAAGTCTCACTTTGATGTAACTCTTTTCTCTCATTTTATAAATCCACCATCGAATCAAACAAACAGGTTAAAAGAGCTTTTCAGTCTTTTCAGGTATTCTTCCTCAGTGTTATGATTTTCCAGTTGCAGATGATGGAAATACAGACCAAAAAAACAAACAAACATTTAACACAGCAGTATTAAATCAGATATCCTGTTTAGCTCATGTCAAAGAACTGAACTGTGAGGAGGAGGATTTCCACCAGCCCTTTAGTTTTTATGTTGCAATGACCATTATCATTTAAATTTTCCACCTGTTACCCTGCTGACAATATAAGTAGCTTCATTTCGCTTCTTGGTGTTTGACTGTCAGGTCATGATTGAAGTGTTTCACTTCATTTCACACTTTTGTCCAGACAGCTGAGAAATAACAGTGAAGCTCATTAATATGATGATCCTGGAGCTCGGCCAGCTCAGCGGTAACAACAACAACAACAACATCAGCCGAAGCAGCAGCGCACCACACTCACAAGTTGTTCACGTCGTTCTCTCCCGCCTCGTCGAGCTGTCTGTTTGACATCTGAAGGTTGCCAGGGAAACGAGGGTTCTGAAACAGAAGACGACAGGACAACGCTTTAAACTCGAACTGCAAAGTTCAGGCGTCCTGATGTCCATCTCATGCGAGATCGTGACATTTTACTGGCAGAATCAGATGTTATTATAACCATTAATGAATATGAATAAACACGGTGGATAAAAGAGGAAGAAGTAACAAAGTACAGAAAGTCAAGTGCTGCACTTAAGAGCCAATTTAAGGAACTATACACAAGTATTTCCTATTCTTTTGTACTTCTACTTTCCTACTTTTACTTTCAATTTTCACTTCAAGACTTTTACATTAAATGGATTAGTTTATTATCTTCATTTTTAAGCAGACAATTGTGGCGGAGTGTCAAGCATAAATGAATATACTAAATTACAAAGTAATTAATTATGTGATATTGTAATATGTCATATCCTAAAAGGTGGAGTTTTAAAAATAATTCATAAATCAACTATTAATGCATCATAGACAATAGCAGCTCGTTCTGTAGCCAAAAACACAGCGAGAGCAACGATCTGAAGAAGCTGCAACAGTCGCTAACAGTCAGGTGAGCGACATAAGAGTCATGTGATCCATTGATAATATAAAAATACTGATTTAAGCAGCATTTTGTAAAGGATCTGAATGCTTCTTGCTCTGCTGCTGACCTGCAGGTATGAGACATGAATCCCTGTGAACCCCTACGGTAAATGTAACGTTAGACTGCTCTCAGACGTGGTGCCCCTGGTAGTCTGACCAGCTGAATCAAATCAAAACAAAACCCCGGCTCTGTATCAAGCCAGCGGTAGACTGGATGCCTGTCACGCTGAATTTACATAAAACTGCAGCACGGAAACCTGCACAAATGATTACGAACGTGTTTGTCTGCTGCTTGGACCGATAACTACCCAAAAGTAAAGCCATATCTTCACGGTGAGCAGGTGTAAGAAGCAAAAACACAATGCAGATGTCTTTATCTGGAATATTTTACACACATGTATCCTGATTTTGTTTTAAAAAAAATAATGCAGAAATAAGACATAACACCCTTTTATTCTACTGGAATATGCATGCAAAAGAAGTGTTACTGAAGCAGTAATTCCATTCAGCTGGTTTGCAGGTTAAAAGTTAATATGAATCTGTCTCCACAGGAGCTGATTGATGATTAATTGACCTTTATCTTGTGTGACGTCAACACATGAAGCTTATTGAGCAACCTACATGGTGGAACATAAGCACATAACGTCATAATTTAACTAAAGCAGGAGCGACATGACTCCTTTGGTTCTCATCTTGTTGAAGCCACCCTCTCAGACTCGCCTCAGTTTTGGGTATGAATGAACTCCGAAGCCTTCAGCAGATCAACAATTAACCACATTTTCCTGTGATAGCATCAGAGCTGCCTTTTGGTCGCTCCCCCGCTCTGCTCGGCTGTCTCATAAAAAGACTACATTACAGATTCTTGAGAGGCTATTAGCGTAAAAGCTGGCATTTTCTATGAAGCCACCCCCCTCCCCCACCTCCCACAGAGACACACTGGCACTAAAAGGAGAGTCTGAGACAAAGATAGTGAGTGACGAGGGAGTCTGATCTGTGTTTTATAGGCCAGGCCAACTCACTTTGACGTGAAACTCCATTTTGGTGATGAGCAGTTTGAGGTAGATGCTGCACAGCTTCCCATAGCCTTCACTGAGGTGACCCTGAGGGAGAAACAGAAGAGAGAGGGACATCAAGGAGAGACGTGATCAAAGCTACAACATAATTTTTTTTTTTTTTTTTTCCTGATGGAGGACGGGAGTGTTTTCTGGTTAAACAACATGGAGGACGCAAATCATTTTAGAGGAAATTCATTGTGTAAACAACAAACCAGGGGGTGCACAAGGCCATCGTCATACACAGCAGAGGTTAACTGAACCAAAGCAGCCAATACTCTCTCATCTTAGAGCACAGTTTGACAGTCTTTACTAAAAAAAAATTAAAACAAAAAAAAAAAAAACACACCATAAATGAATTGAATTTTAAAGTACGTCACTTCAGTCTCTGTGAAAATGTTCCTGCTGCGGTAGGGAGGGGAAAAAAAAAATCCAATAGCTGTAGCTATTTGTCCAATTGCTTCTCACTTCCTCCCCCCCACTCCCCCATCCCCCAGTGTGGGAGGTAATGACACAACAGGAAAGTGAGGCCACAACCCTGGTCACAGCGACCAAACTTCCTCCATCCTCCTGCCTTGTGACATCAGCAAAAAAAACAGCGCAAGAAGAATATCCAGGCCTCCACCCAAGTCGCTGTTACTTAAGACATAACTGAGAAGTGACTCGTCACATCTTGTGGCTTAGTCATTGCAGTCCACACAAGTTTACACAATAAACTCCAAAGATTTCATCAAAGGTGTCTGAAGCCATTCTATGAAGGCACTATACAGAGAGCATTTCTCCAATAATAGCTCTGCCAGCTAGTAAAATCTCAACAGGTGAGAGCAGTAGCTTCCCACTAGCTTCTGAAGTTTCACTGTGATGTATTGTGAGCTCTTATAATTCCATTTGGCTTGTTCTTCATCGCTTTTGTCCATCACAGCTCGCGATATCTGTTATTTCACTGTGATGGCAGCAGGCTGAGTACAAAATCCGACTCTAATCTGTTATAATGAGACAAGGAGGACAGTTGGTGACTGAACTCTCAATGCCCATCAACAACAAGTTTCCTCAATTACAGTTCTCTTTACTTTTCAGTGTAGCTGTAATCACTACTGATTCAAAGCCCTTTTTTTCCCCAGTTCAGTTCAAAGAACTCGTTGCCTCTGACGATGTCGTTCGTTCATGTCTTTTTTGGGGCTTTTACATCACAATTCGACGGCCCTTCGGTAGGTAAAGCGGTAGGTAAGTGAACTCATCACTTCCCACGGCCCGTCGTTCATCACTGACTCAGACTGTCCTCAGTTCAGTAGCTCATTCAGTCTGTCGTGAGTTCACGCTGTTAACTGCACTTCAGTAAGAAGCGGACTATCCGAGCACTGGGCGCAAGATTAATAGCTCAGCTGCCTTATTTACGACCGAGTTATCAGATTGTTTCTGTGGCTTTCTCTGTCTTTAAATAAATCTTCTAATGAGGAGGTCACTTCCTGTGAGCGTTACCAGTGAGTGGAGCTCCGCTGGCTCATTCAGTGCAGTCAGTCCACTTTGAACATTCATCGACTTCATTCCGGCACTGAACTCGTCTACGTCGCACTTCTGCACACACTCCGATCGTGAGGCCAGAGAGAGTTTTCACTCTGCTGTCACAACCCTCTCAGACAGAATCAAAGGGAGCAGGGTAATAAAATAGTTACACTCCTCTTTTGTAATAGAAGTTGTGGTTTTGTAATAGAAAATGATATGCTGACAAAACAGGATTAATATCATTTCAACATTATTATTATTTACTGTTACTGAAATGTTTGCAAAACTGTTCTTGACTTGCTCTCTTTGAGCTGATAAAATGCAGTAAATGCAGCTCTAAGTATGAAAACGCACTCACTGCTAAATATTTGCCTGGACCAAATTCTATTTTTTTTTTTCCTGATTGACGAACTTTTATTCAACTGCCTTTACATTAAATATGAACAAAATAACAGGAGTCATCAGTAAAGAAGAGTAAATATGGTGTATGGTCATATTCCTTAGACCTGTGACTGAATGATGCACTCTGACACACAACACAATATAATAATCTCGATGTCCTTCCTTACCCACATCCTGCTCATATCGGTTAAATCCGACTTGTTCCTCATGGAGTCCTTTATCACCTGGAGGTTCAACAGTGGAAACAGACAGAAGAGACGAGACCCAACGGGGGAAACGTGTTAATATAACAATCAGGTACATGTAATCAGATATAGATAAATTAAACTGGAAGTGTGGAGTGCTTGGTTGTCTGTGGGTGAATGTGAGGACATGAAACACAGGCTCATTCTCGACATCTAAAAGTAAATCAGTTTTCCAAACAATTACCAGACAGAGAAAAAGCCACCGATCTGTTCTCGGATATACGAGTGGAAGAGGTTATGTTGTGTTTACGTACGTTTGGGTGTCCGTCTCGCAGCAGCTTGTGGAAGACGTGGCAGAACTTCCAGCAGAGCACCGCGTTGCTAGAGAGAGGAAGCCGGTTGACGGCGGCCCAGAAAGTGTGGGCACCTTTCTCATGATGGGTCCCCAAGATGCAGGGTGACAGGGACAGTCAAGGATCGCTATGGTTACAGTGCAGGGCATTTATTTGTGTGGCGTCGCCCGGGCTCCAGCTAACGTTACATATGATCAACACTGTTTTCTTTGACATCTCTTTACTTTCTTCTTTTGATTTCTCTGTAAACTCAGAGTGGTCATCCACTTTTATTTCTCTCTGACATACTTCAGAATTATCCTTTCTTAAAAAAGATTTTTTTACTAATCTATACCAAACATAATACAGAAAACTAACTATTTTTACTAAAACTTGAATCTGATTTGTTGTATCTCTTGCTGCAACAAGAAACTTACAGTTTAAATTAGGTCATCTTACAATGTTGACAGCTCAGACAACGATTTAGGTAATTGACCAGACAAGAAAGAACAGATATGAGGTGCTGATAAAGTGGAAGAGTTAATTCTTTTGAAATAAAAAAAAAAGTGTCTGTACAGCATATGTATTGCCAAGAGCCAGACTGGGTGTTTTTAATAATCCAAATGAATAGTAATAATTTCCAAACTCTCTTTTTTGAAAACACAAAAAACAAGGCCTGTTTTGTACTTTTTAGTGTGTTCGATGAAACAAAGATGGTAGAATACTCTTCACTGTCTGTGTAGCTTTGTGCGTGATTTCACATATGACTAAATTAGCTGCGCAGCAGGGCCACGTGCAGAAGATGGGGTCACACTAAGTTTGCTGTTTTGATCTTGCACTAACATAACCCTCGAGCCACGGAGGAACAGCTCCGCACACATGGTAATCGAAATCAACACACACAGAGACAATATGAGGATATTCCTGGCATGCTTCTCTTTGACCGCGACCTCCTGTGTGTTGATGGCCTTATTGATGCTGACAGCCTGTGAAAAGGAGGAAAGGAAGGGCAGAGGGGCAGAGGGGCGAGAAACAGAGAACACAAATCAGCACACAGCTTTTTACTCTCAATAGAAAGTGTCGTGTCACATTTTAAAACTTGACTTCCTTCCACCTTTCAGACAGTTGCTTTTTCATTTTCCAACCACCTGGGGAACAGGAGGCAGTGAGGTTTTTTAGAAATGGGTGATTGACCTATTTTCTGCAGAGTTAGTATTCAAGGCAGCAGCTGAGAGGCCTGAGCTCCTCGCTGCTTTTGAAGCGCTCCGCAGCCTCGCAGGCAAACAACAGTCTCATCAAACGACACGTGTGCCATCACACACCTCTCTTTCCATGTCTCAGCTGCAGAGCACAGTCAATACCTTGAAGTATGAAGAAAGAACAAATATGAGGGGGATTTCTCTTCCTACGTTCCCACGAAGAAAACGTCCCGTTTCAGGCTAAATCACTGGTATGGGATCATAATATAATTTAAAAAAAAAGAACAGAAACAATCAATTGCTGCTATATGGAGAGCGTGGACAGAAAGTCGTCACGTAAACAAATAGACCGGAGCCATTTGGAGGCAAGACGCCTGCTTTCATATTTCCAGGGAGCAGCTCTTCAGTAAACACAGTTGACATCAGGACTGTGAGCAGACAGACTTAAATGAGATGGCACCAACATCTACACGCATGTGGATGAGCCGAGAAGTCTCTGTCTGTGCCCTGAAACCCTCGGAGGAATGTTAGCCAGCTGAGACTGAACTCCTTCCAACTTCAGCTCAAATTCAAGCATCTGCCAACCAGCACAAAACAAACTCACAAGAAAAGTCTCTTGACTTTTGAATTAAACTCAAATCTTAGTCACTGTTGAGGATTCACAATGCTGTGCTTCAGATCAATCGAGACTATCACAAAGATGCCGCAGTCGTGTTTGATAGTAATACGCTGAAATGCATCCACTTGCCGTTTTGTTGTGTTAGCTGCTGCAAATTTGGCAGTTTTGATAATGATCCACCTTAGCAGGAAATAGTGACAATTGTCAGTTGAAACCCCGAGTCTATTTGTTTCTTCTTTGACAAAACTAAACTGCTGTCTGGAGGAAAATTTTCTGAAAAATATGTTTATCACAAAACAAGCTGACTCTACAGCCATGCTAGCAGCTTTGTGGCATAATATCATGTATAATATCATGCATATGTATAATATCATGTATAATATCATGTATAATATCATGCATATGTATAATATCATGTATAATATCATGCATAATATCGTGTATAATATCATGTATAATATCGTGTATAATATCATGCATAATATTGTGTATAATATCATGTATAATATCGTGTATATGTATAATATCATGTATAATATCGTGTATAATATGTATAATATCATGCATATGTATAATATCATGTATAATATCATACATAATATCGTGTATAATATCATGTATAATATCGTGTATAATATCATGTATAATATCATGCATAATATTGTGTATAATATCATGTATAATATCATGTATAATATCGTGTATATGTATAATATCATGCATAATATCATGTATAATATGTATAATATCATGCATATGTATAATATCATGCATAATATCATGTATAATATCATGCATAATATCATGTATAATATCATGCATAATATCGTGTATAATATCGTGTATAATATCAGGTATATTATCATGTATAATATCATGCATAATATAATGTATAATATCAGGTATAGTTTCATGTATAACATCAGGTATAATATCATGTTTAGTATCATGTATTATCATGTATAATATCATGTATAATATAATGTATAATATCATGTATAGTATCATGTATAATATAATGTATAATATCATGTATAGTATCATGTATAATATCATGTCCACTATTTAGCTTAGCATGTTAGCATGCTATGTAGCGCACCGGTTCAACGCTCTGTCACCTTTTTTCCTTCAAAGTGAAGAAATAAAATGTTCACGGTTAAAATTAATTTAAAAAAATGTTAAGTGCAAATGCTCATGCAACAGAGCCAATAAAAAGAAATGAAACGGTCGAGTCAGGGCACATAAAACTTAGAAATCTCGTTTTGATCCACTACCGTTTGCCCTGTTATTGTCATTTAGCATGGCGCTAGAACAAAGGGCAGTTCATAACAAGATGACCTGGGAACGACCAGACCCACAAAGCAACTTGACCGCCAACAGTTTGGTCAGAGATTCACGCTTCCAGCAGCTAATTTAGCCGTGAGCTGCTGGCCTCTCAGCCCCCATCCTCTGGGGAACAGTGATATCTGGACATCTAATGGAACGCCATCGAATAGCCGTCACTGAAAACAACACACTCAAGCTTGGTACAAGGTTAAATGTCGCAGGTCCACCAGCCATCAATCCTCTGGGGACCATGAACATCGGTACAAAAGTACCGAGATATTTCGGTCTGGACCAAATTGTTGACATCGACGTCTATAGAGCCACGCAGCCCGACATAGTTCATGTGTGAAAGGTTTTCTTTATGTCCCTTTAAAGTTAGCCTATGTTCGTCCAACCAAACAGGAAAAGCTGCGAGATGAAATGAATATGAAGACAAGCCCACGAAATGTTCCTGCTATAAATTCCAGGCCTTCGGCGTCTGAGAGTTTAAGCCGTTTCAGATGGTTTTCAAAACAAGGTGTTCTGGAGCAGCAGCTGGCTGAAATATCACATCACACACACACTGGAGAGGAAATCCAAACCAAGACAATAATACAGTTCAACCGCCGACTCACACAGTGTTCATCGAATACCGCCAAACGTATAACCTGCCGCCATTGTTAGCGCGGTGTCATAAAGTGCGAGCGTTGGCGGCCAGGGAGGCCCGTTTCATAATCTCATTTCCCACAGATGTCCCGGGTCGGCTCCTCCTCTTCCAGTATGTGAGCTGTTCGGACTGGAAGCTCACCGTGAGGAGTCGCTGGAGGAGGAACGGGACGGGAACGAGGCGGGGGTGAAGAAGAGAAGGCACCGGAGCGACTGTAACCTTCGGTAACGTTGCAGAAACAAACAAATCTGCTACCGGGTGTCAGTGAAAAGGAAATGTCTGGAAACTCGGTCCAGAAAGTATTTTCTCTTATGACCATAATAATCCCATGAAATACGCAGCCTGAAACAGAAAAACTAGGTTGGGATTAGACACAAACAATCTGGTTCATAATTCAGCTCCTGCTTTGTCCAAACAACAGCAGACAATAGACTGCGTCCTCCACGCGACGTTCGCTCTGAATGACAGTCCATCACAAGCTCGAGCACGTCGAGGCAAACACGAGGTTGGTGTTCACAAAAATCGATTTTATGAGTTAAATTCAGGTTAAGTCACAGGAGTCGTTCGCTGAAGCAGAGGGAGTGTGAGGACAGAAAGAATTCAGGAGCAGGCAGCTGTTTCTCTCTCTCACACACACACACACACACACACACACACACACACACACACACACACACACACACACACACACACACACACACACACCAGACTATAAATTTCCCATCGTCCACTGTCTGCGCTCAGATCGTGATCCTGACGATGTTTAAATGCGTCGTAAAGACAATGACTGGCGCGGATGATGTTCATTAAACACGAGCACTGGAGCTACAAGTCTAACACATTTCCTGTCGCATCAGCACCACAACCTAAGCCAAGACACTAGCTCAGTGTGTGTGTGTGTGTGTGTGTGTGTGTGTGTGTGTGTGTGTGTCGGTACTGTAAAGGTCAAACACAGTGGGGCTCACGCTGACCTGTTCAAGCTGTGCAGAAGAGAGCTCAACTCAGAATGTGGTTAAATCTGCAGTCTTTCAGAAAACCAATCAATATCTATCAGCACTTTAAGATAATACCAATAGGACTGTGATTCAGATCGTATGCGTGCAAACTATGCAAATGCTTGATAAAAGCACTCTTAGCAGTTTTTGACATTTTTTTTTCCCCTTTGTGGTTCTGGACTTTGTTGGCCGGCAACCAACTGGTCACTACTGTTAACATATCATTATCATATTTCGTTATAAATGAGTGTGAACAGATTAGTCTGTAATTGCCCTCGGAATGAAAAATGAAGTCATTTGAATTCAACTGAATTTAATTTACATCATAACGAGACCAAAGTGTTCAAGTTGGATCATGAAATGTGGTTGACAGCTACATAACCAGCCAAAAAGCAGACCCTGAAGTCTGACTTAATCGCTTAAATTTCCAAGGCCAACTTTAAACTATCAACATTCAACAATGTGTTTGGCCCTCGGTTCATTTTGTTTTCTGAGCATTAATTTTTTTAATTTTTTTATTATTACATATACTGCTTATTATGGAGCTAGTTCCTGCTATAAAATTTCATTCTCACTGGTACTATTTTGTATAAACAGATGGGTGCTGGTGTAGAGGAGACATTTACTGCAGTGCACTTATTCACATTTAATTGCTTTTGTTCACACCACACTAATCAAGTCCAGAGTTTGAATGCAACAAACCAGCATTATTTTCACCTCCAAGGCTGTACGAGTACAAGTGCTGTGTTTTTACTTTTTTTTTTTAATCAGAGAGCTCAAATCTAACTCAAGAATATAGATTAGCCAAAACATTTTGGTTCCCCTGTGGCCACATCTGTCTCACATTAGCTATGAGGGAAGTGACTTTCGTGTCACTTCCTGTCACTGGTTGTTAATTTGTCAAAACAACAAACAGGGACTTTGGGTCATGATGTCATCTGTACAGGGGTCAATGCAGTCAAGATGACCCGGCAGGCTTAAGGAAACAACCCTTTTAGTTGTAACATCAGCTGGTGTTGGATGTTATGGCGCATTTAGATCACATAGATTTTTTTTTATTTTTTTTTTTATGTCGTATTGATTCAGTTCACTTTGCTTCCTCCTTCTCTCTGTCTGTCACACACACACACACACACCCACACCCACACACAAAATCAAGTGATGATTGAGCAAACGCCAGTGCGACTGGTTCCCACATGAGGATGACCCAATTAGCCCACAGTGAGACTTTGTACTTTGTGTTTGGGTTGAATGAGAGTGCCAGCTGCCTTGGACTCCTGGCATTGGCCGAGGCGGCTTGCTGGCATCAATAAATCAATGGCCTATTAGCTCCTCGCTGTGCAGCTACGCAGACCAGCTGACAAAGTCAAAAATGAGAAATTAAATCAGAGGTGAGAAGCCAGCGATTATGGGGATCAAGAGCAAAGATCAGCGCCCAGGGAGTCCTCCACTGATTGGTTAACGTGGACAGAAACCCACGTCACTGCGTCCACAGGGGGCTGAACTCAACTCCCTTCCTTTGCTCTTCCTTTATAACCCCTGTACTAAACACTTCTAATAAGGATTCAATCAATTACTCGCCAACACAAAAAATCCTTTTTTTTTTACTTCTTGGTATCTACAAAAACATCTTTTTTTTCCACCGCTTTCCTTTTGAACAAAGTGTTATTGATACAGTGTTGAAAGCATGTTAAGTCGGGCCTGGCAAGCTCCAATCAGCCCCTCTGTAGAAAGCCCGGCATTGATATGCTGATCGTAGCTTGGCGGTGTCCACTGAACGGCCAGCACACAGCACTCAGAGAGAGAGAGAGAGAGAAAGAGGAAGCATCTTCAGCTTGCTAAATTCAGCCATGGACTCACTACCCCATCCAATTTGATTTCCATGTTAGTCCTAAAGATATGTCATCATATCGCGGTCACTTCATGATGGTGGGAGAGAAGCCGGAGCTCCTCTGCTGTGGCCCACTTCATGTCAACATTAGTGATGAGACCAACCAGCAGCCGGTGATGTTCAATCAGGAGAAAATGACAGTGGAAAATCTCAGCAGGGCCAAATGAAAAGCGGCAGAGTACATTCGGAAACACATGTTCTCGTTGGTTTTAAATTCTCATGGGTTGAGGGCGTGTCCTCGAGTCACCCTGATGATTTAGTGAAGAAGCAGAGCGATTAATCTTAGTGACAGACTATGGTTATCTGACCTCAGTCATTTAGGTGTAGAAAGAGTAAGACAGTTCTGGGAACCTTCATGATAACACAGTTCGCAGTTCTTTAAGCTTCACATGTGTCAAATTATCCCATCTGACGCTCATCTCAAACTTCTTATTGAGGAAAGTCAAGACTTTGGTCTCGAGACCTTCATCGGGGCTAATGTTTGAGAGAGATCCTGTGAGATTACATGTATTATGAGTTTGACACCAATATATAATTACCACTAAGATTCGGTTTAATAATGAATATATTTAAGGATTGTATGTTCTGTTTTCCCAGATGTTTTTGTAGCATGTCAGTCACATTATTTATCCTCAGTTCTTGGAATTTCCCTTTTTTTTTTGCACTTCTCAGATAAAATATCCTCAAAGATCAGACTGATCAACTATGTAAATAAATGGAGGTTGCAACCTTAATTTTGAACTTTGTCCCACAGTGTAGTATCTATACGAAACTCAAAACGCATGAGTACTTTCCAGACAAAGTCGATATTTAATCCTACATGATGTAGACTGACTAACATGTGTATCGGTGCATTTCCCCACACACTTGCCCCGATGATTCAAATTCAATCTTGCTTTGATCTACCCTTCTTATCAAAACGAGGCAAGAAAAGCACTGAGCATTTTTCTCTTTAAGTGTTGTCTCTGACTCCATCTTTCATCAATAATTCCAATTTCCAAGCAACAGAGAAGACACTTTTCACACGTTTTCTTTAGATATGAGTATAAATGAATGATGGTTCAGATGCCAGACCACGGAGGCGGGTGCTGCTGCCGAGACTCGTCCAGCTCCTGTGCTGCACGGAGTG
The DNA here is from genome assembly GCF_029030835.1 of Brachyistius frenatus. Taxonomy (NCBI): domain Eukaryota; kingdom Metazoa; phylum Chordata; class Actinopteri; family Embiotocidae; genus Brachyistius; species Brachyistius frenatus. Next base: position 7,220,761 of record NW_027210600.1, read on the forward strand.
ACGGCTAAACAGTGAAGGGATGAAAACAGGGAACGTGCAGTCTGTGAATGCAGCGGTGCTGCAATGGTGAGGTGCGGCGGAGGAGGGCATGGTCACAGTGGCTCTGGGGGTGGAGGTGCTGGAGGGGAAGAAGGGGGGGGGGTGCAGGCACTCAGTCAGGCTTCCTGTCTTGGCACGCCCTGCACTGCCCATTTCCTGCCTGCCTGCTGAAAAATATCCAGCTCCACCACCCCCTCCTTCCAGCTACAAACCTTGCTCAGTCAACCCAGACAGGCAGTGGCTGAGACCAAACACTACCCCGCTCACATTTCCTGCTGGACTCCTCCAGGTGTTTTTTTTTTTTTTTTTTTTTAATTTTAGGAAAGACTCTGCTTTGAGGAGTATTGATTGTTAAAGGCACAATCTGTGACTCAAATGTAAATAAAGAACCTAAACAGTAAAATCAGAACACGAGATCTGAATCACCGGTCACTCTCTGCTTCCTTCATATAAAGACAAAAAAGGATATATTATTATATCCGTCAGCGAACACCTGCCTATTTACACGTCCAGCAGATATCAACATTCATTTTGAAGTCCAGTTTCAGCCCAGCTGATGAGTGAAAGTCCAATATTCACTCTCCTTTAAACTGTCTGGTCTCCACCAGCTCCTGAGCTGCTTTCCAGCTCCACCATGTTCACGAGCTAGTTGCTAACTGTGTCAGTCTCCTGTTTGGTGCCAAGCAGGTAGAATACAGCCATTTTATCAGAGCCGTTTCCATGAAAGCAACTGCACCCTGAAACAATGCTGATAAGAGTTGCGAGCGTGAACTCTGGTTCACTGAAAAGTTTTGGACTCGAAAATGAAATGATGTCAATTTATTTTGAATACACACTGCAGTTTATATTGTCCACAAATAACAGACTGGTCCTTAAAGTCAGTGTTTCTTGTGTACTTGTTATTTTGCTGAAGGGAGTTTTGACCAACTAAAAATACAATTTCCTTGCAAGTTATACAACTTCTCTCATGGTTCGACGTGCACAACCAAAAATAAACCATTGAAACTGAAAGCAGGCCTTACTGCGGTGCATTACACACAAACACACACCCTCCTTCCCACCACAGGCTACAACACTATGAAATGTCACTTTTAATAAATGCATTCAAACGTCAGATAATAACTGGAAAAGCGTTTTGGGCCCAAATATTTTTCCAAGTGCAACTCCACCCGATTCAAAAGGTCGCTGCTCTGAACAGAGCCTTCTGTGTTGCTTGTTTAAGGACCGTGTTACGTGTCGCTTCGGACACAAACATCCGCTCTCATTCACCAGTCGCTCCGCATCTCTGGAAAAGCCGCATGGCTTGCACTGAGGAGAGGAAGGTAGTGGAAAAGTCTAGAAAGTCTGTCTCCAGTTGGCTATTTCTCATGTGTCCTTGTATGTACACACATACGGAGACCCAACTGTGAGAGGGGGAACTCGCAGAGGTCACGTCATACAGGCCTCATCGGAGGCACTGAGGGAGTTTCCATATTGATCTGCACCACTATCAAACATAATGGTCAAATTCTATCATCATGATGAAACCACGCATCAGCCTAATCACTGAAAGGACTTATCACTCCTGTACAGGCCTCGGAGACTGTTAACAGGAAGCTTGTTTTCCACAGAACACCCCGAGCACCTCCTATCCCATTAATAACAGGGCATTTGGTGATGCAGATAAACCCAGTGGGATGATGGTGTCTCTTAAGAGCCCATTAAGAAAGCATCAAAACATAGAGCTCCAGGATGTTTGGATGGTGGAGGGGGGGAGCGGGACCTCAGAGCACTGAGCTTCTGTTGCTCCGGGCAGAGGTGGAGGGCAGCAGCTGGTTGAAGACATGCACTCGCACACACACACACACACACACACACACACACACACACACACACACACACACACACACACACACACACACACACACACACACACACACACACACACACACAGAGAGAGAGAGAGAGAGAGAGAGAGAGAGAGAGAAGGCCGGGCTCTCAGACCTCCACCCCCGTAAGAGCTTTATGAGCCTTTCCTAACAGGACTGCTTTTGCAGCCTTGTGTGAAGGACCTTCAGCTCTGAAGCTTCCTGCAGGATTGGTGATGTCATGAAGACGCATCATAAAACAAGCATCTGTGCAGCTGACCTTGGCCGACTTACTAACACCTACACATCACAGAGTTTGTCTGTGTGTGTGTGTGTGTGTGTGTGTGTGTGTGTGTGTGTGTGTGTGTGTGTGTGTGTGTGTGTGTGTGTGTGTGTGTGTGTGTGTGTGTGTGTGTGTGTGTGTGTGTGTGTGTGTGTGTGTGTGTTTTCCTGAAGAGCTTGATGATGGCTTATGGATGGATCTGACACCAACTGAACACTAAACCTCCTGCAGCACACAGACTGATGTTGGGGGGTTTCTTTAAAGCAACACAGCCTGTTTTACAGGCCTGTGCCAGCTCGATTTGTTAGATTTGTTCAAGAAGAGCGCGTGTTTCCATGTTTCCTGAAGGCAAAAACAAGAATCTACTTCAGGGATTAATTCACACATTGAAATCTAGGCACAGATTATGTCACCAAAGACAAAGCGTCTGCTCATTATTTAATCAATAATACTATCGGTGCACAGTCTCGAGATTAAGACAATGCTGATTGGCTAAAGGCTGCTACAACAGTTTCAGAATTAACCTGCGATCTACGCCCAGTTAGATGAAACAACTGGAGATCATTCCTTACAGAGCATGGTCAGACCCGTGTATTCACACGGGGAATTTGGGTCGTGTAATACAAAACTAGTTTGTGTTAAGGCCAAAACTAACAGCTATTTTCACAATCAATTAATGTGCCGATTATTTTCTCAAGTCCGAAACTGTTGTTGTAAAATGTCTGACATGTTTACCCGACGAACAAAGGAATGTCTTCAAATTGATTCTTCTGTTCATCAAACAGGCAAAATTATTTTTCGAGTATTTTGGCACACAAAAATAGAACCAGGTTTTGCTGTAAAACCAAAAAAGACTAAAATTATTATTTTTTTTAAATTAAAAAAATTTTCCATTTTGTTTTCAAATTATTATTTCAGTGGAAGACCATCTGGTTTTTTTTAATTAGTCAACATTTAACACATTATGTATTTATTAACTTTTCTGTTAATTACAGGAAGCAGATTTCCAATTTTTGACGCTTACAAAAAAGGTTTCACTTGAAGCAACAAGATGACAAAACAATGTGACAAACGGGTCTAAAGATGCACACCTTGTAATCGCATTGTAATGTCCCTGGTCCAAACCTGGCTACAGACTGTTGCTGCATGTTGTTCTACACCGCAAACTAGCCAATAAAATGTCTGAAAATAGATGTTCTGCAAAAAAAAAAAAAAAAAAAAAACAGGAGTCTAAGTCTGCAGCAGCAAAATATCAGTTTAAACATTTCAACATCATGCATCTCCATACAAAACACCTTCCATGTGTTCGATCACATTCCTGCAGTGTGGGAATATACGGTTTTATGCTTGCATCTCTCTGGATTTTGTTTTCATACCACTACATGCCAAAAAGCCAAAACACAGTGTGAGAGAGAAGGCCAATAAACCACACAGGGCAGCCTTGAGGAGTTTTGTTGGATCCACAGTGCTGGACAGTTTCTTACCAACATCTAAAGGCTCGTCTGAAATAACCTGATAACTGAATGGAGATCCACATTGCTTCGCTACACCCACGCCACGTCTGCACTACATGCCCCGACTGACTTCACGTGGGCAGCTGAGGGTGATTTTCCTGTTCCAGTTATCAAATGAGGCCCTGCGTATCTACCTGCACTATTTCTTCTGCTGTTCCTTTAACTATTTCCTCCACAGACTCCTCTCCCCTGGTTGAGGATTACTGGAAAGAGGACTCTAGGTTGTGCTTTCATCACACACCCTCCCCCACACCTCCACTAAAAGTACACCCATCCATCCATGTTGGCAGTGAAAGGCCGGTCTTGTTGCTCCGGCTTATGTGCACCTGCTCCGGCAGCCCACTCTGGACACTTGGCCGGCCTGTTGGCCTCCATCGCATCATTCACAGCACTCCCGAGTCACAGGCACATAAACACACACACTTTGTTTAGCATCCAAATCTGGAATAAAGTCCACATTGTTTTTTTACTGAACAAAATATAATCTCAGCTGACTTTAAATTCGCACCTGGTGGCACCCATCTCTTGAGTTTATGCAACATCAACATAGCTATGCTCAGATCTGCCTTAAATTTGGTCTCCAACAAACTTCAGTACGTAATTGATATTCATAGCACATTTAAACTGTGCTTGCAGGACTTTTTCCACCAACCTGCAGCTGGAGACTGCTCCATGTAAAAAAAAAAAATAGAGGAAACATCTAAAGTATGAGATGGTTTTAGTTGCTGTTGGTTTGTTAGACAATTTTGAATGTCCACAGTCTATGTGAACACAAACTAGTGATCTCAGGGTCTTACGTTTTATTTTCTAAGTCTTAATGTTCTTCCGTTCAGCAGGGACCCCTTCGAGGACCCTGTGCGCCAGCTTTAAAACCACAGGAGAAAACACAGGAATGCAAAGACCTTCATGCCCGTCTTTTCCACAACAAAACCCTAAACTTCTCACGGCCAGATTTGGCTGCAATAATATCAGACAAGTCCCTGCTTGCTTGCATGCATGCAGCCCGGGTGTGTGTGTGTGCAGCAGCGGCAGCAGGACTTCTTGGACACCACCCCCACCTCCAAAAAAACAACAACCCAAAAACACACACGCAAATCTGTTGCTGCCGGGGATTTTTTTTCTCATCATTAATAAAGAAAACAAATCGGTGTTGAGAAACTTACAATTTTACTCAGATCCATGATCGTCCCCCAAAGCGGTGAGCGAGGATCCTCGGAGCCGGAGAGGAGATCCGCTTTATCCTGACGCGGAGTAATTAGTAACGGGAAAGCGATTGAGGCAACACATGCATTTGGGAGGAGAAGAAGCAGGGGGGAGGTGGAGTGGGCTGCTAGCTCAACATGTGTCCCGATTTGGTATTAAAACGCTCCTCTATCCTTCCTTCCTCGCTTCCTTCTCCTTTCTCTCCGAGTCCGACGTGCTCCCTTGTCGGCGAGGACTTCCAGCATCCGACCGCCGAGAAGACGAGGCCTGTCTGGGAGGGAAACCACTGACGACTACCGCCGATAATAGGCGCTCATCTCACCGCTGCTTCACATCAAGACCCCCCCCCGCTCTCACAGATCAGCCCGCATAGCGCCTAAACACCAAGACAGGAGGCTACCTTTATTTTGCAAATAGCCCGCTCTCCTCTTAGACAATAGTAGCATGGAGCCTGCAGAGTGGGATGGCTCAAAACCCGGTGGTTCCCAAGCTGGGGTCCGGGGACCGCCGGGGGGGTCCTGCAAGGGGGGGCGGGGGTGTGCAGGGAGGGAGGGAGACCCAGGAAATGAAAACAAAAAAACCTTCCACCCACTGTTGCTCCAATCGAGTCTTTACAAATGATTACCTGAGCTCACCTGCAGCAGGGGGTTTTAAAAAAAAAAAAACTAAACTCAAAATCATCCAACAGGGTCTCCCTCAGGGGGAGGGGGGAGTGCTGTCAGTAACACCTGATTAAAGGGTCCTTTGCAAGAACAAAGGTGTGGGAAGCCTGCATCTCTTCAAACACCACATTAAAAAAATTACGCACGTACACAAAATGTAACCACAACCACAAGAAGCAGCTGTAGAAACACCACTGAAAACAGAGGAGAAAGCATGACAGAAGACAACCAATACTTTGATCAATATTTACACTTGTTTCTAACAGGATTAAGTTTAAGATCATCTCCAGGATTTATTATTTATTCTGGCTGCAGTGATGTCGGTGCCTCGAAAAGAACAACTTTCCAAAGGTGGAAAAAGCCGAGCTTCCACTGTGGAAGCAATTCTGGCTGACTGATGCCCCCATCTGGTTTCTCTGAGACTGCCAGCTAAAGTCTTTCTGTGTTTGTGGTGCATAAACTGAGAGCATTATATGACAGCAGGCCTTATGAACACAAGACATGTGGTCATGTCACATGTGTAAATAATTAAATCGGTTAATGTTGGCTCACTAACTAAACAAAGCCATCGTTAGTGTTATTGATTACACCCGTGTGTCTATTCCTTCTATGACGAGTCAAAGTGTCAACTACTACGTGTTTCACATTTTTAAACCACTTGGACAAATCTATCTCACAGGCTCTGAGCAGGCATCCTTGCTCTCATAATGGGTTGCATTAGATTGTAAAGGTGTACCTAATAATCTGGTCAGTGTCTGTACATTACTAATCCTTATCAATCGCGTAATACAACCAGCGAGTGGTCTGATTGGCCCATATTCATTCTGCTGCAATTATAACCGACGTTAAACTTCTAGCCAGAGTCCTATAGAAGTGTCCTCAGTGACAAGAACAATGACAGTCCATCCCACACAAAGGCCTGATCTCAACACCATCCAGGCAGTCTGGGATTACATGAACAGACAGAAGACACTGAAACAGCCTCACACCACAGAACAACAACAAACCCACAAGATCCATATTTCAATCCAGGCCAGGCTTTTCTGTACAATCACACGACATCAGGTGACCAACCGCGGCCATTATCTCAGATAATCAATATGGCTTAATCATGATAAACAAAACACGTGATGATCTGAAAGCAGTTTGCTCCGCCAAGGCAGGATCACAGAATTTTCAAACATTTATCAAGCTCACAGAAGACCTCTGTGATTATTGTGGCCATAAATAAGCTTTCATTTTCACTCTGACATGTTGAATTAACACCAAGCCATGTCAATTTGGCGAGGTGAGTGGAATTACATCCCGATTAAAAAGGATCACACGGTATAATGTCAATCATTTGCAAATCTTCTAAATCATTTAAAAGCAAGTAACCAAAAACATAACTTTTCAATTAACTATAAAAAGTTATATTTTACATGAAAGAGGAGGAAGATACCGTATAGATTAGTCAGTTGCTGTTCACTATAAACTCATTAGACCAGTGGGGCTGCGCGTTATACCTCCGGGCTGCTCAGCAGTCTGTCTCCGAACAATGCCGTCTATTTTCCACCGAGTCTCTTCACTTCCTGGTACGGCGTGGGCCCCTCCGCCGAGGGCAGAGCATTTCTCACATACAGCAGTCCCACTCTGCCTCTGTCTGAAACCCTCTTCTGCCTCTCGTAAAGTCTACCCACCTGGAATAAAGGACACGTCTGACGCTCAGTCTCAATTTACGCGTGCGAAGCATGGACAAATAAAGTAGTCTGGTCGTTTTGTCAAAGTAAACGAGTGAAATAAATGTGCCATCTTCTTCCTCACATGTTACCATTCCCACGAACCTTTTAAAAAGTTCAGCAGTAATGTCACTGAGCACCTTCCTTCCTACGGTGAAGGAGAGACACTTTGTGACGTCACAGATGGAAGTTTCAACTAACCTGCTCATTTAGTGCTGGAGACAGAAGTCTCCCGATCAAACATCACAAACTTCTTCCCATAATGGTGCCATGATTTGCTCTAAATGTTTTACAAAACGCTGTCTTTGGTAAGCTAATGGGCTTAAAGGGTTTAAGGTCCGCTGAAGGAAATTGTCTTATCTCCCACCCACAACTGTTCCAATATGTGCTTTAACTGACTTTATGTCTCCCAGAGCAAAGCCCACCACACACTGTCTCAAGCATTTTGCTCAAAGAAAAGTTTTTGGTGTGTTCATATGTGGGTGCATGGGTGTTACCATCGTGTCCACCAACAGGGGGGTAGATGCCTAAATGATGCCTTTTAAGTTATGCAATATTATTAAAAAAGAAAATGAAAAAAAAGAAGAAGGGGGTTCATCAATAGAGCCGAAACCACCCACATGTTCATCATCTGTATGCTGTCGGAGTAATCATGATAAACAAACGCGTGATGATCTGAAAGCAGTTTGCTCCGCCGAGGCGGTATCACAGAATTTTCAAACATTTATCAAGTTCACAGAAGACCTCTGTGATTATTGTGGCCATAAATAATCTTTCATTTTCACTCTGACATGTTGAATTAACACCAAGCCATGTCAGTTTGGCGAGGTGAGTGGAATTACATCCCGATAAAAAAAGGATCACACGGTATAATGTTAATCATTTGCAAATCTTCTAAATCATTTAAAAGCAAGTAACCAAACACATAACTTTTCAATTAACTATAAAAAGTTATATTTTACATGAAAGAGGAGGAAGATACCGTATAGATTAGTCAGTCGCTGTTCACTATAAACGACCATAAGTTTGATCATTTTATGTTATTTCACAATCGTTTGTAATCAGCAGCCTTTGTCAGTGTTTCTTGTCACGTCGCTGAAAACTGTGTTGCACTCGTATGATTATTAAAATGAGGCGAGCTCATTTGCATACCACACGCTTACACTAATGGTGTAGGTTTCGGTGTGACTTTTGACCTCTGCTACAACTGAAACAAAAAGCAACCCTCCATCTCTGTCTTCCTGCCTTTCCGTGGTACTGTGCTGTAAAACACAGGAGAGGACTCCAAAACAATCTGTGAATCAAAGCCATTGTCGAGGCCGCCAGGAACTCATCGGTGCACTTTGTTCCACTTACTAACCTGCCACTCATGTCCAGCTCTTTTGTTCCACGCACAGTCAGTGCAATGAGGCCACAAACCACCGCCTGCTGTTTCTGCTGCCTCGGTGCTTTTAATGGTCTCGCTCTCATGCCTGCGTGCTTGTCTGTGTGCACACCTCGCGTATGCGGATATCCTGCTATAACTTCCCAGCGTTTTTTTTAAATTGCCGGATTTAAATAGGAGCCGAGGAGGATGTGAGACAATGAGCGATGGAGGGGAGATGACCGAAGTGAAGAGAAAGAGGGGAACGTGAGGCAGACAGGCGGGGAGATTAAAACCAAAAAAGGCTCGTCTACGTCCGCTCTGCTGGGTTCTGCTTGTGCCCGAGGGCCATGAACCTGCTCCTCCCCTGAATTCCACAGCTGCCAGGGCACCAAGCAGCACTTGAGGAGGGCCGAGGATGGGAGGATCCGGGGGATGTCCATCAGGTCAGATTTACACCTGCTGTTTGCCAGACAAGGTTCATGTATGCCAGCGGCCGGGCGATAGGAACAAAATCAAATATCTCCATATTATTGACCAAATACCTCGATATCAATACTGCGACAATACTGTAGAGACAACTATGTTTTCATAAATACTCACCAGTAATATAAATCTAATGACGTAATGAGAAGGTAAAGGTAAATATTAACTAGAACAGTCTAGTAAGTTCAGAAAACTCCCATCACTTTACTGTAATGCAACCTTTAAAACCAGGAAAAGACTCGTGCCATATGATATTACAATATCCAAAATCTAAGATGACATCTAGCTTGTATCACAATATGGATGCAGTATTGCCCAGCTCCACTTTTGCAGCTAAAATGAGGTATGTGAGAATCGGACCCTGCCGTTCTGCAATTACCGGAAACAATTAGAACATTTGAATGCGTCACCTGCCAACACATTTGGAGCTTTGATTATTTTAACCAGAAATAAACGTGTTTTTCTGCCCTCTGTTTAACGCACACAATAAACACACTGATGGCTTCTATCCAACAGCAGACGTGGTACTTTGTAAAAAACAAAAAAACAAAACACTTTTGTTACGTGTTCTGCAACAGCTGCAGCAACACTCAGACGTCTTAATTTGAAAATACTTTAGAGCGGTGGTCCTTCCCTTCCCACGACGTAGATGTTGACCGATGAGTTTGGAAAGTGTCCGGCGTTTCGCACCGAAGTTTGTGGCCGTTCAACGAGAGTCGCACCGACCAGGGCTGCGCAAGATATCGTTTCTGCATCGACGTCGCGGTGAACTAGTCCCATCAAAGGACATGCAACGTCAAGCAAGGCAAATGAACTCAAACGGGTCAGGCTACAACTTCTTTTGCTACGTCATAAAAAAATAAAAAAAAAACGAAAAACTAGCTCAGTTCTCATTTTCTATGACTTATCTACAAAAGAAGTCTGTTTGATGTCACATGGTTTTCTCTTGACGTAATGGTTCGGGGGATACAAGGAGTTTGCTGCAAGTGAATTTCCACGATCGCGCCAATCATTTAAAAATGACTGATTCTTTCAAAATGGAGCATTTCAAGCAATATGCAGGATTTTGTTTCGTATCACAAAATACACACGGGTGTCAAATTAAAGAAAGGTGTTGATCCACCACGTGGACGACAGCTTCCGTTTCTCGCTGGCATTGATTCTACAGGTGTCTGAACTCTACTGGAGGGATGAAACAAAAAGCCAGAACCACCGTGTCCCCTCGCTGCGGGGGTCAAGCATTCAGCGCTGTCTTTTCATTCGTTTCCCGTCTGTCTATCAAATGTCAGTTTTTCTCCAATCTTGTTCTGCCTTACTGCCAACCGTCCAACACACACACACACACACACACACACACACACACACGCACTCGAGTAAAGATACAAACGAGAGTGAACTCCGTGTGGACAAGTAAAGAGGAGGGAGGAGGCCAGCGGGAGGTCTAATTTTAAGGCCTTAATTATGTAACATACAATGCGGTGTCACTCAGTAGCTCACAGATCCCAACTTGAGGAACTGGAGCCCCAGAAGTTTTCCACAAGCACTAATTATGGCTCATATCGGCCCAGAGATTACTACCTACACCCGCTTCCAAATGAAAAACCCTCCTGTGGCCTCTGAGACGAGGGCGCTGGCATCTCGGACACTTTGGAGCCTGAAGATAAAGAATAGAAAATGTGTTGTGTTCCCTACTGGCTTGTTATTTACTCGCTGGGTTTCCTACAGCTATCGAGAATATGATTCCAGCACCAAACCAAAACATGCGATGACGTTTCGAGACAAACACGGCAACAGATTAAATCCGCCTAAATTAAAGGGTCAGCTGCTATTATGAGGCAAAACATGTCATTAAAAGTAAGCGCTGTGCGCTATCTGGCTGCCCTGGTTTATGCTTTTTATAACCCAGCGCGGTCACCGTGACAGGGAGGATTTTGAACGCAACAGAGAGAAAGACAAGCAGTTCTAGGAAAGAGTTTTACACGACTACGGTTTTAAGTCCAAGTATGGACGACCGTGAACATTTTCATTTACTCTGTCCTCTGAACACTGCAAACTATTTTCAGAAGTTAAGCAAGCAACAAAGATGCGTCAGAGCTTAAAGAATTAGTTGGTTAACTCATTGTTTGTCACTCTTTATTACATTTTTAAATCCAAAACGTGAAATTGTTGACAAAATAACCAGAACACTATCAAGTAAATGAAAGTATTTCTAAAGTGTAGCTCTCAAAGCAGACTTTAACTTCATATTCACCGGGGGATTAATAATAACATTAGCAAGTGTCCTTTATGGCAGAGCAGGCTGTCTGTCTGTCTAACAATCTAAGATATCTGTGGACAGACACTGGGTTTTCTGCAGCGGAGGTGAAAGCCAGCCACCCAGCAGATTTAGGCGGCTTTAGAGCACAACAGATCCGAGGAGATTATCTCTCGTTGATCCGCTGTGAAGCAGACAGCGGATTCATTGATTCCTTGCACCTCCTGCAACAGCTCTGGATCTCCAGTCAAGAATCAACCACAAGGTGAGAAGACAAAAAAAAAGGAAAAAAAAAAAAAAAAAGGGGAATCGCGAGCAGCATGTGCACGTGTAACAAATCCTAATCCGAGATATTTGTTATGACTTTACAGAAGAGAAACCGGCACCGCGAGTAAGCATGTGTCGAGAAGAAGCAAACCAAACTCATCCTTCTGCAACATTTCCTGAAGAAATCTGATCAACGTTCTCGGAGAGCTCCAAACAAGGCTAAAAAACTATCGCAGCAGGACGAAACTCCTGCTCCGCTCGTGTCTCTTCTTGCGTCACCTGCCACAGCATGTTGCGTGAGAAAACTATGAGCGTGTGTTACGCTGCCGGAGAGCTTTATCTTGACACACTTTGTGGAGGGTCTGATCCCAGGAGCCTGACGGTGACCCAGTGACCAACAGGCTTGGCTCGGGAAACGTAAAGCTACGCAATGCTCTCTCGTCACCTCTAATCCATGCTCTGTGTGTGTGTGTGTGTGTGTGTGTGTGTTAGGGTGAGGCATGGAGAAGAGGGGGCGGGGGGGGGGCAAACTGACCGCGACCATCTCGACGCAGAGTTGCCAAATACCTGCTGTGCACATTTAGGCTGTGTTGACTGCGCTGTCCACTTTAGCAGCCGCTGTGGACGGATGGGAGAAGCATGTTGCAGTTGGGCTGCCTTGATTCATCTGACCTACTTCCCCCTCCCTCACCCACCCACCCACCCGCATTTCCCTCCCTTGTGCCTGGTCTGGGGAGAGGGGAGGGGAGACCACCAGGCAGGAAGCAGCAGGCTCTACAGCATAACAGCAGCCTGCATACTGTCCATACTGCTCAGTGGGAGGAGCAGATCATGCAGAATCACATTCATTTATTATTCATCAGCAGCCGCAACATCAAAACTAAACACAACATGGACAGAAAATCCACTCGGGCTACTACATCAGGCACCGAAAGCAGAATTCACCCATCAAACCATCTTCATCCTCACTGGTCCTGCCTGGACTGCGAGGCCTTCAGGAGGTGCTGACAGCCCGGCAGCTCCATGGAGCCTCAACTTGCCTCCCTCTTGTCTGGTTTATACAGCAGTTAGGCAAAACAGCACAGTTATCTGAATTCAAGAGGCCACCGACCCACATTTCAACAGCTCTTTTGTTATAAAGTGGAGTCATTTGTATCTGCTGACCGCAGACAGACATCTGGGAAAGTAACAATAATCTGGATCAAATAACCGACACGGTGCAATCCAAAGTATTACAACAGGAAGAGTAGGTGTTTTATAATGTAAATCACAAGTGTTGTTCTTCTTCTCCTCACTTTTCTTGGCACAATCTCAGTGCACTGTAGTTTAGGAGACAACAAACAGACATGACTGTTAATCCTCCCCAGCACATAAAGCGGCTCTCAGCCAAGACATTGTTCGTCCGACGCTTTCATGAGAAATAATGTTATCCTATCAACATGCAGCCTTTGTGCTTCCTACCTGCCCTCTCTCAAAGTTTTCCTTCTCCAGCTCCAGGCTGTTCGCCCCTCCGGTCCGTCGGATCACTTTGGGGATAGCGTTGGGGACTTGCTGCATGGAGCTTTTCACTCGATCCATTGTCGTGTCCGACAGAAAAACACAGCAGCGAAAGAAAATTATAATAATTAAAAAAACAGAAACTTTCCGCCGATAAGCAGGCTAGGCTGTAAAAAAAAAAAAAAAAAAAAAAAAAATCCCACTAAAATACGAGCTGCACCAACTATGGCGGGTAGCCGTCCATGCTGGACTCTTCGCCCCGTTCACTGGAGCGTTTGGCCTTTCTGTCCAACACCCCAGTCAATGACAGGAGGAGCAGCCCGAGCGGCACCAGCGTCAAGTAAGCCAGGAAGAGACCATTTCCGTTTTCATTTTTCAAAATAAAACTCCCATATAACTAATGGGAGGCACCAGGGAGAGTGAATGAAAAGTGTAGTGCGTGAATCTTACGTAATTATACGTAGTTCAACACTTTAAAGACTTAAGCGCAGCCTCTTTTCAACTGTGCAAATAGCCTTCAGCCTATATAACAGCTTCAGTTTTATAGTCATATCTGTTAATTATGGTGACATTTCCCATTTGTCCTCTGATTGACATTTTAAACTAAATTACTGCAAGAAATATGGTTGATAAACATCTTGAGATGTAGTGAAAGTATTCAGCTTTTTTAAGAAAAATCCCTGATAACACAGTGAAAACACTTCATGTAAAAAATATGTTTTCAAAACCTTACTTCACTAAAAGTATGTGTATCATCAAGAGAATGTACTTATAGTCCCAAAAGGAAAATAACTCATTTTGCAGAAAAAGGCTCCTTGTAAGTGTTTTGGTATTATCACATAGCCTACTGTATGATGTTATTTTTTTTTTAAATTAATTTCTATGCCACAATAATGTGTATTTTACTACTACAGTTAGCCTGTATAAGGTGCTGACTTCACCTACTTCCTATAGATGCTGTTAGTTTAATCTACAGTAATGCATCATTTTATATGATTGATAATCAAATGTTTGGGGTGTTGCTGTCTTGTGAAAATCAGTCCTGTTTTCAGCTTTGATGCATTTTCCAGCTGATCCAAGTGTATGTTCAACAATAAAGGAAAATTTCATTTTTCAGTTTATTAGAAAATATAAAATTTGAAATCACCAAATTTGTAGATTCGTGGCTCTCAGTGGAATCTGTATAGGAACCAGAAACTAAAGCTGTCTCTTAGGTGTACTCTAATGAAATAGAAGAATAATGTAACTTAACATGGAAATTTGTAAAGTACAAATACCTGGATTTTGTACTTACTTGTCCTCCCAGTGTAGTCAGCCACTGGCTGCAGCTCCGGCAGGGCCCGCCTTCACCATCGGTAATGTGCACAGATTTTTTTTCTCCAGCCTGCATGATCCAAAAACTCTACCAGCAGTCTTATCATACTCTAATCAAACAAACATGACATATTGACAAGAATATCCCAGCTGGGTTGGAAAAGTTCAGGCACAATAATATTCAGTCTTACTTGGCTGAGATACTTTAAGACAGATAGATTTCATATTTCCTAGTTGTTAAAGCCATTCTTGTTTTTGTTGGCAACAGCAATTCAATTGTAAATGTCACAATCTTTGCCCTTTTGTTTTTTTACAATGGTGCTTTTGGTCACAGTAATATGATCTGAAATAGATTTGAGTTTAATAGGCCTATATTTAAATTTAGAACTCCTGATGAATAATGACACATCGGTACAATTCAAAGCTGCTTTATGTAGCAAATGATGGCAACAGAAATCATTAAGCGTTTGAATACACAGCACTTCGTGTCACAAGCACTGCATGAAATGACGGCTGAGATCCGTTTGCCCAAGTAATAAAACTATGTACTTTGTTCCCTTTTGGTGAAACTATTTTCACAGTTGTTTTGCAGGGCTGCACCTCAGTGGACCACAGTCCATTTGGATCAGTTTTGGTAAAGTGGAAATAAGTCAAACAGAGCTGACCCTGCTCATGTGCTCTCTGGGAGATATAAGAAAGTAAATGAGGATTTCCTGTCAGAGATTATTCTTATCACATCAATAAATCAGAACTGTAAAAGACAGCCTTTGCTCTCAGTCATTGAAGCACAGGAGGATTGTTTGCTCTACTCGACTCAATTGTATCCTCTGCTGGTCAAACATGGGAACATGTACATTTTAGACAGGTTTTTGTCTCAATAAATTCACTGTAGGAGCAAATCCAATTTTTCATCCCACAAAAATATAAAAATATACATTAAAAAAGTGAAAGATAACAATCTAAAAAATAAAATAACAATTAAAAGAATAAATAGGTGGGAAGGGTACTCAGGGAAAAAAGCACCAATGTCACAATGTAAAAATGCACCATGACTTTATGTACGAGTTACTTTAGTTCAGTATATGCCAACCTGGGGTCAGGGCCCCATTCAGACTGTTACAAGAGAAATCTGGTGTGGTCGTGAAGTGACTGAGAAAACACAATCTTCTGCAAGTGAAAGCTCGGACAATGATTTAAATAAAACCTTCAGTTTATAGGGAATTATTTTTGGTGTAACGGCGAACAACTCATCTGAACTGGGACAGGGGCACCAACCAGATATTGCAACAAAAATGTAGGGCTTATTTTTAGCAAAGCACGTGGGAATTTGCAAAGAAAGCAGGGAAGCTGGAGGCTATTTATGTCACAAATAAATTTGGTTGAGTAAAAAGTTCAATTCAGCTGAATTATAACAGGGTAGTATAAAGTAAAATAAAATGGAAATACTTAAGTAATATTAGCTGGTCTACTTCAAAATTGTACTTCAGTACAGAAGATGAGTGAAAATTATAATAAAATAAAATTCCCAATTAGGTCAAATCTAATAAATAGATATAAAATTTAAAAGAAAATAGATTGATAATATAGATTAAAAACATAGATAGATAGGATTATAAATGTGTCTAACTTGAACATAGTGAGGAATGTGATGCCAAAAAAGGAGAGGGGTAAAAAAAAAAAAAAACATAGACGAGGAAATCTCGCGAGATTACCAGTGTAACGGAGGACTGGGGCTTGGTCTTGAAGTTTTCAGATGCATCTGTAGATGAATCATAACAGCATCAAGATGTCGGGACGATCAGGCCGCGCTGAGACCCGAAGTCGGGCTAAAGATGACATTAAAAAGGTCCTGGCGGCCATCGAGAAAGTGCGCAAATGGTATGTAAGCTGTGTGCGGGCGACAATATGGAGGGAAATGTGTTAGTAGACCGCAGCCTGATATCTGCTGCGTCGCTCAACAAACTTCAGTCGGAAAAGTTAGATGATTGACGAGGCTGCTGACCAACCAGAGCCCTCGTTTGACAGGAGAGGCGGGGCTAGTTGAGTTTTTCCGCCGAGAGAGCTGTCAATATGGCTCCAGCCTCACATGCAGCGACTGTCCTGTTAGTCACATAATAATGAAATCATTGAACACCCCTGGTCATGTTTAATGATTTGTACACGCTCCTGCAGTGAGCATAAGAAGATGTTTGATCAGCTGTCATCTCTGCTGTGGACAGAGAGGACATGAGCTTGTATTACTGTATGTCATGTTGCAGATTAATATTATTAAAGCTAATGGCAGTGTTAGGTGTACACTGAGCTCCCCTCTGACGTCTGTCATAATCATTTTATCCTCAGGGAGAAGAAATGGGTGACAGTGGGAGACACATCCTTGCGTATATTCAAGTGGGTGCCAGTGACAGAAACAAAGCAGGTTTGGGCCTCTGTCATGTGCATACGCTACAGTTTCACTGCTCTTCTGTTTGTTGGTTTATTTATGTTTTTTCTCGTGCATTTTACACTTTCCGTGATCAGATATATCACACCAAATCCACCGGTGGAGACGTCAGAGGGTTAAAAGATGTGGTCCTGGAAAACACAAACTCTTTACTGGATTTCACTGGTGAGTTTTTGGGCTAATTTTTATTAAGAATGAAAATATTAATGTAGAGCTGAAACACAGATTACACTGATTAATCGATTAGTTGATCGACAGAAAATTAATCACCAACTATTTTGAGAATCATTTAATTGTTTTGGTTTATTTGTCTAAATAAAAAGCTTAAATTATCTTATTCCAGCATCTTAAACATCAATATTTCCTTTTTCTTTTCATCCTCCGTAATATCAAATTTGATATCTTTTGGTAGTGGACTGTCAATTTTGACCAAAAAAAAGACATTGCAGGCTGCACTTTGGACTTTGGGAAACACTGGTTGACATTTTTCATAATTTTCTGACATTTCAAACACCAAACTATAAATCAAGTCATCGAGAACATATTCAACCGAAGAATCAATAGGAAATAACGGTTAGTTGCAGCCCTATTGTCAGCTGATGTTCTGTGTGTGTCCCGTGCCTCAGATGAAAACAGCAACCAGAGCTTTCTGTCTGACGTTTACCAGCCTAAAATGGACAACAGCAGCAGCACTTCCAGCTCGCAGCAGGTCAGCCCTCCGCAACCCTCCAGCCTTCGAACTGAAGACTCTCAGCCGCCAATGCTCGGCCAAGAGATCGTGGATGGTGCGTGGATGGCTCTCCTGAACAACCTTTTTATTCAGTTATACACACATTCCTTTCAATTTGTAAAGGCGCACACAAAAGATACTGTATTTGTGTATTTATAGCACTTGCATAGATGTCTAGACTAAACTCTGTATTTGACAAGTGGCAACGACAACATACAATGACAAATATGTTAACATACCAATATGACATCACTGACATGTGTCCTGTACTGTCTCTGTATTCTTTCACTGTCAAAACTGCATTAATGAGGATATTATTATGTTAATACTTTCCTCGTTAACACAGAGCCCGTTCACTCAGGACAAGAGGGGGCCGACGAGCCACCTACTCTCATCAAGGAAGATCTTCTTTCATCAGGAACTATCAGACGGAGCACCCCAGACACACAGGTTTACTTAACCACAAGACTCGGTCAAAACCTAGTATATAGCTGAACTGTGTATAAAATACTAGAGGGATTTTAATTTGAAACCAGGTCTTTTCATTTGAAACGGATACAGGAAGTCAGGGCGTTTGGCCGACCGTTGGGGACTTCAGTCAGACCAGTCATGGTCCAGTCATGGACGCTTTAACCAGTTTACAGTTGGTTCCACTTGCAAACTTTAAGATCAAGATTACTTTTCCACAGTCTAGAAAGTCACGTCTTACGTCACTGTATTCGTCTCCACTTTTCCAGCAATGCTAGCGCCAACTTCAAGCACAACAACTATTTTTCGAGTCAAGTTTTAAGGCAAGGTTATTTTGGATTTCCATGAGGGACCACAGTGTAAGGAGACCATTTGCTTCCTACACACATCACTGTTGTTTGTCCTTTACTTGACTTAATATTTTTATGCTGAAGCGTTGGTCTTGAAGTTTTAGTCGGTCTTGGTTGGCCATGATAATTCCTCCACCAGCCCCTGACATGGTTCTTGACTGTAGACCAGCCAGGTATTGGTGCCGCTCTGGAAACAGTTTTCCTAGAAAACAGATGGTTGTTTTGTTTTTTTTGCTGTGGAAATTTGAACACAAAAAAATGGTTTAAGATTAGAAACAGGTTTCAAACCTGGCATCGAACCGCTTTAGTGGAAACTGGGTAACAGTGACAGGCAGTCGTGTTCATAGGGACGACCCTGCTGTTGAGGTTCGGCCAAAAATGGGTTCAAGGAAGACTGCAAACATTTGCTTTGATAAAATTATTTGTGTGGTGTTCGATTCATGACCTAAATCTGATGCCAATTAAAACTAGAATCGTTTCAAACCATATAATCACTTTTACGACTTGTTTGATTTGTTCCTTTTTGTTCAACAGGAAGAACTGGATGAATCAGGAGCCCCTCCTTTAAAGAAGATTTGCACAGGAGAAAATGCTGTTCTGAGATAGCTTATTTATAATCCTTTTGCCAAAATGCACATACCTGTCCTCAAGTTGTTTCAAGATTAGCAACTCTTTCAGAAGTATTCTGGTCCTCTTTACATATTTACACAAATATTATTCTTTAAATTTCAGCTAATGACAAAATAAATGTATTAACTGTAAAATCTTTTTTCACTGTTAAAGGTCTTTGAAGTCTCACTGTTTGAAGTCATTTTTGAAAAGAATGGAGGACTTTCCAGACTTTGTATGAAGCGGGATGTTTATTTTCATCCACATGCTGTAAATGTCTAGTTTTCTGGCAAGTGTTTCAGATTTACTCTTTATGCAGTTGGACTTTTGCATGTTTCCATATTCTATTGCTTTTATTTTCAGGATTTACATGCTATTTTGAAAAGATGTTATATGTGTAGCTTTATGCAGATTGATATTTAGATGTGCCATTATGTATTGAAAACCATGCCCTTTCTTGAACAAATCTTCTCTTGGCTTATCACCTGCAAGAATAGATGGCTTTTTAAACAAAAATTTGCGTATATATAATATAATTTGCTCGTGTTTTTCCACTGAAAACGTTTTGTAAACCA
Organism: Brachyistius frenatus; assembly: GCF_029030835.1. Taxonomy (NCBI): domain Eukaryota; kingdom Metazoa; phylum Chordata; class Actinopteri; family Embiotocidae; genus Brachyistius; species Brachyistius frenatus. Next base: position 7,240,380 of record NW_027210600.1, read on the forward strand.
TAATAAATGCTACCTTCCATTTTAATCAGTCGATGTTGCAAATCTGGTATTCATTCAACCAAACGTGTTGCAATCGCTCCGTTGTTGCAAAGGCAGGCCCACACAGGATAACCTATTGGGTGCGTTTGACTTTGTGCGGCGCTGCGCAGCGCTGACTTAAAGTGATGCATGCTGGACTTACAACATTGCATAATGGTTAAAAATTTTGTCTGACTTTAGCCGGTGCTGCAAAATGTCATGATGTCGCATGATATTAAAACCTTGCAGGAGCAAGGCGGCTACAGCTGCTCTTCTCCAGCTGCACCGGGTCAGAACCTCCTCGTTGACGACTCTACTCTATCCTGATAGGTTTAAAGTTTCAACGACATGAATGATGTGACGTTTATTTTTATTCTAAGACCTTCACAGCAGTAATCTCCTACAATTATCTTTCCTAATTTATTGATCTGCTCCTTCTGTAGCTCAGGTTTTACATCTGGACACAGACACGCTGTAGTTTTACATCCAGAAAAAATAAGGTTGTTTCTATTAAACATACTTAGATCTAATTTTATGTGTCCAAAACTAATGTAAACTGTCTGGTCAGTAAATTCTAGAGAGCAATATATTTGGGTGGATAAACAGTGTCAGCTCATCAGTTTGAATAATTGAGGTTTCCACTTCTAAAATATAAACTACAGAGTTATGTGAACAAGCTGCTGCTGAGACACAGCTGGACGGATTTGTATGTGTTGGCATGTTGCTTATTGATGATGTAATGTTTCATGGTACAAACCCGAGTTTCTGTTGTAAGGACCTCACTGTGTTCAGAGCCCTGACATAACTTGTGTTATTATTTGGAGCTATATATTTATAATGGAAATAAGCTTAAGTGAAAATGAAAGGCAAAACCTGCGAGATAGAATAGACCAATCAGACAGCAGGATAGAATAGACCAATCAGATAGCAGAATAGAATAGAACAATCAGAAAGTAGGATAGAAAAGACAAATCAGATAGCAGGATAGAATAGACCAATCAGAAAGTAGGATAGAAAAGACAAATCAGATAGCAGGATAGAATAGACCAATCAGAAAGCAGATAAAATAGACCAATCACACAGCAGGAGAATAGACCAATCAGAAAGCAGGATAGAATGGACCAATCAGAAAGCAGGCTAGAATACACCAATGGGAAAGCAGGTTAGAATAGACCAGGCAGCAGGGTAGAATAGACCAATTGGGAAGCAGGATAGAATAGACCGATCAGAAAGCAGTATAGAATAGACCAATGGGAAAGCAGGATAGAATGGGCCAATCAGAGAGCAGGCTAGAATAGACCAATCAGACCACAGGAACACCTGCACAGCTGCTCTGCAGTTTGTATTTTAAGCATATAAGTGTCAATATTTCAGACTGATGAGGTGACACTGACAAATTTACAGACCAGACAGTTTGCATCAGTGTTCAACACACCAAATTATATCTAAGTATGTTTAATAGAAACAACCTCTTTTACAGCTTTCTTGCTGAATGTAAAACTACACTGTGTCTGTGTCCAGATGTAAAACCTGAGCTACAGAAGGAGCAGATGTATAAATTAGGAGAGATAACTACAGGTGATAACTGTTCTGACAGTCTTAGAATAAAAACAAACATCACGTCATGCGTGTCGATGAAACTTTAAACCTATCAGGATAAAGTAGTGTAGTCACAGAAGAGGTTCTCCACTGTTGCAGCCGGAGGAGAGCAACTGCAGCCCCTCGCTCCTGCCAGGTTTTATTATCATGTGACAAACACACCTAAAGGTGTCCGACTTGACGGCAGTTTTTTTTAATACTCCTCCTCTGCAGCCACCGACAGCTCTCGCCGACCATCCCATCAAGTCAGACGAAGTCAGACGCAGTTGAAGTTGACACACCCATTGTCTAATCAGACCTGTTCAAAATGGAGCCCAGACAATGGGTGTAACAATTAATGTGATAATTGAAATAGGAATTAATTTCACATTAGTTTTGAATACATACATTATCAAACTATGGACAAATGTTTTGGTATTAATGAATTAAATATGCCATAAAAATGCTTTTGTCATCAGTTGACCTCTAGCCTCTAGTTTCTATTCTATTCGGGCGTGGTTTATTTAAAGTGGCTGCCCTGCACTGACAATAGACGGGCCATATCAGCCAATGAGAGACAGTCCTACCAATTCGATGACGGCGCCTCTCGGAGGCAGCCAATGAACGCGGAGAGGGGGCGGGAGGTGCCTGCGACGCCGCTTGCTGCCGGGGAAACGGAGTTCTGACGGTGTACGGAATTGTACCGGTGGAATAGAAACTCCCGCCATTTCGACAAGGAATTAACCTCTTGGTTGATTCAGGTTACTTTCTTTTTGCACTTACCGACGCTGGTATCTGATAAGAAAAAGAAGCTCCGACCGTACGAACAATGCGGCGAATAATGTCCGAACGAGAACGGGCTTAATTCACAAAGACTTGGTCGGGACGACACAGCGCGCCAGACCGCCTGCTGAACTGCGACCTGACTGTTGCCGCGAGTTTGATTTCGGGGTGTCGCTTCATGTCCACCTGAAGTTGACCAACTATCCCGGGAAAACAAGTCCGACAGCGTGTAAAGACACTTGTGTGTGTAAAAAGAAAAAAAGAAAAAAAAAAAACCTCCAACATGACGCCGCGACGTGAGGAGCGCAGGATGATGCGATGAGGCCGGCGGCAAGAAGCGCACTGTTATTGTTTTGCAACCAGATAGCAACCCGAGCTAGTCCGCTAGCTGCTCCACGCTGAGTGCCGGGCCTGCCGGCGGTAACGTGAGACGGCGTTAGCACCTCGGCCCCCTCGGCGACATACTAGTGCGGATTTGGTGTACCAGCTCGTTGCCTAGAAGACCTTTATTTTTTTTTAAATTTTTTTTTTTTTTTTTTTGTGTACCTCCTGGATTTGAAATGGCACCGCTTCTGGGCCGGAAACCGTACCCGCTGGCTAAGCCGCTAGCCGAGCTACCAGGCCCGGGAGAGGAGGTCTTCATCATCGAGCACACCAAGGAGGCCTTCAGGAACAAAGAGTATCCTTCGACGTGATGCCGATGCTCGCTCACAGCCGGCCACACACACACACACACACACACACACACACACTGCTCGCCCTTTGTCTACCCGCGTAGCTGAATCGGTGCTCCCGCTTGTCACGTGCGCAGGACCGGAGAGCCGAAGCACCGATTTAGTCGTGAGTTTGACGTTTTTGAGTTCCCCCCCCCCCCGCCGGCATGTACACAGTTTCACATCGGACCACCAGTTCGCGAAGCTCCCGTCCGGATCGCTTCGCTGATCACCGCCGCTGCTGCTAGATTATTTAACTAAAGCCAAGCGGGGAGATGAGGCTTTTAAAAAGGCACGCGGCGCGTTGACTCGTGCCCGGTGAGATTGTAAATAGATCCCCAAAACAAACAAACAAACAAACAAACAACAACAACAAAAAAAGCGTCTTGTCACTTTCAATCTTTTACGGCCCCGCTTGTCAGCTACGGATGCTAACAGGGTTAGCTCGCACGCTGCTAACGGAGGTATCCCCATTATGTCACAATAGCCTCGTCTTGAGTTAGCTGGTAAATGTCGGAGCATCTTTAGAGACGGCTTCCCTTTAGGGAGTTTTTGACGGGTGGAGAAAACAGCTGACTTTTGACAAGTGCTCCCTGATTTTTTTTAAGACGGCGTTTGTCTTTTAGGTCGGAGAGTTTCTGCTGGTGTACGTGGGTAACTTCACCCTCTGGTTCACAGGGTGCTCGTGTGGTCGCTTCAAGGCGCCGGAGAACCGAAACTGTCAGCGAGGTTGTGAAGCCAGTTGTCAGCTTTAATGTGAGACACGAGGCCAGAGCAACAACAACAACAAAAAAGTGGTCCTAAAATGTGGTGTCACGAGTTGGGAGAAGATTTTTTTGTTTGTTTGTTTGTTTTTAATTCCTGCAAGTGAAATAGCCGACGTGTTGATTGAACTGTTGGTGGCTGTGTTTGAACTTTTCCTCGCACGCCTTCGTCGAGCTTCTTCCACTGACCCATCGGTGGGAACAGAAGAAATGACTCGGAGACGCTTTGTTGGTTGTTTTCGGTCATCAGAGGCAGCATCAAACCTCCGAGTCCCATCCGTCACCCACACAAGTATGTTTTACTTTTTCGGGCAACTTTTGGTGGCCCCGTGCTGTCGACAACTTCCCTTGCAATTATTACTCGTAACAGGCCTCTAACCCATTTCCTGTCATGTTGGTTTGAGTGCAACCCACGAACAGGGCTGGGCAATATATCGATATTTGATCGTGTCAAGACATGACCGATATTGTCTCAGGTTTTGGATATTAAAACTGTCGTCTTTTTCCAGTCTTGAAGGCTGCATGACAGTAAGGTGTTGTCATTTTATGAACACTACGGACCGATCGAGCTGTTATATCATTTGACTTTAGCCACGTTGTCATTATACACACATTACTGATTATTATATAACAAAAATCTCATGATGTGAATATTTTGTGAAAGCACCAATGGTCATCCTTACAATATTGATATCGAGGCATTTGATCAAAGGTATTGTGGTATTTGATTCTGTTCATAAAGCCCAGCCCGAACCACCCGGTTGGATTTTGTTTTGAAAAGCCTTTGTATGTTGGGTGTCCCTCTGCCTCTCTCTACTGACACCACTGTGATAGTGTAATGTAATCATGTTTTGTTTTGTTTTTATTACTAAGGAAAAAGCCTAACGGTGGAACTGTTTACATGCGAGTATTGTAATTTCCTTGACAAAATGCTACAGCGAGTACGAGGCACGATTGCTGAGGTACAGTGAACGCATCTGGACATGCAAGAGCACTGGAAGCAACCAGCTCACGCACAAAGAAGCATGGGAGGAGGAACAAGAAGTCACTGAACTGTTAGTATTACAGCCGACGCTTTCTATGTGCACGGTCGTGATTGTGTGAACCGTTGGTCTCCTCTGCCGATGTTCGTCAACAGGCTGTAGAGATTTTGTAATGGCTGTTACATAAGTGAATAATACATAGGCTCAGCTGCGTTGGTCGCTACGCTTTGCATTCAGATGTTTGGTAAATCTTTGGTCCTCATAAATATCTAACTATATAAAACTCTGCTAGCTATTGAGATGCACCGGTGGCAAAAAGTACAGAATAGCCACGCTAACATTAGTATCAACAAAGAGCCATACTCTCCCAGTGAAGGTCACAAGGCTTACTGCTTTGCTCTGATTGGATACATGTGGTGCTCCTCCTCCCATTCTATTTAGAGGGTGAGTGATTGAGTCATCCTTGAATCTGCAATGGCCTGATGAGAGTTCGCTTATCCTGATCTGACAAGGGGGAGGGATAGATTAGCTCAGTCCTCTCGTCACCAAACAGGTGTACATACACCGAGTTCAAATGTGATCGTAGCAAGAGGAAGGGTGAACTAAATTATATATGTAGCCCAAAGAGATGCCGAGGCAAACTGGGGAGAGCAGTCCTCAGCTGCCCAGGGCTCAAGTCACTCAGGCTCTTGAGCTGTATTTAAGCGCTGTCTAATTGTATCATCCAAGAGATTTTACTCCCCCTACTGGACACTCCCAGTCCTTTGTTGCCCTGTTATTGAATGCTCCTGTCACACCGATGTGTTTCACACCAACTCCTGAGTACAAAATGATCCCAGTGCAAGACTGACTGCACTGGACGTCATCTTCACGTTTGTTAACTGCTCGTGTTGTGTGTGTGTGCAGGCTTCAGGAGGAGTATCCCCAGTGGTTTGAGAAGCCCGTCCTTGAGATGGTCCACCACAACACAGTGTCTTTAGACAAACTGGTTGAAATGGCCTGGAAGGAAATCCTCACCAAGTACGCTGTGGGTGAAGAGTGCGACTTTCTGGTCAGTTTGACTTCTCAAATATACTTGTGTGTTATGTAACATGGATCTCAAGATCCCTCCAGTGCTAATAACTCATTCAGTTGTCACTTTAAATCTTATCTGTAGAGGACTACACAAGGTGTTTTGTATTTTGAACAACTGATCAGCCGCCCTTAAAATTATGGCTAATTTGACCATTTATCAAAACATAACAACACATTGAGATTAATATTTGGTTGGTTTTGGGTCTTTTAAAATGTATTAAAAAAAATTCAATCATGCACAAAAACGCTTTTTTCCCCCTATAAAGTCTGTTCTGATGTCAAATTATTATTGATTATAATGTTGGTGGTAGCACAGTGATAAGCTGGTGTTTAGTTGGTCTATTCTGACTCACAAGACTTTTTCACTTCAGGTGGGGAAGGACAAAGGTTTGCGAGTGAAGGTGGTAAAGATCCATCCCTTAGAAAACCCAGAAGGTGAGTCCGGGGAGAAAAAGCTTGAAGGTGCCTGTGACTCTCCATCCAGCGACAAGGAGAACGCGAGCCAGGAAAACCAGAGGAAGGAGCCGCAACAGAGAGAGGAGGAGAACAGGAGGGAGAGTCTGAGTGAGTGCTAATCACGTTTAATAGTCGTACTTTAGAATTTATTTCATTCACTTTCTTCGTTTAGGTGTTTTCATTTTCCCTCTTTCCACTTATTTTACCTCGTTGCATTTTACTTTTAAAACACGTTTATATTCCTAAAAATAAAAATCTCATTTAGAAAAAATAAATTGTTGTATTGCTTGCTCTCAGGTGATAGAGCACGGCGTTCTCCGAGGAAACTTCCCACTGCCATGAAAGAAGAGAAGAAGAAATGGGTAATGCCCAAGTTCCTTCCACATAAGTACGACGTGAAGCTCATCAATGAGGACAAGGTGTGTTTCTCATGTTAACAGATGGTGTCTAGACTTCTGTCCCTGACAAGTTAATCCTATTTTGATTTTATTCATATATTATTTTTCCATAGCAGACCATTTTTGTCATAATTTTGTGAATCAATATCTTAAATTTCCGTGTATGGACTTTTGAGGTCTGCACTGACTTTACAATTTTTAAATAATTTCTGTCACAGGTGATTAGCGATGTCCCAACAGACAGTCTTAATAGAACGGAGCGCCCTCCAACCAAGGAGATCATGCGCTACTTCATCAGGCACTATGCTCTGAGGCTGGGCATGGGAGAAAGTGCTCCATGGGTGGTTGAAGATGAACTGGTGAAGAAATTTAACCTGCCCAGCAAGTTCAGTGACTTTCTTCTTGACCCGCACAAGGTAATTTGCGCATCGTATGTTCTTGCATATTTTTGGAATGACAAATGTTGCTTGCTCTCGGCTCACCTTCTTTTGTTTGTCTCAAGTTTTTGGCTGAGAATCCCTCTACGAAGCGGAAGAGCTTGACTTCTCCAGAAGGTAAACCCAGCAAGAAGCTGAAGGCCGCCGACACTCCAGGAGAGGATTCAGGAAACGAGAAGGGAGAGAAGAAAAGGAAAAAGAAGAAAGATGCTTTAGGCATGCCCCTAAGTCCCACCATCTGGGGCCACATGCAGGTTAGCCGCCTTTCATGCAAAACATCAAGTCTCAGTTAAGATATAATAGCCCTTAAAAGTCCAAGCTTTGCTTAATGGGTTCTTGTGTCTGCATTTCAGAAAATAAATGGTTCTCCACTCAAGGTAAAGAACTCCGGTACTCCAAAGAAAGGAGAAGGCAAAAGCTCAGCTCCCTCCACTCCAAGATCTGGCAGAAAGTCAGGGGACAAGAAAGAGGGAAAGAAAACTGGAAAGAGCGGCGACAAGAAGCTCAATGTTCTCAAAGCCTCTAAAAAGGACGGTAAAGCTGGTGCGAAGACACCAAAGATGAAGCAGATGACTCTGCTACATCTGGCTAAGAGCACTGCTGCAGGCAGCCCTAAAAAAAGAGCCCGTAGTACCGGCCTGGGTACTCCTAAACTGGGGAAGCCACTGCACCCTATGGCTCTCCACCTCCTTCGTTACTACAAAGAGAACAAGGGAAAAGAGGATAAGAAGAACGCCCTGTCCTCCCTCATCTCCAAAGCTGCAAAGACCTTGTCCTCAGACGATCGTGGTCGTCTGCCAGAGGAGCTGAAGGAACTTGTACAGAAACGCTGGGAGCTCCTGGAGCAGAAGAAGCGATGGGCAGCCATGAGCGAAGAGGAAAGGAATGAGGAGCTGAAGAAGAAGCGTCAGGAGCTCAAAGAGAAGTTGAGAGAAAAGGCCAAGGAGAGACGTGAGAAGGAGATGCTGGTCCGCCGCGAACAATCTCGTAGGTACGAGGACCAAGAGATCGAAGGTGGCAAGACTCTGCCGACATTCAAGCTCGTAGACATGCCCGAGGGGCTGCCCAACACCCTGTTTGGAAATGTGGCCATGGTCGTGGACTTCCTTCACTGCTATGCAGGGCTGCTGATGCCAGATGACCAGTATCCCATCACAGCAGTGGCTCTGATGGAGGCGCTGGCCGGGGAGCGGTCCGGCTTCCTCTACCTGAACCGTGTGCTGGTCGTGCTGCTCCAAACGCTGCTGCAGGATGAGCTGGCCGAAGGCTACAATGAGCTTGACATGCACTTATCTGAGATCCCCCTCACCATGCACTCTGTGTCAGAGCTGGCAAGGTTGTGCCTGCGGCCGTGCGATGCTCACGGAGAGGAGAGCAACCAGGGCTCGGACGACTCGGGGGCCGTGGGCGGCTTTGATGACGTGGTAACCAGTGAGTTCCTGGAGAAGCTTGAGACAATCGAGGTGTTCGAGCTGAGCCCGGAAGAGAAGGTCAACCTGCTGGTGGCACTATGCCACCGCATCCTCATGACGTACTCGGTGGAAGACCATGTTGATGCAAAGCAGCAGCGGTCAGCCGAGCTGTGGAAGGAGCGTTTGGCAATGCTGAAAGAGGTGAATGACCGCAAGAAGGCTGAGAAGAAGATGCGAAAGGAGATGGAGAGCAAAGGTAGGCGGGAGCATCAGCTTTACCTGCAAAGGAAATGTTGTTGTGACTCAAATAACATGATCTGATGCTGTTATTACTGAACTTTCACTATCTTTACTCACTTATTGAAATACACTGAAAACCTCATTTAACACCCATAAAATATAAATGAAACTTTTTATGGACTGCTTGTAACATAAATATATTCTGATTATCCTTTGTAAAATTGTCAGAAATAATTTTATCTTTTGGCCTGTCATTAGTCATTAGTCTGTGAGTAATGTCCTTAAATTGTGTGAATGTGTAAAGTACAAGCCGACACCACAATACTGATTTTTGTTTTTCTATTTTCTGGGGTCAAAGGTGAAAAGAAAAAAGAGGGGGGTAAGAAGGAGAGCAAGAAAGAAGTAAAGGTGGAGCCGGAGCCGGAGCCGGAGCCAGAGGACATGATCAGCTCGGTGAAGAGCAGGCGGCTGATGGCCATGCAGGCCAAGAAGGAGAAGGAGGAGATGGACCGACAGAACAAAGGTAAACTTTGTCGCAGGTGTTTCGGAAGGTGCTTTCTTTAGACAATGTTGAGCCTTATTGCCGATGTAATGTGTTACACATGCGTTCATTTTCTTTTTCTTTGCATGCCTTTGCTCCGACAGAAAAATATTATCATTACAATTTTGATCCAGAGCACCTCATGACGTCATTGTTCTTGCTGTCTAGAGCGAATGGAGAAGGAGGCTGAAGAGGAGCGGTTGCGCAAGCAGAGAGTTGCTGCAGAGAGGGCCTTTCAGGATGGAATAACCAAAGCCAGGCAGGTGATGCGCAGGACTCCACTGGGGACAGACAGAAGTCACAACAGGTTGGTGCTGCACGCACACACGGTTATGGTTAAAGAATTTACACAGATGAGCCAAAACATTGTGTCTGCCCCACGGAGGAAGCAAAGAAAAAAAAAAAAAAGAAGTCCGATTGTCTTGTAACAACAGGACGTGTCAAGGTCTTGGATGTATGAAACGGTAAGAGAACGGTTGGTTGTCATTGGCAGCATATCCGCTCTGGGAGAGAAATGTACAGGTAAAACCATTATGATCAGACAACAACGTTTGAGTGCGTTGGCGGTCAGCGGTGGTGAGCTCCTACTGGGCCGGGACAAACCCGGAGCGTGAGGATCCTCTTAACGTGCCCCGAGTCCTTGCGTTTGGTGCGTCGGAGCTGGCTTTGGCAGTCGAAGGACCAACGGGACATCAAGCAGGAGCGGTTATGATGTTTCTGCTCATCAGTGTCTGCACAACGACTTTAAATTCTTTGTGTCGTGTTGGTAAATTCTAACCATCGTTGTGTGATATTTCTGTTCAGATACTGGCTTTTCTCTGACGTGGTTCCCGGTCTGTACGTGGAGAAAGGCTGGGTGCACGAAGGCATCGACTACAGCTTCACTCCTCCACCAGAGGACAAACCAGCTGAGCCCGAGGTGGACGAAGAGGAGGACGGAGAGGCAGCCGCACCTCCGGATTCACAAGGTACAGTCAGTTTTAATTATCCTTATTTATCACAAAGTGTTCTGTTGGTTTCTTTAAAAAAAAATTAATCTTATTAGCCTTTTTCAGTTTCATGTCTGTTTTGGTTTGCTTTGTTAGTTTATGGGTTTTTTGGGGGAATTTTTTTTTTAGATTGTTTTTATAATTTGTATTTTTTTGTGACAAAATAGTGGCTATAATAAATGATTGTTTACACAGCAGGAGCTGAAAAGGATGATGGCAGTATAGACGGTGCTGTTACTGAAGGAGTCCAGCAGGGAGCAGCACTTGATGTTTGTATAGAAACTACAGTTCCCAAACAGGGGCAGAACCTTTGGTAAGAACCTACTTCTGTGTTGTTGTTGTTGTTGTTGTTTTTCCCCCCACTTTCATTGGATCCATTTTATCCTTTTATTCTGCGTTCTAACTTTCCCGCCTCTGAATCCAGGTGCATATGTGACAATCCTGTGGAGCTGGAAGAGCTAGTGGAAAGTCTTCATCCTCAGGGAGTCAGAGAGAGCGAACTGAGGGCAAAGATACAAAGCAGGTGAATGGACTCTCATTATAAGAGATAATTATTTCCACATGCACAATAATACTATCCCGCCCTGTGCTCCCACCAGCTTTCAGCCATCTGATGGACTAATGTTGCAACATGCTGTTGACACTTTTGCTTTCTGTTTCACTATTTTAAGGCAGCAGCCGTAACTGAAGTAAATACTGAACACCAAGCTGTTCCTCTTCTGTTCCAGGTACCAGGACATCCTCCACTCCATCCATTTGACTCGTAAGCCCAAACTGGGCCTCAGGACCTGTGACGGCTACACAGAGCTGCTTAAATATCTGCGCAGCGACATCCAGGAAGTAGCCTCACGACTCCAGAAGGGAGGCCTGGGATACCTGGATGACAACACCGACATTGAAGATCAGGTGATTATTTGTCTAACCACATACAATATTAGTGGAAATTAAATACCGATATTCACTAAAGACTGAGAAATGTGTAGTTTCTTCTGTCACCATTCAAAATGTTAATCCTTTTGCGGGCGTTAACAAAATCACATAACTTGTTCAAATGCAAGGTGGTATTTTGATTTGGTAGGAAACAAATATAATTCTGTTGAAGTGCTTTACATGGACTAATTCTGTACACGGACTAAAAAAAACAAAAAAAAACAACATAAAACCTATAATATAGTTTGACAATATTGTAATTTGTGTGAAACTCTTAATGTTTTATGATACAATAACATGTTACAGCTCATGCTTTATATTTGCCTTTTGCACAAAGCCTTGTATTTCATAGCTCTGCTTCATCCTCGTTTCACAGTTGAACAACATGGACAGCTTGAAAGACTTTGGCGAGTGCATCATCACTATTCAGGCCTGTGTCATCAAAAAGTTCCTGCAGGGCTTCATGGCCCCCAAGCAGAAAAAGAAGAGAAGGCAAGGCGGGGAAGAAAGCAGCAAGGCTGAAGAGGTGGACGAGGAGAAGAGACTGGCAGAGGAGGCCAAGGTAAGAAAACGAAGCTGCGATGTTCTTGTCGGCGTCTCGCCGATAACGAGGTCAACGAGTGCAGCGGTTTTCTAAGCCGCCCACATCACCGAGCTCTGCATAAATGTCAGCTGTTAAACGCTGTGCAACGTGGAACTTTTCCCCTCAGGTGGCCACGGCGGTGGAGAAGTGGAAGACGGCTATCCGAGAGGCCCAGACCTTTTCCCGCATGCACGTGCTGCTGGGAATGTTGGACGCTTGCATAAAGTGGGACATGTCTGCCGAGAACGCTCGCTGCAAAGTCTGTCGCAGGAAAGGTCAGGAGGCTTTTCCTCTGCTGTCACACTCGTTTGGTCAGAAAAGTATGTAAAACGTGCAGACGTGCTTCACGGGTTAAAAAGAGGACGGTTTTTAGTTGTTATTTAATATTCTGTGCTGTGACTGTAATTACATGCAGTTCGGCACCATTGAGAGCACAAACAAAACTACTTCAGAGACCACCCCAGCTCATAGCTAGCAAAAATGTCATTTGCCCTTTTTCCTCTCGCACTAACTGTACAACTCCAATGTTTTACTCCAGATTTGTTGGAATATCGTGTTGTTACCTGCATGTCAACCTGACAAATCGTGGACAGTCAGTCCTGTTTAAGAGAAGCAGCGCTGCACTACCCAAACCATTTTCTGCTTCCTGTCTAGTGCTCATGCAGAACCCGTCTGTGTTGAAGCTCATGGCGTGTAGGCCCAGATCCAGCCAGCAGGGCAGGAGCAGCAGCAGCAGCAGCAGGAGGCTCAGAGCAGGACAGACTAGTTGTGTCAGGCAGGTCTACATACGGAGCCGACAGCTCCGCAGGCCGACAGGTAACCCTGCGGTGATGAGAGGACGGTAAAAGCCCGGTTATCTGCACAGTAGCACAGACACGCAAGTATGAATGTGCATGAAACGCTCAGGGAGGGAAGATCAGGGAAGGCGAAGACTATGGAGGAGTGAAATTGAGGAAAACAGGATGAAGTCCTTTAACTGAGCCTTACGGTCTATATTGATCTCTTCCAGGTGACGATGAGAAACTCATCCTGTGTGATGAGTGCAACAAGGCCTTCCACTTGTTCTGCCTGCGACCGGCCCTGTACCGCATCCCCGCCGGAGAGTGGCTGTGTCCGGCCTGCCAGCCGACTGTGGCCAGACGTGGCTCCCGCTCAAGGTAACGGCCCGCTTTGTGCTGGCTGTTCTTCATTGTGTTACACTGAGGCGGTTACAGAGGCACGTATCACACGGCTTACATTTTATTGACCAGGTATTTGTATTTGAAGGTTGTCACAGCCTAAAACAGTCATAAAATCTAGCCGAAATGAGGAGATACAGTATGAAGCGGGTTACAATCTGCATGCACACATAATAAGACTGTGGGTTGTGTTCTCTCCTGTCAAGAAATGTCACACTTCATAAACACTAGTCGGGCTGCTGTCATGGTAACTGCCAATGAGTACAAAACACATTTGCTTTTATATATATAACAAGTGGAAACATGAATACAGCTGGAAAGAAACGTGTGCTGCCGGTGAAGTAGAAGTGTCAATGGAAGCTGTGTTTTGTGTGCTTTTTTTTTCTTTATCACGTGTGTTCGGATTTTTTTTTTTTTACGTAACTTTTCCTTCGCAGGAACTACAACCAAGACACCGATGAAGAGGAGGACTCGGAGGACTCGGAAGAGGAGGACTCGGAAGAAGACGAAGAGGACGAGGAGGAGAACGACTACAAAGCCATGGGGCACAGCTGTGAGTATCGGCGACGGAAAACGATGACAAATGATGACAAAGTTTCAGGTCACGGTTTCCTGTACTCATCAGTAAACGGATGATGATGATGATGATGATGATGAATGTGACCAAATGTTGCAGTCACATTTTAGATGTACTCAAAACTGGAGTCCTTATGTCATCAATACATTTTTGTATTACAAACTGAGTCACAAAGCAAAAATAAGAGAAGACAATAAATAGGTCAAATTGTCGTTAAAAAAAAAAAAGAAGGAAAAAAAAAAGACCGGAGTTGGTTTTGGAAGAGGAGCGTCCTTCGTGCCGATGGTTGGGAATGAGAGGAATGCTGATGGGGAATTTCAGCCCTGGTCGTCTTTCCGTCTCTATTGTCTGTGCGTTGTCATGTAGCACAGCTCAGGTCTGGACTTTGCTTTGAAGCTACGAACGCGTCACTCCGGCTTCACTCGGAGTATGTGGCAGGATGATCCCCGCTGTCAGCTCAGGCCTGCACATCAACGATAACCATGTCGAAGTTTAGTGCATCGATGCTGAACGGTTCGGGAGAGGATGTGGGTGCACCGGAAAGCTGATTATTTTTCTCATTTCAAGCGTGAGGCTCTGACAAGTCTAGTGTTCACTCCACGGTGGTCTGGGATTGGTTTTATCCCACCTTTTTTTAAATGTCACAATTAAGCACTAATCGAGCTGATATTTCAGGTTTCAAGAGCACAATTGGAGCGTGTGCACATGTCAGTTGGTTTTCATCATCATCATCATCACTTTATTTTTGCTCAACAGTGAGACCAAGGAAGAAAAATAAGCAGTCCTCGTCTCGGCAGAAAAGCTCCAAAAGTAAACCCAAGAAGGCCTCTTCGAGTACTCAGAGCAGCAAGCAGAGGACGGGCCCCAACAGCCCTGCAGACATCGACGAACTGGTGAGAAACCACAAAGACGCTCATTTCAAGAATATCCACGTAACCCGGCGGCCATTTGTGATCGACGCTTTCACTGAGAGCAGAGAACAAATCAGTCTGATGTTGTTTATTCGCTCTCATTGTTGGTCGTGTGCGCCGGGTCTTCAGGTGCGCCAGAGTTCCCACACAGGAGTGCGCAGGCAGGCGCTGGAGCTGGAGAGATGTGAGGAGGTCCTCAAGAAACTGATGAAATTCCGCTACAGCTGGCCTTTCAGGTGAGCAAACACCCATCATCCGTGTGAGACACCCGGAAGAGAGCATGGTGGGTCTCCTGCCGCGGCGTTCATCACATGCTCTGCCCCTCTTTTCAGGGAGCCCGTTTCCTCGGAGGAGGCGGAGGACTACCTGGACATCATCTCCCAGCCCATGGATTTCCAGACGATGTTGGGAAAGTTCAGCCGGACCTCGTACCGCCACGCCCAGGACTTCCTGGAAGACGTGAAACTGGTCTTCTCCAACGCAGAAGAATACAACCAGCAGGGCAGCACCGTGCTCTCCTGCATGGTCAAGACGGAGCAGACGTTCACCGAGCTGCTCCAGAAGCTGCTGCCCGGCCTCAGCTACCTCCGCCGGCGCTCGCGCAAGCGTGTCAGCCAAGCCCCTGCGACCTCTGAGGAAGAGGAGGAGGACGAGGAGGAGGAGGAGGAAGAAGAAGAGCAGCAGCAGCAGGACGAGGACGAGGACGAGGAGGAGGATGAAGAGCAAGAAGAGACCCCGAAGAAGAAGATACAAAATGGCAAATCAAACAGGAAGAAAACCAGAAATGGCCGGGGACGCAAGGAGGGCGAGAGCGAAGAAGAGGACGAGGAGGAGGAGGAAGATGAGGACGACGATGATGGCAGGAGGAGAAGTAAGCGGACCTCTGCCACCTCGGGCAAGAAGGATTACAGGGAGCAGGACAGCGATGGCGAGCGGGACACACGGAGAACTCGTCAGCGGGGGTTCCGGGGCGACGGTGGGGGCGCGAGCAGCGACGAGGACCGGCCCGGCCAGCAGCGACATTCCAAGAGACAGAAACGCTCGTGAAATCCAGGGTGCTGTTTTGCTCTTTTGTCATCTCTACTTGCTTTAAAAAAAAAAAAAAAAAAAAACATCTGTCCCGCTCCACTGAAAAAAAAAAAAAAAAAAAAAAAAAAAAGACCACGAGCTCTCCATCTCCTCCTCCTACAGCCAGCGGGACTTGATCCTCAGAAGGACTCGTTTTGTGTTCAGGAATTTCTGTTCATATTTTGAAAAACAACAGAGGAAAAGTGATTTATATTTGTAACATGTTTAATATTGGTGATGTTTTTTTTTTTTCAACCAAGAGAAAATGAGACATTTGAAATAATGAGGTCCTCAATAACACTGAAGACTCTTTGATTTAAATTTCAGTTCCACGTGGACAACCTCACACAAGTGTAATTTGACCTGAATGTTGTCCCGTGAACCGCTTTGTTTTGTTTTGTTTCTACATTTGCTCGGTCCAAACACCAGTACGGTGTAATCAGAGGTCTGTCTTCACTCTTGGCACACGTAGTCGAGCCATCACTTTACTGCCGTGTTTCAGGAGAAGTAAATCTTGCTGTCAGACGTTAGTCCCGCCCACATCTCTGTGACAAGTCCTTGTGTTTCCACTGACGACAAGAGATGGTGTCTGTGTACTTAACACACACACACCCCCCCACCCCCCACACCTGTAAATTGCTCTTACTGTTAATTACCAATTTATCTTTGGTTAAATGCAAGTCTTTAGATAAACATGATAGGATTTTACTAGTTGTAGTTTTTTTTTTTTTTTTTTTTTTCTCCAGCAGAGGATAAAAATTTATTGTCCAAAGCTGGTTGAGACTGCAGAACACACTCGTAGTCCCGTCACCTTTAGTGGTGTATGAAAAAAAGAAAAAAAAAAGAGTTTCATATCAGCTCTTGGTGCCAAGACGTTTTCAGGGTCCTGACTTGGGAGTCTCAGTCTTGGCTTGCGGAGCTGAGCAGCCTTTCCTCCTCTGTAGTGCCCTGCCACTTTAAAAGAACCGGTACCTCAAATGATCCCACAGTTTGCACTCCTCCTGTGTGAAAGTGCACCTAAATACGCCAGCAGCTGCAGGACCATACTTTAATGATTATGTGCATAAACATTTGTAAACAGTGTTTAAAACGACAAATGTGATGTTTGTTAAGAAAAACGGGCATTTTTTTGGATATTTGATATTTTTTGCACATTTTATTTGGTATTGTAAATGATTACTTGTTAGTGAATCTTAATCACATCCAGTAAATTGCGAGGTTTAACCAGGGCTCTCAGTCAGCGCAGATAACATGTTGGTGTTCTTTTGCTTTTCGGAGACACAGCAGGAATTGTACATTTCATAACAAACACAGGACGGCCCCGCCGTTCAGTTAAACGAAATTCCCGACGCAAAACGTGGGTTGAAGCAGCTCCTTCGATTAATAAAAAATAAATAAATAAATAAATAATGAAGGTTTTCCAGCACGCCCCCTGGTTCGGTCACCAGGTGGTGCTCTGTTCCTGCACTTTGAACACAGCATTTTACAAGTAACTCAGTCGCAGCTGCACTCTTGAACCACCTGACTCCCACTGCTTTGTGTTCTCACCGGTCCCATCAAAGAACAGCGGGGCTTCATGGCGCTGGTTTATTTTGGCTCTCGCGATTATTTTGTAGTAAGTTCTACACAGTGGGCCGGGAAATGGACACAACACCCTCCACAGGAACACCTGACTCTGAATGGACAGAAGTTTCTGTGGAGTTTTTGGCGAGGTTGCCAGCAATGCGCGCGTGTGCTGTTCGCGCCTGTGTTTTACTGGTGCTGTCATCATCCACACCTCCCCGCTCCTGAACGGCCACTGATCGTCCCACCCCCTCCTCCCCCCCACTCTCTATTGTTTTTGTTTAAATTCGGCTTTTGTTCCTGACATTTTGACATTTCAACGAACACGCAAAAGGTTACTGCCCTTCTTAAAAATGAGACCTGACTGTAAATGCTTTCTTTATTCTTGGAGGAACTGCAAAATTCTTTTACACTTCCTTTTTTTATATATATATTTATAGTCTCTAAAGCTGGGTTTCGGGCAGGTTCGGAGGATTCACATGTAAAGAATTTCCAATAAAGGCTATGGACGAAGACCGTAGTTTTCCCTGTTTTATTTGTGTTGAGCTGATGAGTGTCCCCAGGTCAGACTGCCAGACATCACTGCCATCTGTAAAACCTTGTGATAAGACGATGAACAGGGAGGAAAACGGGCTCGCCTTGACGGCCAAGTTATGTCTTCTTTACTTTTTAATAAAATATCAAACAATTGTCTTACTCTCTGGTGTTGGCTCTTTTCTCAGAACATCTGAATCTGTGTGCATAGAAGCCAATTTGTCTGCAAACATGACTTGCTGAAGCCAAAACTTGACACAACAGATGATAAATAGCACCATTATTCACAGAGCGACGAGCAACTTGGACTAAAACCTTTCTGTGGAAACATTGGAAAAGGTGAAGCTGTCGGTGGCTGGTTTCAGATGTTCAGGTCTCTAAAGTCATCCAACTACAAGGTCCAACTTTTAACGGCACATGGACATTTAAAAAAAAAAAAAAAAAAAAAAAAAAGCTGTTCACACGAGCGCAGCAGAATTTCGGAATAATTTAATTGGACTTAAAACTTCCAGCCAGTTTCACAGGGATTCTCTACGTGTGTCTGTACAGGTCGTAGGCGGCGGCATTGATCCCGCACTCGCCTAAGACGAGGTCCGCGTCTGATGTATGCTGCCGGGGAGAGTGCAAGGAGGACCTTATGAAACATCTAGTAGAAGTGGTGACAGCCTGTGAGCCGTCTGTAATTTGGCAACAGGTGTAGACGCCGAGATGGGTCAGAGTAAAGGTCAGAGATGTGGAAAAGCCTGTGGAAACGGAGCACTTAATTAGTGAAAGTTCAAGCAGCTGCATTCAGCTTATAATAAACCTAAAAATGATCTTTTAACATGGCGGGTTTCATTGTCCTTTACTACATTTTAATTAGTCCTCATAAAAATGGGTGTAGAAATGAACATTTCTTAAAGCCTTCATTTCTGAATTCAGTGGTGTCGTTTGTGTCATACCGCACAAAAGAGGAGAGGCTGCCGGCACATTATCTTCATCCATAAGAAAGAAGTTAATGACAGTTTGATGACATCATAAATGCCTCGAGGTGTTGAAGGGAAATCACAGTGTGTCTTGTTGTTAACTCTCAGACTCAGAGCTGACTCAGTTTCTGTTAAAGGCTTGTTTGACTGTTTTGCAAAAATAGGACACGAAAATGAACTCTGCATGACTGATATGAGCTTCTCATGAACTCTGTTGAGTCTCAGTGTCTTCAGCATTCAGCAATGTGTTGTTAACTTGAATAAAACACAGTATTTTATTACATATGTTAATCTTTTTCAAGTTCAGAGTGTCTATTGGTTTCTCTCCAAAAACTCATGAAACGTGAAGTATTGGCATTCCTCACGCTCCATCCTACATAGCGAAACATTCATGCTGAATTCAAGGCACTCATTTACTGTACATACTGCCATGTACCATGGGAAAGTTTTTACAGTTAGCAGAGCTAAACGGTCCAGAATACAACTGCGCAATGGGGAGGAATATTTTATGATGACTTATTATGCAGTCATTTTGTCTGATTTATGATCTTGCTTCACTTTTAGCCATGCTCGTGTCATTAAATTTGATGGATATCCATGCAATATTGGATGAAATCATTGCTCTCACACCGTGATCGACTTAAAAAAAATATATATATCTGCCTGCAACACCTGTTCCCGTCAGCCTCCACCACCTGTACTTAAATCCAGGAGCAGTGTGTAGAATGCAGTGACATCTAGCGGTGACGTTGCAGACCCTGAAGACGATCTACGGTGGCCGTGACGCTCTGTAGAACCCCTTTAAGCCAATGGTACAGCCAGTGCTCGGTTTGTCCTTTCTGGGCTACCGTAGAAACAACATGGGAACATGCCACGGGAAGAGTTGTCTGGTCCTGACATGGCGGAGTTGGAAGTGAACCTCAACACACGCGCACGCACATCACATATCACATGGAAATAAGGTGACGCAGCCGCACTCGGTTAGCCCGGCCTTGCTTGTTTGCTGTCTGCATCAAAACACATACAAAATGTTCAAATATTTATTGACGTCCTTGAGCTCCATTTTGTCCCCCCCCCACCCCTTCGTTGGTTTATACGGACGACGGAAAGGCACATTTCGATGTCTTCTGGCAGCGGAAACAAGCTCATGTTTGTGAACTCTCTCTTATCTCTCAACATTTGTAAACACGCTCCCCAGCTGGCCTCAACGCACAATTAGTTTCAGGTTGATTATACACTTAAGAAAACATAATAATGGATATGATATTCCATTTGTGCCAGGAAATCCCCCGAAATCCTCCACACACCTGAGAAATGCAAGCATGTGGTAAACGTTTATGAGCATTAGGCGTATTAAGCATGTTAACGTGTGGTCCGTAGCACCACGACGATAAATACAGCCAGTCTTGTTGAATCATAGATCATTTTTAGTTTGGCTGCGTTGTTTTTCTCTTTTCATTTGAGCTGCTTTTCCCACCTCGGTGAGGTCGGGAAGACCTTTGACCTTTGAACGATTGTGACAATATTGATTTTGTTGTCATGTTGTTTTACTAAATATGACGTGCGTAGCGGGGCAATGTAATTCAATTGGGACTGATGAGGATTATAGTATGGATACATAACGTACTTTGACTTTGAACCTATAACCACCTGATGCCAAAAGACGTTTTGGTTGCAGAGAAAAGCCTGAAACAAATTCTTGTTAAACGTGATTTCTCAAGTGTTTTACATTCAGACTACTTCCTTTTTTTTAATTTTTTTTTTTACAACAAACAGAAGAGCACAATCTCAGCTGATCCTCTGATGTTTTCAAGGAGCCTATACAAAACACGATGTCTGCGCGCAGTCCCGCGGGTCACTCATACTTGTAAATAATTCACCGCGAGTGTGTTTTTTTTGTTTGTTTTTTTTAACTTGTAATAGCGGTCGGGTGCGGTTCGACGAGACAAATTACTGAGCAAGAGCGAGTTAGTTCAGGACACGTGTCATCGATTTAACATGTCCGGGTGCATTATCCTCCACTGAAATACAGAGTTTTAAAAACATCACCACTGCTCGTTTAGGTTTCACGTCGTCTCCGCCTTTACCGTCGACTCGACGCGAGCAGAACCGGCGGCGGCCGGCGATCTCCGAACGAGCAAACACCGTCCGCCGCGCAGACTGACCTTTGAACCCTGAGCAAACAGACAGCGGCAGCGTTGCGACCGATCCGTATCCGCACGGCGCGCGGGTGCAGCCCAGCCTCCGGCAAATATTTACCTCGGGTCCAAGTCGGTGCAGAGGGCATGTTGGCAGCGGGGGAACAAGCGTGTCTCTCGCTCTCATTCCAGCAGACCTGAAGTTTGATCTGACGTTACAGCGGCCGCGTCGCAGGACAGCTGAGTCACCGGATAGCCGCAGCGTTTTAGTTACAGCCAAACGCGCACGGAGATGTTTATTGACTCTGACGTCACGCAGCGTTCGAGCTTTCATAAAACCGGTGCAGGGTTGTTGTTTCTGGGTCTGATTTTTGTCGCTGTTCTTCTTTCCCGTCCGTGTGCATTAAACTGTGAATGCCGAGTTTATTTTGTCCTGTTCTTCTAAGTATTTGGGAACCTCACGGGAAACCAGCCGGGTTCGGATCCGACTTGTACCCCCCACCCCCACAGCCCGCAGCCTTTCTTTAAGTTTGTCGCCCGCCTGTACCTTTTAATAGCCGTCAGCCCGGGACTCTGAAGAGAGCTTTCCAAAGAATCTGCGCAAACATCTCGTACATTTTGAGCACGTCTTCCGCTGGAGATGAGGTCACACCGAGGCCTCCTCGCCGCATTTTTCTTGACACCCGTCCCGCTGGTGCCGTCACAACAACCTGACGCGGCGAGTCGAGCTCTCCTACCGGAGCAGTCGCTGCGGCGGCGGCGGCGGAGCGTGAAGGCGGTTTGGAGCTGCGAGCGTAAACTCGATTTGTGTCACGTCGTGGCACACTTCAGAACGAGCTCAGTCAGTAGTCGATCACGCTGGCAGCTGCAGGAATGCGCACAGAGAAAATGAGGACAAGGGGTAACAAAAAAAAACAAAAAAAAGAGAGAAAAATCCTGACAGGCTGCCAGAACAGAGAGAAGTGAAGTAACATAATCATTCACAGAGCATAAAAGGTGTCACGAAGTTTGAGCGTGAAAAACCAACCCGCTTGACCGCGGCAGCGACATGCCCTAAATTTATTCCCCCCCCCACCATCTGCTTTAAGTGCGAGCACAAATGATTATTAATGCATTATTCACAAAACAGAGCCTTCTCCCCCCCAATTTTCTCCGCCGATGCGCGTCCTCTCCCTTTGATGATATAACCGAAGTAAGAGAGGGGGAGAAAAAAAAAAAAAGCGAGGGAGTGCGAAAACGGGAGGAGTTCAGAGGGATGGGGGGGGAGGGGGTTTCTCTTGGGAATGGCGCAGCTCTCGTCCCGAAGGGATTCCCGCGCTCTTCCGAAACAGACCGAATCTTCCCGCAGACCGGCCTCCGAACGGCAAGCGCCCGCGCGCCGCTGGCGCACCCTCCTCCGCCCCGGGCCCGCCCGCGGCGCTCCCGCCCTCTCCGGCCGCTTCGCTCGTCGAGACGGGCGAACGTCAGGCGCGAACGTCTTCTTTATCGATAATGTTTTAACTTTAAGGGTGTACGCGGAGGCACCGATTTGGAAACAAAAAAAAACAAAAACGTTAAAGCAATTTGAAAAAAAAACAAAAAACGATCGAAGAGAACGACCTCAGAGTCGCCCGGAGAGTTCTTTGAACTCGGGGATCCAGATACGGGAGCGGCGACAATCGGATGAGCGCGCCGCGGGGAAGATGAAAGGCAGTCGAGCTCGTCGACGCAAGAAGTGGGCTGAGGCCTTTCCTGATCCGACGCTGAGGATTCATCTTCGCCGTTCGAGTCGAGTTACAGATCCCGAATGTTGAATAGGCTTATGTATATTGTGGGATTCTTTGTAAAGCTTAGCGGTGGGTGATACAAAGCCAATTAACTTCCTCCCGCTTTTTTGGAAACAGACGCACGCGCGCGGTGATTTTAAAAAAAGAATGCCCAAATTAACACGCGCACCTGACGCAGAGCTAATATTAAATCACAACATAAACACAAGGGAAACGGGAAAACAGCCAGACTGGCTCATAAGACTGTGAAATGTTGCTTTTGCATGTTGGATTTTGGATAAATAAAATATATCGTGTATTTATTGGCGACCTTTGGACGGAGGAGCAACTCGGGACGAACCGATTAGATGTTGGGGCTCAAGGTCGCCGTGACCTCGCGTCCGTCCCCCGTCCCGAATGCGATGTTTCAGGAACGCCTCGAGGGAACCTCAAGCACGCAGCGGGCCGCCGTCGGGTTGAAGACGGAAGCGAAACATCCCCATTTTAGGATTTGTAGCCTCTTTGCCGCAACATCCGTGTTCGAAGCACCGTCTGCCGTCGTCGCCGCGACCGGGCTTATTCACCACGGTCGTTCTGGGTCTCCGCTACGTCAGTCTGGATGGGCATGAATGTAAACTACATCTTGACTGGTTGGTGGAGGCCATACAAAAGCAAGATGGTCATTTCAGTAACATTTTCTTTCTTTTTTTTTTTTTTTTCCTTCAGATCACATTCTTCTGAAGTTTCATGATGACCTTGCTGCTGTCACAGCTAATGTTTCTCCGGAGTGTGCGTATGCCTGGTGAGAGAGATATCAGCAATACATAGATTAAAGTGTGTAATGGCCCAATAACCACCCCTGCATTTCTCCACCGTGCGAGGGTGATTCACTTTAAAAAAAAAAAAAAAAATGGCTGCAGCTGTTGGGGCTGACTGTAGTTCAGATATTGGTTCAGTAAGAAACTGGAGGTGGTTGTGTACATAGTAGGAGTATGTAATCAGTATGTGAATAATAGCAGAAGGGAAACAGAAAAAGACCACACATCCAGGATTAAAATCTATAATTAAATGTAAATGTGTGTAAATACAAGCATGTGCACTGTGTGTGTGTGTGTGTGTGTGTGTGTGTGTCTGTTTGTGTGTGTGCGCCAAGGTGTGTAAGTGTACCAAGTGTGCATGTGTCTTATAGGAAGCAGTCACAGGGCTGCTGACGGCTCCATAAAGGAGCCTTTGAATAGCTTGGCTCTGGTAAATTCATAGCAGATGTGAGGGAAAGAATATCCACCCAGGTTGAGTGGCCCTTCGCTGTGAAGGCGACAGGAGTCCAATCCAGGGGAGGCAGACGGACGGCAGACAGGAGCCAGGGGAAACACACACACACACACACACACACACACACACACACACACACACACACACACACACACACACACACACACACACACACACACACACACACACACACACACACACACACACACACACGTTGGGTGAACTCCAATTAGCCAGGAGGGAACCCTGCACACCACTAAGCAGGAGACAGGAGGTTTTTTTTTTTTTTTTTTTTTTGAACCAGTTTTAAATTGAAAATGATTCTCGCTTTTATTCTTGAAAGAAAAAAAAAAAAAAGCTCCCAGTTTCGCTCTCTGGGCAGGTTTTCCATTCGAGTGTACACGTCCGGGCCAGGTGTGTGCTTCAGGGATGGCCTCCGCTAACTGGATCAAGCCTCCCGGTTCCCTCTGGACCCAGGGAGTCTGGAGCGCTCCGAGGCCAGGCTTTATGCCACCTTTCCTGGCTCTGACCGACGCCAGGGGAAGGGGTGGGGAGGTGGGGGGGGGGGGGAGACTGGCGCCTCACCGCCAATTAACATCCTCTCACACGGAGAGCACGGCCAGGTAACACATGATAGGCCTGGGTCTTTCTCGCAAAGAGCTCGGCTGACAAGTCAGGTGGGGTGACGCTCATTAGCTTATCCATGCGCTGGACATCTGTCGGTGATACGACCCGAGGCAAGTGGGGATTTTTCCAAACGTTGAGAGCCACCGGTGGGTCGCAGCAAGACAACGGACAACAAGATTATATGCGAGAGGATTCTAACAAAAGATGATATTCTTCTTTTACAGTGAAACTATCATTTTAAAAATATAAGTACAGATGAATGCTTGAAATCTCTTTACGGGCTGTCACCTCAGCTAAAAGGCAACGGGCCCTCCGTGGATGATAAGTGTGATGACGAATTATTACAGCATCTCGAAAGTTTTCATCTCTGCTGCACGTAGAAAAAGTTCCCTGCGCTGCCTCAGCAAAAGGAGTCCCGGCTTTAATTAAAAGTAGTCTGGAACATTTATCACATGGGGGCCGCGCTGACGCTCATTCACACACTTTCGGCCTCCTACAGGCAATTACAACTGATAGATGGAAGGTTTGGCTTTATTACCTGCGTTGCTATAAACAAGGTGTACGTACAATGAGCTTTTTTTAGTCTAAAGTGATGAGGGGATCCATGTGCCAGCTCATAAATGAGGCCCCAGCACTTTGTATCCGGAGGCGATCGGTAAACACAACATGAGCTCAGTCTCACTCGTAAAATTCGCTGCTTCGACTGTGACCACGAAGCAAAAGCTGCGGTAGTGTCAGGATTTACATCAATGGAAATGATTTATAAACTACTCCATGGGAGATTACCGTACGACAAAGACACCTTGAGAGTGTAAAACACACCAAACAAGGATGGATGCCCGTTGGGAATTAGCATCCTAGTTATTCTTGATCTCTGTGTCTGGGTAGTAGAGGTCGTTGTTGCTCTTAGCCGGTTGATGGAGGTGATCTTGCATGCGAGGGTGCTTCTGGAAAACCAGACTCAGGAGAGTAAGCAGATTTGTCTGTAAGCAATACGCCCCTCCTCGGTGTGTGCGAGGGCAACGGGCACTCTGGCTGTAACTCAGGCTGTTCTATCTGACTGCAACTGAAAACAAACAGCGAGAAGGAGAAATTTCACACCCCGGGCACCTCCTGAGCAGATGAATTACTGTCTATCTCCTGTGTGTGTCTCTTCTTCCAGTTGTCTCTGCATTTGTTTGTCTGTTTTCTTCATTTTCCTGACATCTCCCTGTCTCTTACTTTGTAGTTACGCTCCACACTCCTCATTCCACACTCGGATGAACCTCGGGGGAGAGACAAAGCCGGGGTGGTTGGCCGGCGGGCATTGCTTTCACTTTTAATTAAAACTTCACACCCAAATAAATGTAGCCGAGTATCACACCCACTCATATCGCCCTATGAAAAGAGCCCGCCGGGGCCAGATGTTTGCCTTAGCGAGGATAAATATCTAAGTGGCAGCTTTCTCTGTAAGGGAATCTGCTCCCTCTGTCGTTTTGTCGGATTAGCTGGGGTAAGGAAAACATGAGGATCGTGTTCCGTGCGTTTCCCACTCGCTGGCTGTTCAGCATAAACACTATGAGTTCTTGGCCTCCCTCACATCCGCCTCCTCACTCCTCCACCGTTCTCCTCGGCCCCTGGGGTTCCAGCACAGGGTTTGTTTTAGTAGCATAGCCCCAGAAGAGTGTTTGGTTGT
This sequence comes from Brachyistius frenatus, assembly GCF_029030835.1. Taxonomy (NCBI): domain Eukaryota; kingdom Metazoa; phylum Chordata; class Actinopteri; family Embiotocidae; genus Brachyistius; species Brachyistius frenatus. The sequence continues at coordinate 7,266,532 of NW_027210600.1, forward strand.
GTTGTGTGTCACACTGGGTGAGTGTTTGATTATGTTGAGTGTTACACGGTGCTGGGGTGCATGAGCAGCGAGGGGGGTGGGGAGGTGGGGGACGCTAATCCCTCTCCGCTTTGTCCTCTGCTGCACAGCTTTTGTCTTTGCAGGACACTTCACACTGAAACTGTGGAGGAATTCATGAAGCCGCTGCTCTGAGAGGAGCTCTGAGGCTCTCGGAGTCGTGCGCGCGCGCGCGCACACACACACACACACACACACACACACACACACACACACACACACACACACACACACACACACACACACACACACACACACACTCTAAAATGAATGCCGAATGGCTGTTTGGATGTGCACGAACAGAAACAAAGGATGGATCAAGAGCACCTCGGTATAATCAGACTGTTCACAGTCGTATTGCTGGCTTGATTTGCATTTAGTGGCCACGCTTACACCGTGCAATTAACTTCTTCTTAAATGATAAATCTGATGATACCCTACATTTTCCTCATCACCAGTAAATAATTTTTTTTTTTTTTTAAAAAAAACCCTCAAAAACCAATAATAAAATGATCTAATTTATGAGTATTGATTGTGTATACACAGTCTGCTTACTCTTCAGTTCATTACGATGAATATTCACGCTGAGAAAAAAACAGTCCTCAGCGAATGCACAGTTTACTCCCGTTTCAGTAACATTTGTTTAAAACTGCAGCGCCCAGCTGTTTTAGAGAAATAAAAATGAAAGTATACGTTGTCACCAGCTTTTAAAGATTTACGATATTGGGAGCAACAAGGTGCTGAGTGCCACTGACAAGCTAGCAGTGGTCCCAAGTTTTGAGCGCTGGACCGTTGCACTGTTGGTTTTGGTCTTTTCATGGGATTTGTTAGCAGTGTTGGGAAAAACTGAATATCATTAGCATTATTCTTTAGTTGGGTGTCCAAGCTAATGAGTGATCGTGGATGATAAAAAAAATATTTGGTGTTTTGAGGACAGATTTGAGAAGGAAATGAATGTTGCAAACTTTTCTAATGACTAAACCTTCCTTCGTTTGGCCGTGTTGTGGAAACCAGGCCGTAGCACGGAGCACCTGGCCCAGTTGGGTTCTGGTTTTGGCCTACAAGCTGGCCCCACTAATAGGCACTTGAGGCCCACCCCCCCTCCCCCTCCCACATCCGCCTAGTACCATGTTCCACTTAATGAGGCTCTACCCTGGGCTGTAAACAAGCCCAGATGCAACCCCAAAACACACACAGGAAATGTCTCATGACCATAACAACACAAGGATCCTGCCAGCTCATGCATGATGGGGTGTGAACAGGAAGGCTGATCCTTGCAGGTTTTCTCCCTCTGTGCTCCACAAGCACTTATTATCCTGAGGGAAAGGGCTGCATGTGGTACTGCTGCTCTAGCCTTGGCTCTGCGTGCCAAATCCTCACCGGCCGCCAAGATCATCACAGACCGTTGCCTCACTCCTTTTCCACAGCCTACAGTTACAGTATGTACACAAACCACAGTTTATTCAGCACTGTGTTGGACCTGGCATGTCAGCTTTGACACGCCACAATAGGAACAATGTCTGCTCCTGCACAAAGAGTATCTCTCAAGGTTTTTTATTTTACTTGTAGGGGGGCTGAGACCTTGACAAAAGGTCCAGTGTTGGAGGGAGCGTGGCCCCAGCTGGTTCCCTTTACTACACAGACTGGCTAATGTACAGTGATCAGCCTGAGTCAACAGCATTGGCCGGAAAAAGGGCTTAATTGATGATAGGAAAGTTTTTGGCTCAATGTGCCTGAACTGCCCCGAAATGTCCCGTTGAATTTTCTGCCTCATTTTAGCCATAAAATACAAATAATCCTGGACAACCTCAGCAGATTATTACATAACGTGCTGAACATACAGGGTTCATTAACATGTTAACTCAGAGAACATAAACCAGAACTAAAAACAGTTCCCGTTGGTGACACAGTGAGGACCCCTCCCACCCCCCCACCCCCTGCACCACCATCCCTCTCCCACCCACCCACCCACCCACACACAAGGGCACTAACACACACGACATTAATGAGCCAATCAAGTCCAGAGTTCAGCATCATCAAACTTCCTTTCTTTTCTTGTTAGGATGTCTCGAGCAGTGGAAAGACACGCTAATCTTAACTCGTGTTTGTTTTTGTTCTATTTTGTCACGATTTTCGGCCATCGTTGCGTTCACTGTTCCATTCAAAAGTTAAACTACACTTCTTCTTCCTCTCATGTTGGACGGAGGGCAAACGGGATGCGGGCGTGACTCAGCATCCCCTCTTGAGTTGTGGGGTGGTGTTGTGACTGGAGGGGGGAGGGGGGCGGAGGAGGGGGGGGGCGGCAGGCTGGTCAGCATGGTAACTGCAGCAGGTGTCTCTGCACTGCGGTACATTGACGTCTTTGATATTAACTGTCTTCACATTCTGTTGATGAATTTAGTTCATCTTTGAAAAAAAAATAATCATACTGCAGCTTTAATAAGGGACGGGCACGATTCGAAATTCGCTCCAAACGGTAACATTTTTAATCCAATATTTGTCCCCCTCGCATGTACTAATCGATTTTGTAGATTATAACGACCGTTCGGATATCCGTGCCCCCATCCCTAGCTTTAATACGCCCCACTCAGTCATGTTAACTTTCAAGGAATAAGTAGACACGTCTGTAAATATAATTATTTTCTACCTTTTCAGGAACTGATGACAACACTGATGCCACTCTTATCTCTGCGGGGCAGATACGAGGCTACAGCTAACCATGAAAACTGGAAACCGGGGAAACGGCCAACCTGTAGACTGTACAAAGGTACGCAAGATCCACCGACCGACACTTATAAACTGAACATGGTGTTTGTTGACTTGACACATTACCTCCTGCGAAAACGCAACTCGACTTTAAAATCAGGTTGCTGCTTGTAGACGGAGCCAAGCTTGCTGTGTTGTCTCTACTCTTTATGCTAAGCTAAGCTAATTACCCGCTGACTGTAGCTTCAGCGTACAGATATGAGAAAGGTGCCAATCGTAGCACGAGCGAGTGTTATTTCCCAAAATTAGACGAATTTCTTCCTTTTAAGTAATTGGCTCTCTTCGTCTTTGCAAAGCTGAGTGATTAAAAGCCGGTACCAGTGATTACAGGCAGCATCGGAACTCAGCGGCGCGACGGCGCCAAATGTGCACATCATCTGAAAACGTCACGAATCAAAACAGTCAATATGAAACATAACTAAGTCAAAAAAAAAAAGAGGGAGAGAGAAAAAAAGAGGCAGACAAGAACAAACTTCAAAACTCAAAATCAAAGACTGTGAAATGCAACGGAGAATAGCAGATCCTTACCGAGCCTGGGGCTGGGGTGGGGAGGGCGAGGAGGAGGGGGGGGAATCAGTGCGTTGGGAGGGGTGGGGTGGGGGGTGGGGTGGGGTGGGGTGTGCCTCCTTTCTCAGAACACAGAGCCGAGGGGTGAGCCTTTGATGGCGGAGCGTGACATGAGCACATTTAGGATGGGGGTGCAGCTGCAGTGTGACAGCAGACACACTTGCCAGACGACTGAGCTCGGGATCTGAGCGGTTCTGATCCATTTCGGTACCTGCTGACAGACACCGTGCGGCAAAGTTGTCACTTATATCAACTGTCCTTCCGTGACTGACCCACTGGAGATCGTCCGCCCGTTCCGAAAACTCAGCAGTTGAAAGATGTTTAGATTTTGTTTCCCAGCATTTGAAAAAAAAAAAAAAGGGGCACAGATTTGGATGTTGAAGTTGTGTGATCCTTTCGTTATTCAGTCAATGGCACAAACAAACCGTCCGGGGTTTAAAGATGTTCGGGAGGGCCAGAGCAGGTTTCAGGGCCGAGCTTAGACTCCCACATCCTGTCCATTTCCACTCCCTCCCTTTAGAGTGTTTCTAAAAGCGGTCCTTGCATGGGTTTGTGTTCTTTGTTGATGCTGTTTTCACATTTTTTTTTCGTCCTTTGTAACTCCTGCTCCCTCTCTTTTTCTCCGGGGAGAGACTCTTTGGTACAAGAGATTAGAGCGGGTGCTGCCTAGCAACTGAATAAAAATGGCAGCTACAAAAGGGGCGCTCTCACTCTCCAACGTCTGACCTACATAATCCCAAGCCTCTGATCGTGCAACATAACAACATGATGAAAGGCCTGCTGTGATTTAACCCTCAAACAAATACTTGCCATGGCTGACCCCCTAGCTCAAAGAGCGATCTCGCTTGCTGCAGAGCACCAAAGGGTGACTTCTGAAATCTTGACGGTGCCTAATTAGAAAGGAAGAAGAGGCCGTGAACGCTATTGGAAAGGAGATGAATGTATGTGAGGAGATGGCAGCAGAGTGGCAAAGGAGATTAACAGTGATCACAGCAATGCTGTTGGCTTCAGAGAGCGCGAGCGAGCGATGGAACCTCCCTCTGTTCACTGATTCATCTCTCCTTCAGCCACAGGCAGACGCAGCACAGGAATGAGTACAGAGGGATGAGAAAGCTTTACTTCTCTGTCTTCTGCTTATTGATCAAAGGAAATAATAATAATTTTAAAAAAAAGATACAGCAAAAAACTGTAAACTTTGTCTTGAAACTTCCACTTTCTGCACAGTGCTCTTAATATAATCGGCCCTGCCTCTGCTGCTCCCTGTTTTTATCCGCTTTGACCTGAATGAACCTTTGACAAAGTAACTCACGATAAGTACATAAAGTCTTAGCAGGAACAAAACCTCGATGTCATCAAGACTGTAGATGCACGTTCAAAAAACGGACTAAACTAAAGTGTCAGTTTAGTGGTATGGAGGTGTCTGAACAGCTGTTTTCAGACTGTGGTTATAGAGGGACAGTCACCTTACAGCAAAGTCTTTAGTGTCGATGAGTGAAATGCACACTATCTCATCATTGTAATGGATCAATAACTTACAAGACTGCTCCTGTTGTGTGCAAACGATGCGCGTGCACGGAGCAGGAGGAGGGAAGAAGATATAAGCCTAATGAATAAGTGTTGCCAATTTTGCCGCGAGATCAAAAGTTATGCGTGGTTTTGTGAGCGCTGGTCCGATACTGCCACTTATATTTTACACTTTAAAAGTGACCAAAACTTCTAGTGGGGGGGAAATGTCTGTTTTTCTAATACAAATGAACTTTAAAAAAATAAATCCTCTTTAATTAAGGATTATTTCTTGAATGTAGTGCAGCAGTTAGCCTTGTTTGCCCGTCCTGTTGTGAGACTGTGACACTAATATTCAAAACATTCAAGAAAAGTACCAGTAACAGTTGGAGATGGAGCTCAGACAACCTGGAGAGGTGACATGGAAGTGAATTTTGTATATACACTCCTAAAAATGCTGTTTATTTATATAACCTGTCATTTTGAGTGGTAAAAAAAAACCTTTTAAGCATTCATTTTGCATTACTTCTGGAAATACGAGGACGCTGAACAATCCTCTGTGCTCCGAAACCGACTTTTAATCTCTAAGTCTGTCTGGTTTCATTTCTTTGACTTGATAAATGCTGCGTAAAAAAATTCCGTTGCTGTATCTCTCGCTTCAGCAACTCGACACTCTCTTCATTTGTACAAAAAGTCACTGTAAAGCAAAATTCTTAAACTCATCCGTGTGTCTTTACCTCTGTCCTCAGAGCTCACCTTGTAAATGCCTGCAGAGTGATATGAGTCAGCATGCATGTGCACTGTGTGTGTGTGTGTGTGTGTGTGTGTGCGTGCGTGTGTGTGTGTGTGTGTGTAATTTTGTGTGTCGTGCCCTTACAGACGAGACAGCCGTACCTACTGGGCGTCTGATTGGAGTCCGGTTGCGAGGAGTGGTGAGCTGTGTGAACTCTGCTGCTCTCTGACTGCCGCATTTTCATGGAAAGCATCTCTTTGGGGGCCCCGCAGGTTTTCAATACGCTCATTTACACATCAAAACAGCACAGGAAAGGGATAGTGCTCAAGGGGGGTGAGGGACTGCAGAAGGAGGGAGGGAGGGCAGGGTAATGAAGGATGCTTTATTTTCTCTTTTTTACCCTCAAGGGTGGGCAGGGGTTTAAGTCTATGAGGGAGGCACATTGATGCCATAATGATTGCCTTTAATCAGACCCATGACCAGATGGAGGGATTTCTCTTTAGCAGACAAAAATATGGTGTCAGCAGCTAAAGCGGGATAACTGTGTTTTCACGCCTTTTTTTTTTTCTTTTTTTAATCAAAAACAAACGTACAAATCCTGGCTAAATAGACCTGTTCTGTGTTGCTTAAGAATCAATAAATACTCTCTGGGGCTCACAGTTAACACAATGAAATATTCCTGACAAACCTAAAAGGAAAAGTGCTGTGTTTTCTGGGAGTAGCCTTACTTTTGGCCCAGACGAACTTGCTGCTCGGTGCGACTGACTCTGACACTATTTAACCTCCTGAGCCAGAAGAGAAGAAAAACAGCGCGGAGATTCAGCCAAACTCTAAATCTTTCGAGCGAGACCGAGCTTACTTACTCCTGAAATTGGACATTACTGGAGATGGGGTGGGGTCTTCCTAAAAACAAGCTCAGGGTTGATTGGCTGGCGCTGCTCCAGCACTGCAGACCTCAGGTGTGAGTTTGTGTGTGTGTGTGTGTGTGTGTGTGTGTGTGTGTGTGTGTGTGTGTGTGTGTGTGTGTGTGTGTGTGTGTGTGTGTGTGTGTGTGTGTGTGTGTGTGAAGGGAAGGGAAGGTGTTCCCGGCAGCCACATCTGCAGGCGCCAACAGAACCACAGCTCAAACAAACTCTGTTTTTGGAATGAACCTTTCTTTCTTGCTTCTATCTGAAGCTCTGTGCTGTGTGATTCCTTTCCTCTGCAAAAGAGGGAAGCTAAAAATAGCTCTCAGTGACCTGGAAATGTAGCGATAGAAATCATATTTGTGGAAAAAGAAACGGCAAAGACATCCTGTTGCTGCTCTAACACGTTGTTTCTGTTGACCTTTTTCATTTTTTAAAACCTGTCTTTGTCATATTCAGCGGTACATTTGGGAAAAAAAAATCGGAAAATAATTACGCCAACAGGGTAGAAAAAAATGCTGAGAAGGAAAAAAGCCATAATAAAACACTGCTGCAGAAGACAAACTTGCCCTCTGTACTACCCCCCATGTGCTTAGCCCTCCACAGCTACCTCCTTCCTATCTAATCAGTGGAGCTCAGCGCAGGTGGGACACGCTGGTTTGTGTCTCACACAGCAAGTGTTTTGCCTCTCTGGGTCATGTCACTGGAGTGTAAACCGGGGAGGAAGCACGCGCCCCCGTTCAGGCGCCCGTGAACTGGAACATGTGGCTGAAACACCACCAGCCGAGTCTCTGGCTGTGAGCACGCTCCAAGCAAAACACCCCTTTTTAATAGTTAAATGTGATCCACAGTGTCAGAGTCCAGGACTCGCAGCGCTCGGCTGCCAAGCCACGGACAGCGCCTACAATGGCTGAGTAATGAAAACAAAAAAAGGGGAGGATGTTGGTAGTTAACCCAAATCTTGTTCTGAAGAAGGAAGGAATAAGTAATTGAAGTTAACTCAGCCGTCACACAGATCCACACAACACTGCACCGAGTGGAAATGTGGTTAATTTACTACAGAGACGTAATACATCTTTGCTGTGTGCGTCGTAAAACGGATACTAACGTGTGCGTGGGACAACTGGAGTACATGAATCTTATTTTAACTCTGATGGAGTGCACGAGGTGGAAAAATGAAAACAAAACAACTTTTAACCTCTGGAGATGTCAGCGAACACACGCCTGGTTCACCCTGCTGACGTTCCCATAATGTAATGAAAACAAGCTCCTGGTCATTGCAATTTTTCCAAACTATCACTCCCATCTGCTGCTGCTGGTGACACAGCACACAATTACACACAGACACAATAAACAATCAGCTGTCAAACTCTCATTTCCACTGTTTTGCTGTGAAACGACTTGCCTGCCGTGTGTGGCTGCAATTTATGTTGGCACTTAAATTGTTAAAGTCCTGTAATGTAAAAGCTATTTATTTTCATTTTTATGGACCATGTGAGGACATGGTCGCTCTAGTGCATAATAAAATGGACTTTATTACTGAAAAGTTATTTGCGAGAACCAACTTAGAGTATTTATTTAATGGAAATAATATTAGGCATACCTTTTCGCTGAATCAGCGATAATTTATACTTCATGGTAGTTTGTGAAGGCTTAAAGGTACATTGTTTCTTTAACCAAACAAAACGCTGCGTGTGTAGTGGAATTCCCTTAATTTATATTAGAAATTCAGCTTCCAAGAGGCACAAATCACACACATGCTGAATATTAAGTTAATAACACAGCTCCTCAATGAGCAACCACAATTTTGAGTGCCTGTGCTAAACTTAAATCTGTCAGCGAAACCATGCAATAAGGCTGAAATCCACTTCAGATTTGTCCTCTCAGATCAAAGTGCTGAGTGTTTGCATGAGGATCAAATGGAGCAGCGAGAGGGCAACAACAGTGATTCGGTGGAAGGATTAAAACAGCCATTAATTAAATATATTCCTCCGCCAAAACTGCTCCTGCATTTTTTAAGCCGATGATGCAAACATGAATACTTGCCACGGTTTGTCACTCTATTCATCAGCGATTCTCTTTGAGGATTATTGTTGGGGACGCCTCTGGGATGCAGCAGGCACTTGGAAGACAACACGTGTGGCAGGAGTCCTGCTGTAAAAAAAAAAAAAAAAAAAAAAAAAGGGTCTAAATCCCTGGAGGAGAGTGGTAGGAAAATCAGGGAAACAAAACTGAAATGAACAATTGTTTGTTACAACTAAAACGCAAGACTGTTGAGGATTGATTAAGTGGTTAACGCACTGAGATAGATACCAAAATAACAACAATAAGACGAGAGTTGAACATGAAATCCACAAATTTATTGTCCTCCAAAAGGCCAGAACCAGAGTTCTTATAAAAGGCACTTAACTTCCCTTGACCTTTTTAATAATTGCATCTAAACAACAAATCTGGTACGAGCCAAGGTGAACTTTAAATTAAATATATTTACAATAAATAAAACATTTATACAGATTTATCATGCCACTTCCAGGAAGGAGAATATTTCCAAGATACTTCCCATAACAGTCTTTTCCTTTTTTTTTTTTTTTGCTTTGCAACACTGGGCATGTCTACTGCACAGAACACAATGAACAGGAAAATATGGGTAACAATACTGAACATTTCCCTTTATGCACTGAATACTGTTTATAGATAGTTTCTCACGGTGTACTTGTGTGTCCCTTGGCAGCAGCAGAGGAGTAACTGACAGTTCAATTCAACCACTCCTCTTCTTATAAAGTCTTTTAGCAGCTCCTTACACAGGGCATATGTGTGTGTGTGTGTGTGTGTGTGTGTGTGTGTGTGTGTGTGTGTGTGTGTGTGTGTGTGTGTGTGTCTGTCTGTCTGTGTGTGCTCTCTCTCTCTCTCAGACGTGTGTGGGGTTGTCCGAGTGCAGCTCAGTCTTGGCCATGTGCAGAACCACAGCAGGGGATTTGTAGTGGCAGTGTGTGCTGCCGCAGCTGACGCCGCTGCAGGGCTTCCTACTACTAGTCCTGTCCGCCAGCTTCCTGCTGCACAGCCCCTGCCAGGTCTGCAGGGTCTTAGAGCTCCACACCCACACCCCGCTGGTGATCCCCACCACCAGCGACATGAAGATCTTCAGCATGAACACGGCCACCGTGGGCACGGACGTCTGCAGCAAGCAGTCGCTGCTGTGGCCGTTGAAGGAGCCACACTTCATCTGCAGGCCTCTCAGCTTCCAGTAGTCCATGTTGAGCCTCTCGTAGAAGTAACAGACTATGACGCAGGTGGCCGGCACTGTGTACAGGATGGAGTAGATGCCGATTTTCACCATGAGCTTCTCCAGCTTCTCCGTGTTGGTGCCCTCTGTCTTCATCACTTTGCGGATGTGGAAGAGAGCCACAAAGCCCGTGAGGATGAAGGACGTGCCGATGATCAGGTAGCAGGACAGAGGGATCAGGACGAAGCCGGTGAGCGCCCCAGAGTCCATGCTTCCTACGTAGCACAGCCCTGTCAGCTCATCCCCTGCCACCTTCCTCATTGTGAGGATGATGATAGTCTTGAGAGCAGGGATGCCCCAAGCAGCCATGTGGAAGTAGTTGCTGTGGGCTTCAATGGCCTCGTGGCCCCACTTCTTCCCTGCAGCCAGGAACCAGGTGAGAGTGAGGATGACCCACCAGATCGAGGAGGCCATGCCAAAGTAGTAGAGGATGAGGAAGACTATGGTGCAGCCGGTGGACTCCAGCCCCTCCTGGATGATGTACAGCTCGCTGTGCTCGCGGTCGCAGGCGATGTTCTCTGCCCCGGCCACTGAGCGGATGATGAAGGCCACAGAGTAGACGTTGTAGCACATGGAGAGGAAAATGATGGGGCGCTCTGGGTACTGGAAGCGATGAGGCTCCAGGAGGAAGGTCAGGACGGTGAAGGCGGTGGAGACAAAGCACAGGATGGACCACACAGTCATCCAAATGAAGGCAAAGTCCTTGTCCTGCCTGGACCAGAAGACGTCTACACCCGGGGAGCAGCGTGGAGCACACGACTGGCTCTTCTCCACAAACTGGAACTTGTCCGGGTTCTCGCAGGAGCCCACGCTGCCCGGGGAGCGGCCGCCGCCGGTGGCCGGCTGCCTGGGACGAGGGGGCACCGGGAGCATGCCTTCCCCTTTCTTCCCCTCCGTCCTGGTCTCGTTCTCTGGGGCCTCCATGCACAGCGCGTTGGGGTCGTTTCTGGTGGGCAGCTTGGAGCAGTCCAATGAGTCCGGCCAGGTGTAGCTGAACTTCTTCATGATGGGGGCGCACCTCTCTCTGGCCTGCTCACACATGGGTCTGCAGGCGGGGATGGAGGTCGACACTTTGTCCGTGCACATGGGGGCGTAGAGGGAGCAGAGGAAGAAACGGAGGTGCACATCGCAGCCGTAGGCCACCAGAGGGGCAAACTCGTTCAGCTTGATGGCAGCCTCCTTTTGGTCGTCGTGGTCCATGAAGTTGGGCATCCGGGTCAGGTTGTAGCCGATCCCCTCGCACATGGGGATCACGATGGGCTCGCACTTGGCCGGTCTGCCTCGCTCCAGGTCGTACGAGCCTATCTCAAAGCTGGAGCCAGAAATCACCAGCAGACACCACAAAAAAATCGCCACCTTCAGCGGACAACCGTCCATGCTCATTATTATAGCCAAAAAACGGAGCTCTGTCTTTTAGAAATGATCATGAAAAAGTGAAAAAACACGGGGTCAGACACGGAGAGATCCCCGCTATTTCCCCATGTCGGGGGCAGGTCGAAACTCAGCCCGCACCGTTAGAAGAAACACTTCAAAAAAAAAAAAACAGCTGTAAAAAAAAACAAATATCTTGTCCGTTTAATTATCTAGCCTTGAATAAAAAACGATTACTCCCATAGACAGTCCGGATACAGGTCCGTAACTAAATCGTGACAGTCGGAAACTTCGATAAACAACCGGAGGAAAATCATCCAGATCAAACACCGAGAGCCGAGTGTAAAATCCTCAAACAGCGGGAGAAATAAAATCAAAAAGCTGCGATAAAAAAAAAGGCGTTTTGTTGCGGCTCCGGGTGGCTGTTTGCTCGGCTGCGGCTCTTCGTCCTCCGCTTTCAGGCTCGACACTGAAGTTTGAGAGCCGCTCAGAGGGGCTTGAGTCAGGGAGACACAGAGAGGAGGAGGAGGAGGAGGAGGTGGGGGGGGAGGAGGAGGAGGAGGAGGAGGGGGAGGAGGGTGGGCGCTCCGTGACGCTCACATTTCAACGCGAGCCCCACACAAGGAAAATTATCAGACAGATGCTGGAGGATGGTCAAATACCTCTGACATTTCTGCCCTGAATAGTACTCGCAGGCTTTACTCGAGTAAAAGCAACGCATGGCACGAGGTTAGATACTCATACAGGTGAAAATGTCCCGCAGATATAGGTTAAGTAAAACCGTGTGAACAAAGATAACTTTACGTTTCCAAAAATAGTCTTTCGCTGGGGGAATATAACACTCGGTAGCTGTATGAAAACGTTGCACTTTACAGTTCATAGTTTAATTCAGAAATGTATTAATTTTTTTCTGTAGGCTACTATATTTGTTTTATAACTGCAGTTTACAAAGATTACATGCAAAAATTCACAAAATAGAACAATATGAAGCAGTTCAAGCTTATAACACACACACACACACACACACACACACACACACACACACACACACACACACACACACACACACACACACACACACACACACACACACACACACACACACACATCTTATGTTCCCCAACGTGTAAGTTAATTGAATGTCAAATTCATTTGGCAATCTACACCATATCAACTGGAAAACTACTGTTAAAACTGGAAAAAAAAAAAAAGAAAAAAAAAAAAAGCAGAGGCTTTACGGCAGAGCAAAGTGTGTCAGATAAGTGCGAGGTGAAAAGCTAGTCGGAAAAAATGAATCACAAATGTTTGTGTCGGTGAAAATTCTGATTTAGACAAAGTGCGGCACAGAACTTGAAGCTTCGTACGTGTTTCTTCTTCCAGAATCCACCCATGCTGCTATCTACCCGATCTACTTAACGCTGAGGTGAGGCTAAACGCGACACTGACACAGTATGCTGGAGTGGACTGACAAGTGTTTTACACACTTTGGCGCGATGCAAGGCGTTTTATTTTTATATATGTTAACACATAGGCAGCATTTTATGTTTTGTCTAGGTGGTTGGTTATTTTCCAATTCGCTAATTAAATAGAGTATACTATTTTCTGGATAAAATGTAGGAGAGAAAACATTTAAAGCAGCGCAACTACTTGTTGCAGTATACTGTTGAGTAGTTCAATTTACTGTGTAACAGTAATGGAAAATAACGAGAGCAAAGAACAAATGAAGTCGTGAATGTTATACTTTTTCCCTTCAGTTACTTTGCACCATCAGAAGCAAACCATACAGTCAGGCATCAACACAATGACTCACGTTAATAACATCCAACAAATGGATCTGCAATGACCATTATCCTTCATTAAGTCATTACAAGAACTACACACAAATTATAAAGGTGAGGCAACAATTTCCCCCTCTGGATCCCTAAGATGAAATCTGCCACTACAGTTCTGCGTCAAACGCTGAGTAGTTTATTTTTCTCCACTGGTTGTAGAAAGTAACCTGCTCCTCTGGTAAAATGATAGTCCCCATGGTGTCTGACTGTTGCTGACTCAAAATGACTGTGTCACCATTTCTGCTAATGTTTTCATGTAATATAATGAGAAACTTTATTGAGCCCCGCAGGTCAGTCCCCCTAAAACCAAAGCAGTCCTGCAGCTGGTAGGGATTTCACCGCCTTGCTAAAAGACACCTCAGAAGGGGCAAGTGCTCGAGAGGAGAGCGGTCCAAGGACGGTCGCCCCGAAAACACAGACGCGTGCACACAGAATCCATAAACGGGATGATTCGATTGGCATAATGAGAAGAGAAAGCAGTGCAGAGAATCGGGCGTACCGTGTGAAACAAATGGATGCAGCAGTGATTGTACAGAGCAGGGTATTGTTTCCATCTAGTGGCTGGAAGGGAAGAGCCGGCAGCTCCACAGCTGTTGAACTGAGCATTTGATCTTTTCTCAAACAGGGGAGGAACTCGAGGATTTTGGCCTCCCGCCCTGCAGGACTGAATTGGTTGTCAACTGCATACTGTCTCTATTAGCCCCTGTGTTAAAAGTCTGAGAGTGAGATCAATGCTGGCAACTGAAAATGTTGAACAATTTGCAAGAAAGCGTGGCATTTAGAATTGAAATGTTAGAAATAGGCTTTTTTTTGCTTTCTGTCAGTGTTACACGGCCCTAACTCTAACTCTAACCCTAACCCTCCTATCTGCCGTTGAATATAAGGCTACAGCCAGCAGCTGATAGCTTGGCTTAGCATGAAGACTGGTAACAGAGGGGAAAAGCTAACGGTCTCTGATTGAAGATAATAAAAAAAAAATGCCTACCAGCAGCTCTAAAGCTCTAAAGCTATGTTTGCTTTTTGCAGCTGCTAGTTCTATAAAACTAGAGCCTGCATCTGGTTATCGTTCCTAAAGCTCGTATGATTCTGTTTAAATGTAACTGTGTGCCGTTCATGCACCTCTAAAGCTCCTCAATTAAACTGTTTTTGTTTATTAACTGCACATGTCAAATGAACAGTTGCTTAAGAGCTGCGTTTGATTTTTGGAGAGAGGCAGATGAGCTGTTTCCAGTCTTTGTGTTATATATGAAATATAATAACCGAAGTGTAGTTTTACATGTCGTACAGATTAAAAACAAAGAAGATATAATTAGTTATTTAGTTAACTTTAAAAACGAGCACCTCGGCTGTTTCACATGTCCAGTGGTCTGCTAAGCTAAGCTAACAGTTATGGGAGTTTTAAGGGTGAGTTTTTCACCTCATTGCGAACTATTCCTTTAAGATAACCGCATACAATATTTTGAACTTGTCTGATGAAGTGTTAAAATACCGCAGTTTAAATACTGCACTTCATCAGACCTAATTTACCTCTGATTTATGAGAGGAGATCTCCTCTTGTGCTTTCTACATGACAAATTGAGCAACGATGAAGGCTGTATAAAAGCAGCTTTATCAGATCTGGCTTCAGGTAGACCAAAAAAAAAAAAAAAAAAAAGAAAATAAAAGAAAGCCTCCAACTTCAAATTAAGACTAATTGAGCGGGGGGGAAGGAAATACATTCCAGACTCTGAGATGATATCTTATTGTACGTCAGCGCTGAGGCTTTTGGTGAATCAAACAGAAATGCTTTGACTGAAGTTCCATTACTACCCAGCAGCCTCTCCATTTTAACGTTCACACTTCAAAGACAAGGGGTCATTGGAGAGAGGCCAGCTGGAGGAGCCTCCGTGTGCCCTTAGAAGGCTTCAGATTATTATCGGAGAGATATCTCTCTCCAAGGTAAGCAACACATATCAGGATGCATTAGTGTCCAAGTCAGTGGGAACACTGGTGGATCAAGGTTCGACTCGTGAAGCAGCCCGGATTATAGTTAAATGACCCTCAGCCCGTAGTCAAGATTGGGTGGGGTGGGGTGGGGGTTTGTTTAAATTTTTCAATAATTTAAGGTAATAATTTAACAATCAGCTTATTTGTTTTCTTGCCTAGAAATTACATTGATAAATTGATACCACTCTAACTTGCGAAAATTACTATTGCGCTTCTTTCCAACTGTTCAAGAAAGTGTATTTCCAAACATGTCTTTAAAAATACTTTTTAAAAATGTGTACGCCTGATTAAGAACAAGGGTCAGCTAACCCTAACCCTAACCCTAACCCTAACCCTTTTCTGGATACCGTGATCCACTGCTATCTTATATCCTACCCTATCAGCGGAGCTGGTTGTCAGAGCAACGCTATGTGAAACTCTCGTGATGTCATCTTCAAGCAACACAGGAATAGTGGGGGATATCAAAGGCATCTCGGCAATCAATCAGAGGCCCCTCCTCCATTGACCGGGGCCTAGTTTTTGAAGTGTTACCAATTCATCAAGTAGTCCAGTGAATTAAAAAAAAAAAAAAAGTTGCGGCTGTGGCCAACATTGTTTTATAACCAAACTATTTTTTTTTTTTTTTTTTATCAGGCTGGGAACCTGAGGAAACTGCCCCCCCCCTCCCGCGTATAACGTAAGTAAATTACTTATATCAACATAACATTTTTAACTTGTGGAATTTATGTTAAGTAACTAACATGAAGTACGTGACATTATTTGTGTAAAATAACTGATGCGATCCCAAACCATGATCTTTTATTAACCCTGTAACCGTATGTAGTTTTGGTGCCTTACACTGAGGCAACTTATTGTTTACGCTATCGTCCACAGACGGGACAGGTGTTCATGCTTTGGTGCGATAGCGAGGTGATTAAAAAAAATAAAAATAAAAATAAAAAAAAGCACCAGGTAGCTGACTGTGCACAACCTTCGGCCGACTGAAAACGCCGAGGCAAGCTAATAATGATTCAGTGGAAAAACATCCACAAACCAGCAACAGGGGGGGAAACAGCTTGCGCGGCTCCAGCTGCACCTTTTCTTGTATCATTTGTACACTTTGTGCTTTTTTTTTGCAGGTTAAACAAACACGATCCAACACGAATTTGTTCTCCTGTTTGTGAGGTCGGAGGTGTTTGGTAGGTTGATTTTGTTCTCGCGGGAAGGGGTCGGTCTAACTTAGCGCGTTTCCAGGTGTAGTGGTAAGCTGAGCGTACCCTGTAATTAATGGAGAGAAAAAAAAGCACACTGATTAACTCTCGGCAAGAAAGTACACATCCTTAAAATGTCTATTTTGAATGGATCACTGTCTGAATGTCTTGCGCGTTGTCCTTCTGTGTTGTCGCCTGCATCGACATCTTGCATGATTCCCAAAGAGACCGGTGCACGTTTACGCACAGCAAGAAAAGCGAAGGGGACGCTTGTTTTGGGCGTTGTATGTGCGGAGGTTCCTCCTCCGTGGCCTCAGTATGCGTGTGCAAGTCTGCAGAACTAATTAGCGTATCTCCTATATCTCAGGACGCGAGTGTGCCAGAAATAGCTTAGCAAACTAAGCTAACCTGCTGCTGGATGTCGCTTTATGTTTACTGTTCAGAGCGCTATCAATCTTCTCATCTAACTCCTGGCAAAAAAAATAAAAAAAAAAGCTAAAACAATAACAGTGCGATACCATTTTCTGGGTTGATTTACAAATTAACAACCGAGTACACTGAGTTTGGTTGGCCATTGCTTCTCTGCCGTGTTCCTGGGGCGACATCTATAAAGAATACATGGCATGGTGCCGCTGATTAGTTTAGGAGCCACAAGGTCTGACCGCACCGCTGCTGTGTGTCCCGGGTCCTACAATAGGATACCATTGTGCTTTCTTAGTGTGCTTTTATTTCACCTAATTGTGTTATTTCTTCTTGACCTGAACGGAGAACTGGAAAGAGAAGGACTGTGTTCAACTGAGTGTTTTGATTTTGGGCATTTTCTGGCTTGTAGCTGATTTGTTTTAAGAAGGTCAGTGCTATTTACTTTGCCATTTGGTGGAGGAAATGGATATATAGGCTATTTATTTCTCCCCCTGCTAGCACTCTCCTGCTCACAATACTGCCGTGTGTCAAGTCTCTGTATGTCCTTGTAATAACTCGCCTCCACAAAGAACCCCCCCCATCTTTAATTTCACGCATTCATCAGGCGATCCAGTGAAGTGTGGGCCTTGTAATTACTACCTCTTACTTATTGGTTATCATATATCAGGCACAAAGCTATAAACATCCCGTGGAGAACAATGGGAGAGCCTTGCCACAGCCCGGCATGACATTACAATCCCAGAGACACAGGCTGTCTGAGATTGTTATGGGTGTAATAAGAGACACTTCACACATAAAGCAATACATCTGGAGCAGTGTACTGCTTTTCACTGGGGGTATAATGGCAAATTGTTGAGGCTTAGATCATGTAATTATCTCTTTGTTCGTATTGTGTAGTCATAATCTGTACGAGGGAATAAGGCGACACAGGAGACGAGTGAAAGTTAGCATCCGTTGGAGTTGTAGTTTTCTTGTTTTCTAATCACGACTGCAGAGTTATGATGTCTGTTTAAGTGACTTTGGTCACTTCTTTCCAAATCCACAGTTTGAAACAGTTATTTGCTGTAATGAGAGGACAGTGTGCACAAAATGTCTCAGTTTCACTGTTATGCAATTTTATGTAGTGCTATTAGGTGACTGAGTGAATGGGCTTGATTCATCACCTCCGTCCATCTGGGTTCCTCATCCTCCACTGTTTTGAAATGAGATAATGTCCTTTACAGCTTGTGGCAGGTAGCGAGAATGACACCGCTGCCATGTCCTCAAGATGTCAGCGTAGCTATGAATTGAACAAGCTCATAATTTAGTTATTTCACCATCATTGGGTTTCAGAATGATCCAAGTTCTTTAATATAAATGTGTTCAAGGTAATGTGGCTAATTCCTTTTTGTGTGTTTGGCATGTTCACACTTGAAAGATTACAACGTCCTGGCATGGATGTTAGAATCACTTTATTTACAATTGTGCTGCTGATGTTTCCACAGTTAGAAAAATAAGAATATATAACTCCAAATGTCGGTTGTTTAAAACATAGAAATGAACAAATAAATCCTTAGAAAACGTTATGTGAAGTTTTCAAGTTTAAATGAGGTTCCTCATGTATGTGTCAATCAGGGCATTTCATGAATGACATCAGTTTAGTGCAGTAATTTCTTGTTCCTTTACCAGAAACAGTTGTGTTTCAACCTACAGTATGTATAAAGGACTTGATCGTATAAACACTCACTATCACTGCTATTTCCTGCAGCTGTTTTAAAGTTAACATCCATTTTACATTGTCAGTATTTATAAAACTAGTGTTCAACACTTAGTGTGGAATTTGTGTAAACCAAACATTGATCATTGAAACTAGGCTACTGACGGAATTTAAAAGTTATTTGTCTCTCACAGCTACCAGCTGCGTTCACGCAACCTTTTAGCTACCTGTTTTTCAAGGACAGTTTCTACTTGCTGCTAAAAAGGTTTCGACAAGTTGCCAGATGATAGTTCATATAAATAGGCTATATTTTGTACAGTCCCATGTTTAGACTGTAACCCTGAAATACACAAGCAGTGCAAATCATTATGGGCTGTGAGTATGTGACTGGCTTGCCAAACTGAACGGTTGGGTTTAGACAGAAGATTAACGCTGGTTAATTTTAGGTATAAGCCTCGGGATGTGTATGTTTGAGCACAATGGTGGAAGGTGTTTGGAGTTAAATTTGAGATGATTAAGTTTCTGTTTTTTCTCTTTAGTTTGCACTGTCAGATTTGTTTATTTTTTATATTCATCTGTCATCCTTTTAATTTCAAACTCTGTCACTCCCTCAACACACAACAACGACCGTCACCTGTGCTTCTCGCTTTTCCCTTCAGTCACCTAGTCATCTCCTCCCAGCACACCCGTCCCTTGGTCCTCTGATCAGCCACCTAGTATATAAACCAGTCCACCTGCACTTCACAACTGTTTGTCCGTCTGTGCTGCTGACAGGCTTTAGTGTTAAACCCTAGTTTGGTCTTTCTTTGGTTCTTGATTCCCCAACTGCTCTCTTTTTGGTCTTGTTTGCTTTGTTGACATCTTTTCTGTTGCCTTGTTTTTAAATCAACACCAGGTAAACATTATCTAGCTGCCTCTGCATCCAAAGCAGCTGTCACAATGCATGAAATGCACAGTAAGACACAAATCTGTGTAAGGAAACACTGGAAATGAAAATGTGCATAAAAAATGTGTAGCTCTAGTAGATTTTGTGAAATGAAGGGATTAGTCCGGGAAATGTCATAAACTAGTTCTTGTCAAAGTGGCATTATGGGAATTTGAAAAAAAACACTGCATGTGCATTCAGCCCCTTTTTGCAAAATCTGCACCTTAAATATCTCAAAGATAAAAATCACTTGGACTGATTTTAACTGATCTTAATTTCCATCTCCTGAATAATTTGTATGCATTTGCAAATGGAGAGTTATGATAATGTAATTTTTCCATGGGTTCATTCGTGAAAACAGAAGTTTGCTGATCCCTGGAGATTATTTTTTTTTAATCCTAATCAGAGACATAAATCCCTAAAACAATAATGATAGTTGGTCTTGGAAAAAAAGGTTAACCAGTTGGTACACAACAGCCGGCCCTGCTTGGGCCCGACTGTGACCCAAGTTCAAAATGGCCCCTGTGGGAAAAAGGTCTATAGGGTTTCAGTTCTGCAGCTGAGTCATCACCCTGAGAAATATAAAAATAGATACAAATACCAAAATATCCAACAGCTGTCATGAGCATGCTGAAAACATCCTAAAACAACATCCCAACTGAGGAAAAAAAAACAACACTTAAGTTTACTGATGAGCATATGAATGTTTGAGTTTTCCTCGCCCTGTGTCACCGGATGTTTATCCATACTTGAGAGATCATGAGGGCTCCTTCTGATTCAGCTGTCCTGGATATGAAGTGCCAGCGAGAGCCAAACATTTTCAGAGATATTATTAAATAAATTGAGTCTCTGTCTTCATATGAGAGAGATTTGTTAAAATATCAACAGTCTCCTGAAAGTTTGTCTTAGCAGAGGAAAAACAAAAAGGTCAGAATAAAGAGAGTTCTGTAGAGATGGATTATAGTCTTCAGCCATGTCAAACACATGAAATAAACGAATGATGTATTGGTGTATTTATGTACTGGAGGTCTGCATGCAATATGTGGGTATGTGTATGTTTGCACAGGGGGGCTAATGCTGAATGGCTCGCTTTGCAAACCGTTAAACGTCTCCACTTTGTTTTTAAAAGGCTGAGGTTTCTGGGCGCACACACGGCCACTCTCGGATGTCCGCGGGGAGCAATGCAGTTGAAAGCAACACTAGTGCATGGTCATACAGTCGTAGAGGAGAGGGGAGTGGGGGTGTGTGTGTTTTGAATGGCTGAGGCTTTGCTCAGAGGGAAAGTGGGGTCAGAGGATTTAGAAATAATTCAAGATAAGGTTTTCAGAGGAGGTGAGCCTAAACAATGATATTATGTTATTTGAATTGTTAGAATTTCTGTGGGCGCGGAGGAGAAGAAATAATGCCTGTTTGCCAAGGTTGTATAACTGGAGAAGATGTTATATTCCTCTTTCCCAGAACATGAATATTCGTAAAAGCATCCTGCGTTGGTAAGAGCTGGGATTGATTGTATTTCACTACGGGTCGGAGTGCAGCTAGTGAGCGACTTTAGGCTGTCAGCCAGACCGGCATGGATAGACTAAAAATGGCTTGCGGGGTGATGGACTGAGCAAGGTTAAAGGAACAAGTAGCATGTCTCACTTGAAATAACACCACAGTTGCTATTTATTTTGTCAAGGCCTGTCAATCAGCTTTAGAAACTGTACTTAACAGAATGAACAAAACATATAGACTTTCCTGCGTTGTTGAACGCATGTTCAGTAAACCTTCTGCTTTGGTGGCTTTTGACATCACACTGATGCAATGGGATAAATAACCTGACATGACCTGGACTGTTGACATGCAGTTCAAAGGAACTATTTGGGGAAATACAACTATATGAAGAGTTAGCTAAGAAGTTGACATTTTTAAATGTTTAAGTTGAGTTTTGATGCTATTGTTGGATATTTAAAAAATTTCCCCTCGGGGATTAATAAAGTAAATACCTACCTACCTACCTACCTATTTAATTGTCATAACATCATTATTTTCACTATTGATCTATTCAATTATGTTCAGCTTAATAATATAAATTTAAGTTACTTGCGTTACTACGATCTCAACCACAAAGAATTCTCCCTGCTCTTCATCAGATTCATTTGCCCACTTATTGTTTTGCTCATCTAATTACTGATTTGTTTGCATTTTTCTATCTTTTATTATACTGTGTAATAGTCATCATTTGACCCCCTTCAATATTCAGACCAGACCAGGCCCAGGCGTTTGAAGCGGGAATTGGGGAACACCTTGGAGAGGGCATGATGGCTGCAACTTCCCAACTTCAAGTAGGAAGTTGCTTCTTAAACCCAAATCAACATGCATTAGGGGTGGGGCTGTTCAAAATGGGGTCTGACCTGCAACAGGAGGCAAGCTGCTATGATTCTGAGTGGATAGCACGACCCCGGTATTATCAGACTATCAGAATATCAGGATCATGCCACTCTCCATTTAAGATTATTTCCAGTCTTTGTATCCTATTGGGCGTAGATCTCGGGTTCATTTTGAAACTGTTTGATACTTTAACCAATCGGCATCGACCACGATATACTGTATATGGCACGCTGAAACTCTAACATCAACACCCTTGTTGAAAAGACTTCAGCATCCCCCCACTGGTTACTGATTGAGCCATTTTTGGAGTGGTTGTGCAAACCTTAATGCACACAGAGTTTATAGACGATAATCACAGCGAAGACTGAAGCTGTGAGCGATGGTCGGGCAGAGCCAGGCAACGATAGCACGGGAGAAAGCAAAGATAAAGGACAAAGGAAAAAACAAAACATCCAAAAAATAAAATAAATGCATAAACAAAAGACCAAAAGACCATCCCTGGATCTGTATCGACCTCTGGGGAAAGACCAGGGATAAATAAAATAAACATTACACATTGCCGTTTAATGTGTTGGACAAGACAGACTTGTTGTGTCCCTATTTCCAGTCTTTGTGCTAAGCTAAGCTGCTGGCTGTATAGCTTCATATTTACTGTGCAAACATGAGTGATATTGAACAAAATGAGAAATTTCTCAAAAATTTCAGTTCACTCTATTAATATTTCAAAGCAAGGTTTTTTTTGTTTTGTTTTTTGTTTGTTTTTTTGAAAATCAGACCAAGAACTAATTATAATTTTTTTTTTTTTTTTAAATCACGAGAAAATCTAAAATCCAGTCTAATAATTGTGTATGACTGTTTCATTATAAGTAAAGAGGTCCTGGTGCATGTTTACCAGCTCTTAGTGTAGCTAGTGCACCCGTCTGGAAAACCCTCGATGGTGCTCAGGTTCAAGTCCCGGCCCCCTGCCAGGCCCTCACATTTCTCCCTCCTCTCTTTCCCGTCTCCTCTCCTTCCCTGTGCTGTCGGAAAACTAATAAAATGCTGAAGGAGGGCGGATTGCTCACTCTTCTTTGAAAAAAAAAAAAAAAAAAAATGAGGGGAGAGGATTATTCCACACAGCTGCGCAGTCCTGAGGCCGTATCTAAGGAGCCGCCACCAGAGAGGTCAGCTCTGTCACAATCTCACACCGGCCTTTAAATCAATCACATGTCGAGGCTGTGAATAGCAGGCCAATAAGCTCAATTAACACCAAAATACTCTGAATCCGTGCCCTTCTGGCGCCCGTCACCACCTCCTGGGAGAGGCCTCTCAGATCTCAGCACATGAGAAGACACCGCCAGCCCTGACCCACCATACCTTCAGCCCAGCAGAGGCCTCGCAGCCACGTACAACCCCTATCAAGCTATAGTCGCATAACTTAAGCCTGCACTTGCACACAAACAGCCTGGTGCCTATTTATACATCACATCCTGGCAACGCACATGGGAAAACAAGACTGCTGCACTATCAGTGTATCCAGTGTTGTCTGCCTCTCACTGTTCTGTCGGGAGGGGGACAGAGACATAAGATAGCTGCTTAGGATAGCTGAAAGATGGCTGCTTTAGATAGCTGGAGATACCAAAACAACTTGATTATGCATTTGGCAAGAGTAAGCAGTTGTTGATATTCCAGACGTTGCATTCCCCGTCTGCATTCCTGAGCATGTAATTGTCTGTAGTGTCGTGTTATCAAATCATTGTCAACATGAGTGGGCTACAATAAAACTGCAGGACAGTCTGATGAAACTCTGCCTGCAGCGCTCGGCTTTGAAATAAAAACACCTAAACGATCCTTCAAACTCTGTTCTTTATTTGGATCCTTATTCAACTGATACCTCGACCAAAAAAAAAAAAAAAAGCTTCCCAACATAACCAGACAGTGCCACCCGTGCAAAACATGTTGCAGGCAACATATCAGGAACAACTTCAAATATACGGTAATCTCTGCAATAAATACAAGTTTAGAAGAAAGCAAAAACAACTTGTGATAAGAAAATCAAAACAAAAAGTTTGACCAAACAATATCAAAGGAATAGTTGAACTGTGTTCTCTTTCTTAAACGACATATAATGCAGCATACGAATAACTCATAATAAAATGAATGTGAACATTTTGGCAGGAGAAAATTAGAGACAGAAGAAAACAGCTGGCCCGGCTCTTTCTGAGCCCGGGACACGCTGCCTGCACGGCGTAGGTGTGTGTCAGTTGCAGAACGTCTTGATTTTCATTTCAGCGCCCATGTGAACAGGTTAGAGCCGTTGGTTGCGCAGCCTGCGCGGGATGCATGCGCAGGGTTCCCAAAAATGTCAAACACCTGTGATCACGTGTACTGTATACTCGTAGCAGAAACTAGGTTCTAATTATATTTTATATCAATCATTTAACAGTGTTTTTCCGGCGTGCTTTCCCTCTGTTTCTCCCTGTCGGACCCCCGAACATTCGATTACTGATGGCTCCTATCAAAGGCAAACCCGATGCAGCAGAGCCGCACGGGCCATGCAGGCGTTGTCCCAGGCCTAAAGCATATTTCCTAAAAATGTAGAACTACTCCTTTAACTTGAGGCCCCTTGTCGCTTTTTGGAAATTTTGATGGAAAACATGACAACTGAGCAAACCCCATGCGCAGATGACCGTTAAATACGGAAAAAGCTAGAAAGTGGACAAAAAGTTAAGACTGTTGTCCAAAAATATGAACATTAAAGGTCTTGATATTGGTTAGTGTGACTGTAACTACTAGATCTAGGAAGCACCAAGTTGCCCAAACAAACACATTTAACTGTCAGAGTTGACCTGGTGATTAAACCCAGGTCAGGGGCTCAGCACAATACCTCCTGTCTCATCCTGATTGCCATCTTATCCTCGTTTTCTTAGCAGAAGAAGCCATCCGGTGTGGCACCAGGAAGCTTGGTCCTCCAGGCTTGTTTAGTTTAAAGCTCTTCAGAAGTCGCTTTGGCAGTGATCACACAATGCGAGAGCCAAACAACTTTACGCTCAGATTTAAGACGGGTTTGAAATTAATTTGTTGTTCTCTACTCACTTATCGTCGCTGTGTTTAATCTAGTTGATCGTCTTTAATCTTGTTAATCTGCACATCCCGTTTCTCAGGGACTCTCTGTTGGGAAATACAACATGTGCAAGCCAAAGAGTCACAATTCGCATTTTAACACATGTTGACTCATTCTGTGCTGCTGCCAAGCGTGTAGAAAGATTCAGAGGGAGGAGAGAGTTTGGGGGCGTTGTAATTATGACGACCAAGCACAGATCTCCTCTTAGTCGCCGACCATTTGCCGTGTGCCTGAGCAGTTCGATCACAAGCTGTCAGCCGAGCTCCAGCCCAAGGCAGAGCCAGGGAGACACACTGTGCACTGGTGATGATGAAGCACAAATACCCCTCGCCATTTGTCATGTTTTCATGTGTTTGACCATTTCAATTACATGCTGTCAGCTGGGGAGAGAGAAAAGAGGGAGAGTGTAGGAGAGACGGAGCGCATGCCGAAGAGAGTGCGAGTGACACATGCTACACGGGGTGAGTGAGGGAGGACACATGGCGGGTCGATACCGAGAGGGAGTACAAGGAAGAAAGAAAGCTGGCAGAGCAGAGGGGAGGGGGGGGGGGGGAAGGAGAGGAGAGGAGGGGGCAGACACAGTGGTTAGAGGACAAGCACAGGGGTATCAACTATCTCTGACCCCACCCCCACCCCCATCTGCCCACCCTGTAAGCCTCAGCGCTGGTACGTCAAACGAGTCCTATTAATAACCTGTGGATGGATGAGGGAATCAGGTGGACTCTCCTCTGGAACCAGTCCACATCTGAAGGGTGTGTGTATATTTTTTTTTTTTGGGGGGGGTCTTTAAAATTAGCTTCAAATTCTTTACATGACTTCTTTCCTCTTTTTTTTATATTTGGAATTTTATTTATCAATACAAAGGACACCATGTCCCTGTCTTCCTTGTAAAGATGTTTTGAGCTGGAATTATATCTTTGTCTTGAAAACATCTCATTTTCATAGGGTGCTGAAAGGATCTGCATACTTACTTTAGGTTAGGTTAGGTTTATTAATCCCCGAGGGGAATTTTTTTTCGCTACAGCAGCATACGGAAGCAATAAGATAATAATAGAATAATAGAAAAGCAATAAAATAGCAGTAAATAGCAGTAAAAAATATAAAATGCACAGTATATACAGTACAGTATATATCTATATATATTATATACAAACAACCAAGAAACACAGTCAACAGTGTTATTGTTGTGTGATGGATTTTGCCAGAGGTGAGTTATTGTGCAGTCTTATTGCGGTCGGCAGGAACGATCTCCATTCCTTTCATTGTACTCACTAGCTTGTCCACCTATTTGAGAAAATGTCAACCATATCGCATGGTCTAACTCAGCTGTCAATGTGACCTAATATCACGTGTGTGGCCACAAATTTCAAGGATTCATACTCCAATCAGGACAAAATTTCACAGAAATGGCTAAAAGGATAAAAATGAGGTTGAGGATGACGTTTTATATTTGAAAGGTCAAAGGCCAACTTCACCGTGACATCATAATGTTCTGCACAAACACTTTTGTGGCCATCATTCAGCACCATAACTGGTCAGAAACTGAATCGGTGACACTTATCTTGGATGTTCACCTCGAAACTGAAGTTGTGTAGATTTTCTGTGCTGTTAGGTTGACGATGTATGAAAAGCATCCAGTTTAAAATGTGTAACTTCTTTGCAGTATCAAACATATTTGAAGATTTGTCTACTATCATGACAACAACTTTGTGTTCTGTCAGTAGCATCTTTATTGGCCAAATTCCTTCAAAGTCTCATACATTATAAATCTGAATAGGAATGAACACTACAGGCTGGCGGAGACATAAAACCGCGAGTTGGTAATTTGAGGTTCAAACTAGATCGAGTTTGAAATTTGATAGAGGTTCATGTTTGAGCTTTCTAATTTACAGGTTGAGGAATTCTGTCTGCTTTCTGTCGCAGCACGCGAGTAAATTATGCTTCGTGAACTCCGACAGATGTAATACACACAATTGTTACATAATTAATGATAATAAACTTAATAAATACCATCCTGCACAGAAGTGAACAGAAAAAATATCAGGTGTCAAACCTTCATTAATAACAACTTGGATGTAAAGATACTTTGACTTATTCATTTTTTCCCCGTTAATTCAGAGGAATATCTTTGATCATCGCATTTCATAATTAAGACATGCAGAGGAGAATAAGATGATTCCTATCAGCTCCTGCAAACGATCGACTTCCATGAAGCGACCTTTGTCAGGACTTTCATATGAGAAACAACAATCAACTCTCACGTGAACAAACAACAAACACTGTATTCTAATTCAGGTGGACGGCCAAGAACAAACCCCATGAGAGCAGTCATCAGCCTCAACAACCTTTTACAGTTGGTTTCTTGGTTCCTCCAAGAGGTTGTTTCTCCTTTTGAGTATTTACTAGAATATCCAGGCTCGTCATTTAAATGTCTGATGACTGAAGTGTAGCTATGCAATAAATCTGACATAATTGTTGGCCTGTGTGCAGGGGCTGAATTTGATTTAAACTTTGTCTGAACTTGATCCGATCATCTCATCCTGGCAGTTCCTTTCCTCCTCTCCTCCGTTTGGTTGTTGTGGTGTGTGCCACGAGGTGATGGCGGCTGTGATGTAAGGCTAAACCTGTGCTAACACCAGACAGCTAATAGGCTCATCCATCATGGAGGAAATGAGGCGGGCTCTCCCATGCTCTCTCTCTCTCTCTCTCTCTCTCTCTCTCTCTCTCTCTGCTCTGTCTCCCTCAGCCAACTCTTGAGCCCAGACACACTCTCGCACACTTACAGTCGAAATTACTGCAAAGTTCTTCACCAGGGTATCCTTTCTTTATTATTTTTAGTGAACAAGGGGGCCCTTCATAGTCAACGTAATTTATCCAGTGTCTCATTTTGAAATAAAAAAGTCCAAAACTGAAACGAAAGGAGTGAGAAGGTCGTTGTGGTTTAAAACCTCTAAGCCACAGGCCTTCCTGAGCGGCCTGAACGTGGAACGGAGGCCAGAGGGTCATGAGGAGGCCCATTCAGTCCTGGCTCTGTTTGACATGGACAAAAACACAGATCCATCAGTAGAAGCATTTACAAACCCTTGGATTCCTCTTAATAATTTGTTGGCTTCCCAATATTTCAGTTTCATGACTAAAACATCTTGAGGATCTTATTTTGTTGACACAGCATTACAGTAAAGGAGGCAACAGAAAATGTGCAGCATGTTCTGAGGGTGTCTCATGCATTGCAGCTGAAAGATACAAAGTTTTGAATTCTATATTCAATTTGATATATTCTTTAAATTCCAACAGAACAGTGTGGGGGAAAGTCAAGGCTGGATTACAAACCGGGCAGAGCAGGAACTTGTGCCAGACTGGAGCGCATCAACATCACCTGCGTCAGGTCCTTCATCCTTCATCTTGAGGCCGGGACTCCTGAATAGTTGTAGTTTATGTTGTGGTCATTTGCCGTGTTTGTGTTCAATGCGATTGCTTCAATTTTGCATTTGATCCTGGGAAAACCTGGGACCATGTGAAGATGTGTAAGAAAAACAAACAAAAATGAGTTTTTATCATCTCCAGGTCTCAGGTTCTGGATGTACAAAATGTGCAAAAAAAAAAAAAAAAAAAAAAAGTCCAAAATGACCATTATTATAACGTGAAGTTTCAAAAACACAAAATTATTGAGTTTCCTGTCATAGAAAACTGGCAAACTAGCAAAACTTGTACATTGCTGCAGCTGATACAAGTGCATTTTTTGCATTCTTGCTTGAAAAATGTCTTTGAAGATATTATCAAAATTGTTGCCATTAAATTTGATGTTAATCATTTCATCAACGAATCCTTTCAGCTCTAGAGTGTTGGGTGGTTTATGGGTGCCTGGGGAAATAAGGACATGTATACTTGGGGGGGGGGTCAGTAGCCAAACTACACATTTTTGTCCCCGGCCCTCTGGTTCCCAAACTATGGTACGTGTGCCACTGGTGGTACGTGAGGGTTCACCTGGTGGGACACAAGTAGTAATTTAAATTTTGTAGAAATAAAATCGTGCTTAGTCACATTGTGTTAAAGCGCTGGTTTGATGCAGTAGTAATTGTTGGTATCAGTGAGAAGTGGTACTTGGAAATTTGGTTTGGTAAAAGTTTGGGGAGCGTTACTCTACAGGGGGTTAATCCAGCCATCGTGGGAGCTGTCGATCACTCCTTAGACGAACCACAAAGACAATGTGACTTCTAATAGGAGTCAGTGCTAACATTAGCAGACGAGATGCCAAACAGCACTTTTTCAATTTAGGCGAGTTAGACGAGCTTTTCGCTTCCACTTTCTGAGTTTAACACACGCAGCACACGTGTTCCTCTCAAATGTTGAATGTTGTGGATAAAACAAATCTCTTTAACTGTACAAAACGAATGTGGACTTGTTCAAAAAAAGGGCAACAATGCTGTCGTCTGTCAACGTAGATGTTACAGTATACAGCACTGCAACATACTCTGGGTAGTAACGCACCACGGACGTGGGTCTCCTAGCAACGCTGGCTTTAAAATGTCAGTCAGCTGTTGCCATGGAAAACTTCCTCTAAGAGGCCTGAAGCTTAAACACAATTGACGCAAAAATTTCAAAAAAAATGTTTAATCCATCTTTGAAAAATGAGAAGATGTTCACAGTAGCAGCAGTATCAATAACGTTTATATTCTTTACACAAAACATGAGCAGGACTTTAGTTTTAGTTTAGTTTGTGTGGTGATTGGGCTTCTGTGGACACATAATGTCCATGCAAATGTGCAAGTTGCTTACAGATAGACAGATATGCAAACAAACACACACACACACACACACACACACACACACACCTTTTGATGGTAAAAGACGTCTTTGATTTGGTCCAAGGTCTTTACCCAGAAGTCTGTATGTTTTCCCAAAAGCAGGAAAATCATAAAAAGTGCAGGTTCCTAAATTACTGTCACTCAAAGAGTTTCTTTCTCCCCGTCTCCATTCACCTCTCCTCCCGCCAGCCCCGCAGTCTCCGACCCTTTCCTGCTTCCACCAGCAGCAATGGGGGCTTTCTCTTGTTTCCTGGTGCTGGCGCTGCTGGATAAACACACAACCTCCCCCTCATATAAAGGCTCAATTCTTCTCCATCGTGTTTTAAATATGGATACAAAGAGAAACTTGTATGATAATTTTTGGCATATGGTGGTGGGGGTCAGCGGGTGGGGGGCTGTGTGTGTGTGTGTGTGTGTGTGTGTATAGGGGGGTGGGGGTGAGTGGAGGGCAGGCGAGACAAAGTTCTGCCTTGTTCTGATACTTGTCTAAGATTTCGAGGTTTTTGTTTTATGCAAGACCAGACCAATGCCATCTGACAGAGTGAGTGAGCTGCAGTCTGTGTTTGAGCGTGTCTGAAAATGTGAGGTTTAACAAACGGTCGCCTCCCCTCGGCCGTACGCTGATATGATAAGTGTTGGCACGGTGTGCTGCAGCATAACCTAGCACTGTTGTGGAGTCTGGGTGGCATGTGGAAACACACGCAGTATCCAGGGATTAAACAAAGACTTAATTGCAAAAGTCAATCGAAGGAGATCCCTTCTCTCCGACGGTGGGCTGTCTGGACTCAGTCACGCAGCTATCGTTCATCTTTGATTTCATGATGTAGTGATGGAAATGGAGCCAGAATCTGGCTCCTGGGTTGGAACATGCCAGAGATGACACAGATACTCTGGATGATACTGATGGCCTGTAGATCACCTTACAACCCCCCTCCCCACCCCTCCCCCCCGTGCCAGCGGCACTGCAGCGAGGCAAGTTCAGACCTCTGAGGAGAGTGACGTTACCCGCCGTGGATGCTTCAGAGAGTGACGGCCTCCAGTAATAAGTAGCTGTAGGTGATAAAAATATACGAGTTGTTGATCTTTTGAAGGAATATTTCTCATTACTTAAAGTCAAACTTTAGAAACTTTAATAACATTGATAGATTAGGCATTAAAACCAGGAAAAAATAAAATTGGGGGGGGATTTGAACAATATTATATATTGTGATTTATCTTGATTGCTAATCATAAAATAAGAAACTAACTGGCGAGTAAATCATTAATAAAGGGTCAGCATTACTTTATAATGAGCCATTAGACCTGTAGTTGTATGTATTCATTATGTGCTCATAAAATATTTATAGACCATCAATAAAGCAGTTTGTTACAATTTGTAAAACTCTTAAGAAAGCAATGTTGTTTTAAAGAGGATAATTAGGATTAGAGAAAGATTGTGTTTGTGGCAGATAATCTGCGGTGAAGGTACTGTTACGGTTATTTAACAAAAAGTCTTTACTCCACCTGGCTACAGGTAGGAAACGCTGCGTCTTGCGTTGCCAGTAAACTCTGGCATTGGATGTAATTCGTGAGGTGCATAATCATTACTCTAAATGTAGTTCCCGGAGGCGATCGGCTGAGCAGCCTTAGGAATGCAGGATTTTGCCAACATGTTTCAAAACGCAATTCATTAATACATGATTTTTCTTCAGGGCATTGTGTTTGTGCCTTCGCACACGGTGGCCAAAGCAAAAAGAGCCTTTGAAGTACACAGTAACACTGTGTTGGTGGTGGCTGAACAAAGCCGGTGGCTCTGACGCACGCTAACAATGTCCAGCCACCGTCAAACAAAGAGTTTGCTGCGTCTTCGTCTCAGCGAGGAAGTTCAGCAAAAGACTCTCGCGTATTAAACACGACAGTTTCATTCTTGAACTTCGCAAAATGTTCCGAATTTTAAACTCACGTTGCTTTTTATGGAGTTTAACTCAAATGTTGGGAATATTTGATCATCCTACAAAACTGGTTCGCAAACACTTGACACTTGGACAATTGCACCCCAACTGTCTGATAAAGTCCATAAAACTTGTAAATTTTGTTTTAGTAGAGGAAAAAAAACGATACCTATACACATCCCAATACAATGATGTAAAAAAATTGTTGCGCAATAATTTGAACATTGTAGCCAAATTTGCCTTTGTTTGGCCTCAGAGTGATGTCACATCCCGACATAACAACGTTAGCTCGATACAGTTAAACAATGGTTGGTATCGGCAGTGGGAAGTGGTACTTGTGAAATTTGGTTTGGTATTTAGGGATACTGTACATGGTCTGAAAATGTTGGGACACGGAAGACACTTAAGTTAAACATAAAAGTATTTATAGTGAAATCATAATACCCTGTGAACTTACGTGCTAACAAATCCATAAACGGACTCCTTCAGCTGATGAATACGCTGAGATATGATTGGGTCATTTTGGATTGCATTGACAAACTATCGTGTTCTTTACGTGCCAGGTGGAAATAGTATTTTGTGTTTATCAACAATGGAAATCGAGAGAGGGAAGCAACCAAATCCATCAGATAGGAGCTGGCTCCAGGATTCTTTCCGCTGCGATACTGGTGATAAAACAGGATCAGCGGGGATTTGAGAACGACAGGGAGGATGACATCGGGAGGAGGGGTTGTGTGGGAATGGTTGAAGTCCCACTAAAGAGGAGAAAAAGGTTTAAAGATTTGGATTTGATGAGCTAAAATGACAGCAGTGCATTGTAACCTGGAGATTACAAAAACCCTCTCATGTTTAGGGACTTTTTTTTTTTTTTTTTTTTTATCCATTGCAGGATTACAGTGTGCACTGCAGGTTAGTGTGACAATGAATATCTGTTCAGATGGAACTAAATATCTTAATACATTGCAGCCTGGCTGTTTCTGAGGAATACCTGCTGTATGATGATTGGCAGCCCGGCGCAGAGGTAATAAAGCAGTTCATTTTTCTGTCTGTCAGAGCATAGAGCACGCATTCACCAGCCGCCAACAGACACAGCCTACTCTGGGTTGCTGAAGAGGACGTATAAAAATCCTGTTTCTTTTGTAATCATCCCAAAAGCCGATTTGATATTTTAATCCTGTCTCACCTTACCCCCGACTCTCAAAACGAAAAACAACACATTAAGTTTACTTTTGGCTAAATCCTTTCCATTTTGACTTGTTCCACTGAGAACGTTTTTTATTTTTTTGGAATAACTAAACAGTCCACATCAAATGGCGTGTGATTACTCATGCCCGGTCCAAAGGGAACTATTGACAGTCACAGCTACAGTTGGATGATGAACTAGATTTCCAACCAGATAAAACTACAGAAAATTTAATTGACTTTCTATGCATTTACTGACTCTGCACTGTTGTTTTTTGTTTTTTTCCATGTTTCATAAAAGCTCATTAACTGCCGGTGACCTTGCTTCATGTATCTTTTATGCTTTCTGCACAAATAACACCCAACAAGCCTCGAATCCGAAGCCTCCCATGTGCATCAAAGAAGACAAAGTAACATGTTCACTGACACAGAGTGGCGACACTGTGAGCTTTTAACTGTAAACATGTAAAAACGGAACAAATGCCAGAGTTGTCTTTATCTGAGCAGTGACCCTTTGTAGCATTTTCAGTTCACTTGAGTCTGGCTGTAATCATATCAGCATGTAGAGAAATGAGGTTTATAACGTCATAACTCAGGTCACCCGTTACCCTCATCTACCTCCAAGGGGAGATCAGGACATGCAGTGTGGGGAGGGCGATGTGAGATAAAGTGCCCCTATGCCAAACTGTACACCAGAAAACTGATCTCGGAGATAATAAAGATCTAAAACACTGCGAGCAGTTTCGAGCCGGTAACTCTGACTCATAACAACCCCCTCAGAGCAGCGGGCACAAAAGAAAAACCTTGAATGAATTTGACATGTGGAGGAGTGAAAGATATGGATAACAAAAAACAAAAAAAAAGCAGGAAGACAAAGCTTTTAGTGTTTCCAGTGAGACTCATCTGGAATTTTGTGTTGTCTAAGTTAGAAGGAGGTGTGTTCGCAAATATATACAGGACTCTCTAACCAATTTTTAATTGATTGTTTGAAATGCGTTTTTGTTTCTTCTTTTTCACAAGTCTTAAAGGAACAGATAAAAAAAAATTGGGCTTGTTTGTTTTCTTGTTTTTAATCATGCAAATCTATCTGGCTGCAGAATTATATTATATTCAGGGAGGTGTGAGATCAGTATCAAAGTTTTCTTTAAACCTTCAGCGAACAATCAAGAGCAAAACTCGTCCCAAACTGTCTAACTTAAAAATTCACTTTCAAGCAAAATAGAGTCCTAAAATCAATTAGTCAAACTTTGTACAGAAATTAATGTCCCGCTCTGGTTAAGTTTTAAATTTTCCTTTGGTATGTAATCTACAAAATGAATGACATTACTCACATCCTTGGCTTAAGTTTGTGTTGAGTTCGAAGCAGCTGCTAAAACATGCAACATTACACAACCTAAACATGTTAGCATTGTCATTGTGAGCCTCACTACTGTTGTTGTAAATTCTGACTCTAATGTGATGACTTCTTTCAGTATCGAGTAGTGTAACTGTATATAAGGTATAAAGTGGACATAGCTTCCAGGTCTGATAAATGAAGCAGATGCAGAAGTGCCTTAAGCTGCAAAATCATCTTTTGCCGCTCCAAAAAAAAAATCTTCGACTTTACAGACTCCTGTTAAACTTCTCTCGTGAAATAAACAGTCAATACATTATTTTTTACAGGTAATTTTAGTGTTGTTACTTTAGTTTTATAGCAGTCCATCTAAAAATAATCCCATCAATAATTAGAAAATAGGCCTCCAAAAGTGTTTTTTGGGGTGTGTGTCTGTTTGATTGACAGGCCTGTCATGCAGTCACGATTCAGCTATCGATAGGCAGGATGAAGTATTGTCGGGTTTCCAATCAGATCCCTTGATCGCTCCCTGCCAGCTCCTCCAAATATGGTCACTTCTGTCTCTAAACCGCTCTGAACTACCGGCCGTTCATAAACCGATGGGTGACGTCACCGTCGGCCGCCGCTTGAGTGTAACACTTCGTTGGTTTGATATTTAGCTGTTTTTCTGGGAGTTGAGGCTCGATGAATGGGTCCGCTCTGCTCCTCTCTGTATATGTGTTGTCTCACTTTGTCAGTGTGTGATATGACTTTGGGAGAGCTGCCCCTGCGGAGGCCATCAATCAGCCAGAGCTTAGCCTTTCAACATTCAATGATGCACTTTACTGTGTTCTTGATCCTATAAAGCTCCCGCAAGCAGAGCAAACTCTCTCAGTCTCAATGACGGGATGGATGATGAGCTGAAATATTGATTGCACTCACTTCTCCACACAAATCCCGTAAACAAGAATGCTTCATCTGCCGCAGCTGTTGGGTGGAAAACCTCGTGTCTTAGGAATTGAGAGGAACATTAATATTGGATGTGAATATAGACATGTTTTCTGAAAGCAACATTTTTCACACGTCGGAGGAGAGACTGGCTGAGTTAGTGTGTATAAGGTAATGTCATTTTTTTCAGTTTGGCTGGAGGTTTTTCAGCCAATAGTTCAGCCTTCACTTCCCTTCAGATCAGACCTCTTGTGTCTTCAGGTTAAGCACATGTGAGTTATGATGCATGCTGCCCTGCAGGAGAGTTGCAGCTTCCTGTGGTGTCATTGTTGTGGCCTGTTGATTTAAAGCACGTTTCCCCTGACCTGAGAGAGGTCCTGGCTAATGGCTGAGGCACTGCTGCTCAATCAGAGACTGCAGCAGCACAGGTCACGCTGGGCGACGTGGTTCCACAGGGAGGCATACTGAAGTCTAATAAAGCTCCAGCGTGTCTGGAAGCAGAGAGGCCCCGGTCCAGAGGGGGGACTCAAACTGTCAAGGCCCATCAGTGAAGCCTTAAAGCACAGCGATGGCTCATTGAAGCAGAGTTTGTTACTGAGCAGATCTGAGCTGCTACTGCTGACTCGACTGCTGCGTCCAGTCCATCCCACAAACACCAGATATGGAGACGCACCAATATGCCTGTTTGATGAAGGCCTACGTGGCTTCATCTTCACTATGTGACGGCTCCTGCCGACAGATGAGCACTGTGCACTGCAGTTTGTACGTTGTAGGTGACACCAGGAAGTGGCACAGTGGAGCTATTCAATCGCACTGAACTTCACAGGAAGACGACGGCCTCGAATGCAGAAACATGCAAACAACAGGTTGTATTTTTATGTGATTACTGCATCTTTCACAGTTTTTTCTTTCTTTGTTTGTACTTCCTTCAAAACTGGTCAGTGTAGTTTTCAAGCTAATATCCTTATAACTGAAAAGCTGGAAACCACAATATTTTCCATTCTGGCTTTGAGTAGAGACTCAGGCTACATCCAAACTAATACTTTTGTTTTTTTAAGCATTAACCTTTGCTATGTTTATGCTGGCGGCCTCACTGTTTGGTGTTTTCAAATTGAGACCTTTGAAAATGCTGCTGACCTTGTTTTAGTTTTAAAACTTTGGAATTTGCGTTTCAGTCAGGACAGATAGAAACCGAGACGAGTGACACAGTCGCCTACATTTGTTTTCTCCTTGTGTATTGACAGTCATGACGAGTTCTTCCCTGATTCGTCACGCCCCTATCACGTGACCAATCTCTGGCAGAACAC
The DNA here is from genome assembly GCF_029030835.1 of Brachyistius frenatus. Lineage (NCBI taxonomy): Eukaryota > Metazoa > Chordata > Actinopteri > Embiotocidae > Brachyistius > Brachyistius frenatus. Next base: position 7,302,727 of record NW_027210600.1, read on the forward strand.
CGACGACATCAGCCTCGACAACCAGTGATAGTGAATTGCAGGTGTTGCTTACCCGGTTTATGCCGGCAACTGTCCTGCAGTTAAATTTAGCATTTTATAATGCTACTACTGCCTTCATGTACAGGAGGGATGCCTTTTATTCAAGAGATTTGCAAAACTTATTGTGTCCAGTGGCGTTATCAGCCCGACGTGGACCACCAGTGCAACATATTTGGTTATCCATCCGATTGTGTGATCTGCCCTGTAATTCCTCAACTACCTTCCTCCTCCTGCCTAACGCACCAAACACGGCCACCGGTTTGACGTGGTATGTCTGATGTATGTGAATGATCGTGTCATATGAGTTTCCAGGCGTGTTAGAATAGACAAAGATTAGTTCTGAAACGGTGAGAAAAATGTTCACGCCAACGGAGATAGTTTTCCTTTTAAAATGAAAACGTATTACTGTGGACGTTACCTCAGGCTCCCACTGCTTTTCTGGGAGACGGCATCAGAGCAGGACGAGACGAGCCTCCAAGAACTGACAGGTAGTGTTTGTAATCCAACTGCTCCCATGTGCCAACTCAAACCAAGTCACTCTGCCACAGGTTTAGAGGGGCCAACAGAAACAAGACGCAGCTCTTTGAGACAGTGTTTCTGTCGACTAAAGCAGCATTTATATATCGGATAGATTAAACTCATTTGAATTTAAATGTGTTTTTTTTTAAATTTTCTACGCATTTTAAAGTTGTGGCAAAATTCTTCATGTTGAATTCAAAAGACTTTACGTGTTTCTGCAAATTGTGCCACAGAAACAAATACAGTCTTAAAATTAACACGTCAATTTCAAAATTAATTTGCCAAAATAAACTACACATTATGATACTAATAATAGTGCAATAAAATACCGGGCAGCATGCAGAGTATTTATATTGATGGGTAGAACCGTAAATTACAAGTAAATAGCAACGGGATGAACGTGGGCAGTCTGTTTGGAAGCGGTTGAGGTCGCAGTTCAAGGCCCACTCCGTGTGATAAACAGAAGCAGTCTTTCAGCAGGTGTGATAAGGGACTAAACCTAACTGTCACATAAAAAACAAGTCTGACTTGTTTGTGATTTTACTGCTGCCAGCTTTAAACAAAACGCCTACTGATACCAGTGGACACTCCGAGCTGAAGACCTTTTATTTTTATTACGTTTAACCAAAGACTGCGTATAAAAGTGGACGAAGCTTTCAGGTCTGACAAATGAGGCCGATGCAGAAGTCACTGCAGTACCACTGAGGGCCACTAGGGGTTGGCTCCAAAAAGGCTCTCGCTCCATAGACTCCCATTCTTCTTGGGATTTCTCATGAAATACAAAGTCAATATATTTTTTCCATGAGTCATTATGCTGTCATTAGTAAAATTCTCTCCTAATTGGTTTTCTGTCTGTCCATAAAAAAAATAATCCCATCATTAATTAGATATTAGTCCTCAGAAAGCTGTATGTTTGGAGGCGTGTCTGTTTGATTGACAGGCCAGTGGTGCAGTCAGGTTGCCATTATCGGTAGGCTGGACGTAATATCAATCAGACTGAGTCAGATTCACTGCTTACTCCTCCCCATTTTGCCCAAATATGGTCACTTCTGACTCCAAAATAGAAAGATGGCGACGTCCAAAATCCAAACTCGAGGCTTCAGAACGGCGGTTCACAAACCAATAGACCCTAATCGTGTCTCTTTGTTCCAAAAGGCAGATTGTATCACATGATGCACAGATAACAAGGCGCTGCGTTTTGGGCTACATAAATAATATACCCTTGACTTGAATTGACTCAGTCAACAGAAAACCAGCACAGACTGGATGTTGACGTAAGTAGCAACTGTATAGTTTTCTTTTAAATGTTGAGTCCATACACATTTATCGACAGCTAACTCTTCAACCAACTCTTTCACTGACAATCTTGAATTGTCAATTTATTTTCAGGATTTCCATTTCAACTAACACTTCCACATCCAATGACACCCACACTTTGACTGACATTTCACCTGCTTTATTGAATCTTCAGCTCCTTTTCAGTAATTTCTCTCAGAGATCGCTCTTAAATTAATACTTAAATTCTTTCAAACTAACACATAAAACAAAACCACAACTTCTGTCTCTCTTCCACTTCAACTTATTTCAGTTTTCCAGCTATTTGAAGTTCATTGTTTCATGGGAAACTTTCCTGCAGCAAGTACACGTAAACTTTCTTTTCTATTTATCTCAAATGTCCCTTAAATTCAAAGAAAATTCATCAACTCTAATGCTCGAGCTCCTGATGTTAATCTTCATTGTTTTTTGCACCACAAATGTTAAAGTACATTTGGACAATTGCCAGGCCGAGTACTATAATTTTAAAGATATATTACGCAACAAAATGTAAGATTATTTCCCAGCAGGCTTTGTTTTTAACCTTCTCCTTTGTCAAAGTCATGGAGACTCTCAAGAATGTTGTTTTCATATTTAAGTGCAGCTGATACTGAGCTGACAGACACGCCTCTTCTCTTTGCACCTGACCCACCCCCTCAGTCCTGTCCACTATGTTTTTAATGTCCTGAGGAACGCCGACTCGACTCGCCCAGATCTCACGCAGGTCTCCCCCTCTGGTCATAAAGGCCACTTCACACAGCTGTACATCTGTGACCCAGCCAGTGGAAATGTCACAGTCGGGCTGTTTGTGGCTTCATGCACCGCTCCGTTGCACCCTCTTCCCGACAGACGCCGGTAAAGGATGGCCGGGCCTCACTAATACATGCTAATGCATACAGAGTGTTGTATTTCTTATAGTGTACATACATGCTAATGTTTAAAACATTTGACCTCCAAGTCTCGATATCAGTGCAAAGCAAGATGAGTTAAATCTGGCTTCCGTCGTTGGGGCTGGTCCAGTGATGAGACCTCTGCAGCGCATGTATGCAGCGCCCGCACGAAGCGTATTTGCAAGGGATTAAGTAGATGATCTGTGATAAAGTGCTCAACTGTTTTCCACACGCTGCTCTCGTGGCCCACAAGGGCATTGGAGATGGATAGAGGCAGCAAGAGCGAGAGCATGAGGGAGGGCGACAGAAATAGTAAGCGAGCTAGATGGACACATAGACAAAGAGTGACAGAGAGACGCCGAGAGGCCGAAACGGAGTAAGACAGAAGGCCGGGCGGAGGGATGAATGAGCAGTGGCAGAAGCGACAGGCTGCAAGTATGAGATGGCAGAGAGGGAGAGTGAGAGAAAGAGGGGAACAAAGAGTATATTGTCAGTGCTGGGCGCTAATCGTCTCCTCTTAGGCTGCCAGAGACAACAGGTGAGAGCAGTTTGACTCCCTGCAGGCTCCATGAAGCTTTCATGGCTCTGTGTGTGTGTGTGTGTGTGTGTGTGTGTGTGTGTGTGTGTGTGTGTGTGTGTGTGTGTGTGTGTGTGTGTGTGTGTGTGTGTGTGTGTGTGTGTGTGTGTGTGTGTGTGTGTGTGTGTGTGTGTGTGTGTGTGTGTGTGCAGGGGCCGGTGGACCACGGGAGAACTCTGCCAATGCCAACTCAAACGGCAAATGAGGAGTGAGGGCCGCACCATCAAAGGGCTCTTTTCAGACATGCCAGGGCCTTGGCTGTATATTTGTGTGTGTGTGTGTGTGTGTGTGTGTGTGTGTGTGTGTGTGTGTGTGTGTGTGTGTGTGTAACTGTGTTTGCATATTGTGTGAGCGTGTGCACTTGCAATATGTGCAATATTGACACTTCTTCCGAGAAATGCTCCATCTCCTCCTCACACCGGCCATAATGATGGCGTACAGTATGTGTTCAAAGCAACAACAGAGAGGACATCGCACCGACTGAAAACAGGACGGTCTTTGATGTTTGCAAGAGAGTGTGGGCTTATTATGTGTTAACAATGTGACAAAGCATGTGACCCAGAGCAGCTGTTTGAAAAACACTCACCTACAGGAGCACAGAGGTGACTGCAGAATATCAAGCAGGAGAGACTAACAAGGAAAAATTAGGGAGCTTTAAACGATATGATTTCAAAATCAAAATAAACTTGTGTGAAGGTTTTTGTCTTTTTGGTGATGAACACTTGAAGACGAGTATGGTGACGGACGAGAACTTTTTCTGATGCCGATCCACGAGTACACCCGAGGAGCTCGGAGCACCGGACCTGGAGTTTTTTTTTCCTTTGGTCCGTTTTCAGCACAACAGCTGGACTGTTGTGCTGAAAACAGACCAAAGGAAAAAAATAATAAGACACGGTTTATCAAAACCTACTTTTTTTTTCACTGCTCTGCCTTATCTGTTATAATAACAACATGGTTAAAATTAGGTCAGGCAGAAAAAAATTAATACAAGCAGCCAGATTACCTTCCACTTTATTTGGAGGCAAAACTGAAAGTCAGTGCACCAGTAATGTTGCTAATAATCCCACAATACACAAGTAAACCATAGGCAGGTGTGTAAATCGTGTTGGGCAAAGTTGAAGCGAGAAGTCATCTATACGACTTGTGTAACAAAGTAATTTTTGTTTCCTTTTACAAATTAACATGATTAACCAAAGATTTTGTTCCCGACCTGTATGCTCTGGTTTGTAGTATTGTTGGATTTTTTTCCTAATGTTATTGTGTTTCCAGATCTCAGCGATTACTTTAGTGATTACAATTTTATTATATCTAACACAGCTTAATGATTCCCACCACACATTATTTAAAGTAGTGTATTTTACATATACACGTTAAAACATACAAGTTGTGTCTGATATGTTTTTTCTTCAAAAAAAAAAATCAATTTGCTTTTTTTTTTTTTGCATTGAAAATCTATGAAAATGCAAATATATTTAATTTCTCAAGTTTACAGCGTAAGAGACATCTTGTATTCAGCAGTTGAAGTCTATTCTCAGCGTTTGTGCGCGGGAGGCTTCAATTTTCAATGTCTGAGTTGAACAGGATTGTCTTCTAAACTATTAGTGATGTCACACATCATGCTCGTAGGCCCGCCCCTTCAAATCTGATATTCAGTGAGCACAGGGATACTTTCTCCTTTCAGCAGATGAAGTGAATACATCCTTCTAGTGTCAGACTCTTCAGCTTCAGTAAGCTGAGTCACACCAATGTGATGCAATGCATTTATGAAAATATGTGTTGGATTGTTGTTGTTGTTTCACAAGATAAGTGGCATCTCTTGGCAAACCATTGGTGTTGGTGATAAACAGTCAGCTCCTATTTCAGTCGGATTTTCTGCCCACCAGTGATTCAAAGTACGAAAAAGCAGTGTTTGTCACCATTTCAAATGAGCTGACGGATGTTTCTAACTATTGTATTTCTGTGGTAAGAGTGGAAAAGAGTTGCAGTGGAAAAGTGCAGCAGGGCTCCGGTGTGCAGGGCACGGAGAGTTAACTATGCATGCAGGGATAACCAAATGTACTGGATTCACAGCAGACCATGTCAAGAGACATCTGGAGGCGTGTGTCCGTGTCTTTACGCTGGCATATTTGTGTGTGCCTGTGCAATTGTGTATGGGAGCCCACAGACCACATCCTCCTGATCAGCCCAAGACAAAGGACAGCCCTTTAAGCCGCCGTGCAAGTATAAAACATCATTCACGAAAGATAAAAATAAGAGCGATAAGGTTACAGTGTGGAGTTTTTAGATTTGAGGCGTGTTGCCACTGAAAGCATTCTCAACAGAAGTTATGGCTGCCGTCACTGAACTGGCAACTTGAGCTTCAGTTTGATTTTAAATGCCAAGAGATGGTCTGCGACGAGAAAGAGCCTAAAGTAGGACTCCTTAAATTAGCCCGTCTGTCAAAACAAGATACCTCTGAGGACCCATCATCCAGAGAGTGTTTAAACCTCTATTTTCATCTGGGGACCAACATTTTTATATATTTTTTTCTCACAAACACAGAGTTTTGAGCTTATTTGGATATAAAATGTTAATATTTAACTCCTATTTCATTGGACTACAGTACTCTGTTGACGCGACACTGCATCAGTCATCCATTCATATGTCCAGTATCTTAAACCTTTATAGTGTAGGACTTCTCCATTTAAATGAACGTCCATTACATTCAAGCCAAACGAGTTCACACAAGCTTGATTAAATCTGTCACCACCAGATAAATCTTTTTGTATTACACAGAGATTTTAAATCTGGTGTCTGGTGAGACATTCCTGCGCTGCCAGATGAATACATACTTCGCATGCTCAATGGGAAGAGCGTGCACACCAGAAACTTCAGTGGGAAGAGACGGCTAACGTGGAGTTCAGCGCTACCCTTACTTTAACAATTCTAAACAATTTATTCACTGTTTTACAGCCACAACAGCAGCTAAAGAGCAGACTGCAATGGCGCTTGACGTAAGAAGGTGGAGACAGTGTTTTAACAATTACCTTCAGTAGTAATTAAGGGGAGACAAAAGTTCTGCATTGTAGCTTTAATTGATCCTCGCGCTTGCTGAAATTACGTGTTGACGGGGTAACAGGAGAGGACACGGTTTCGTCACAATTTTCCACATTTCACCACATGGAATACATTTTTTTATTTTTTTTGCATCTGAAGAGCCTCTCCTGGGAGTTTTTGTCAGCATGAGGGTAATTTTTCCATGAGATGGGAGTGATTTTGGTGACACTCACCTGACACTGCTTCTTAAGAAGCCTGGATTCAAGAGTGCAAACCCTTTATAGTAGTTTGACTTATTGTAGCATTTAGTCTGGAGTGAAAGTCACGAAAAGGCACATAACTTCAACAGCAGCGACAAACTGCAGTTTGTGAGCCAGCAGTGGTTAAATCTCTGCCCACCTGCCCCCTAGCTTCCAGCTATTCTCCTCACTGCTTTATTTGCTTAGAGATCTTAACGGGGAACAGCCTTGAATACTCTCTGAAGCGACTGCATCTTCTTAACTCCTCGTCAACAGGGAACAATGTTAAAATGTGAGAAACAGGATGAAGGAGACAGAAATTAGAATTGAAACGTCTCCCTTCTGACTCGTCACCAGCACCTAACCTAAACAAGGTGCATCATTTAGCAGCCCAAACCTTTTGCCAAAAATCTGAATATACCTCTGTCTCCTTTTCCTGCTGGCATAAAAGGACCAAATGAGTCACATAATGGAGAGTACCTGAGGAAATTCCACTCAGTTTGGTCCTAGCATGAGTTGTTGAACTGTCTTTTTTTTTTTTTACTGTACCAGCTCTGCGCTTCATATAAACAGACAGAAACCACACATCCTGCATTTTTCTTTGCTACAGATACAGAACTGTTTACATTAACCGCATCAATACACCCCAAATGTCCAGAGATGGTGGGAGAGGAGTGAATTTAGTCACTCACACACACACACACACACACACACACACACACACACACACACACACACACACACACACACACACACACACACACACACACACACACACACACACACACACACACACACACACACACACACACACACACACACACACAGAGGGATCTTGACAGACTGGAAGAGGTAGGTTACAGAGTCTGGGAGTATACACACTATAAATGGCAGAGATGGACTTGGATTGGGTCCAGACTGCCTGCCGCGCCAACTGTCAGTCATATTACACTGCTAACAAAGAATGCAATAAGTACCAGCTAATTAAATCAAACTGGATACACTCTTAGAAACTAATACCAGCTCACAGCTTATATTTCTGTTTTTGTGTCACCGCCATCCAACACTGTGGAAGCAATTGCTTTTGTACCTGCCTCTGAGCAATTCTCTCTTTCACACACACACACACGCACGCACGCACGCACGCACGCACACACACACACACACACACACACACACACACACACGCACACAGCAGCAGGCAGAGCTGTCCTCACAAACACAGATGCCAAAATCTGCTTGGTCAGTGACCCGATGCAGCATGGTGTGTACTCTAATTAAAGTACATTAACACATGCACCAGAACTGCTTCTTTCCCTCCTTCACTGTTCAGGATGAGGAGTTGTAAAGTGTTTCCCTGATACAGTATTCTGTATCATTATATCCCTCTCCCTTCGTTTGATGTGCTGATCTTCAATCACCCTGCAGTGGAGGGGTGAGGAACATCAGAAAGCTTTACGCTCCGGCCAGCTCCGGTTTCAGGATGCTATAACTTTTTGAACTTTAAGCTGTTTCCTTGGGATTTTCTACTTGTGGGATAGAACTTTATTCCTAGTGACAGGTGACCGGGGAGATGTGGTAGAGTGCTGATGGTGGAAATGGGTGAACTGTGAAAGTTGAGAAGTAGGATAACAGTTTGAAAGGTTTGGTGCAGACACAGCAAAAAGTGAAGGGTAAATGGACAAAATAGCTAAAAATACTGTATAAACAGCTGAAAAGGTTTGTTAAAAGATGTGAACCAATGGCTGAAACAGACAGAAATATGTTGTTGGGCACCTATTGACTTCTACTATTTAGGGTGTTATGATTCTAAATAGAAATATGTATGCTGTGGTCTTAAAACTAGATTTTGGCACAGGCGCCCTGTACTCATCTTATTTGTTGTGTTTGGTTCAAATTCCTGACCTGATATCATGGCCCTGATATTTGCCTCTGGGACCCCTGGGTGACTTTGCCTGTTGCCTGTTTTGCCTGGTTAGTAATGCAGCCTCAAATTATTTATCTATTTATAAAATCTGCTTTAAAAAAATCCCTTCTTAACTCTTTTTTTTTTTCCTTAATTGAGTCACATTTGCACTGCTTCCAACACAAATCAACTTGATTTATGAATACTCATGCTGTGAAGTGATTGTTCAAGATACGAGCACTTTTTTCCAGAAAATTCCCCAAACATGGCTTTGGGATCTGTTGCATTGTTTGGCCCCACTCATGGCAGCATTTCTTTTCTCTTTTTTTTTTTTTTGCTGGTTGGAAAAAAAAATGTTGATGTCTGAATGTGAGATTAAATGACACAAATAGATGATTTTTGCAGAAATAGGGACCAAACATGGTGTAGAGTAGGACAGACAAGACTGTGGGACTGTTTATATGTGTGTGTGTGCCTGACCCGGGCTCAGTCCATGACGCTGTCCAGCCCCTGGCAGTGGAAGGGGTCTGAGGTCTGAGGCGCCATGGAAACTGCCCATCAAGCCTCAGTGGGGAAGAACATCACGAATACACACACACACACTCTGTTTCTGTTGGACCAACATGCAGGAATTCACTTATTTGTGGAAATGTTAAGAATTCAAGCAATGAAGCTGAGAAAAGTGAATGTGAACCAAGAACGGGACACTTCCTGAGCAGCAGAGGGGTCGCCCTGGTGGATCAGTACGATGAGGCTCTCTGGCTTCTGAGCTGGTACTTTAATTCTTCGTTGTCATTTTTCTGCAGTTTTGTGAAATGAAAAAGTGCGGTAATTGCTCAGAGAACAAGATTTCAACCATTGAAAAAAAACAACTGTAAACCTAAAATCTAAAGACCTCACACTTACCTTGAATATGAGACAGCGAGCAACATTCATTTTCTCCCACATGGCTGGCTCTCACTTTCCCTCAGCAGACAATGGCCTCTCTGTCTCGACTGTTTAACCGTTTCTCACCTATCCTTAATACTCACAGAGACACACACGCACGCACACACATACACACATACATGTAGATACACCATTTAGTGTCATTTTTAGGATGATTTCTTTTTTTAAGCACACACACACACACACACACACACACACACACACACACACACACACACACACACACACACACACACACACACACACACACACACACACACACACACACACACACACACACACACACACACACACACACACGCTATATGCATTTACGCACAAATGCAGACAAACTCTCACAGCCAAAGAAGGGAAAAGCTGCAATATCAGTGGTGTGATACCATCCCAAGGATGCCAGGGCAGAACTGAAGTGTGGCACATGCCTTTGATGTGAATCCAGAGCATGGGCATGTAACAAACCCAGATACCAAATTACACCCTGTCCTGCTTTGATCTCTAAAACCCCATGCCTGCTTCCACAGAGGTAATAAGATTGTGTGTGTGTGTGTGTGTGTGTGTGTGTGTGTGTGTGTGTGTGTGTGTGTGTGTGTGTGTGTGTGTGTGTGTGTGTGTGTGTGTGTCAGCAAGTGCATGTGAAAGTGTTCTTGTGCAGTTTGTGTGTGTGTACTTTTCTGCACAATCAGAGTCGACACAAGCATGTGACGATGCATAAATGAGCTTGCACGCGTGTGTATCTGCATGCATGACCGCACATGTGTGATCATGCATGCAGCGTGTGTTGCAGAGCTGTTCAGGCTGCAGCATCACAGCGTCGGCCCGTGGGGAACTGAGCCCTGGCAGCGTCTCGTACGCGCCTGGAAAAAACATGTTCCTGGAGACCTTCTGGCCAGTTTGTCTTGTCGTCACGTCGTCCACAGTGGACTCCCCACTCGGCCTTCACGGCCGATGATGATCGGGTTGCGTCTTGGATTTCCATCTGAACCACCCTCTAATCTCATGACAGCCGAGCGTGAACGGAACTACTTCTCAAGCCTGTAAGGTCACCCCTTCGCAGGAATTAGCACAACACATGTTTATGTGTCCCTCATTACCCCGACGTGTCGGAGGTTCTGGAGTGGCTCACTGAGTGACGGATGAATCACTCTGAATCAAACATTGTGGCGACATGATGTCGTAATATGAAATGTTACTTATGTTTTAAAGACACAAACACCGTCCTGTTTTTGACGCTGGCTGTTTCGGATAGATGATGACAGATGACATCTGTGCCTTGAGATGAGCAACAGGAGGATCATCAAAATAACTGCATTACTGTTAACCTGTGACTTCGGATGTCGGCGCTCCGAAGAGCCACTTGTTAGCAGAAGTCTTCAGCAGTGCAGCAGAGGGAGTTGCTTTATTTCACTCGAGCTTTCAGAGATTAGTTTTATTTCTTTCATCACATCTTGTAAAAATACTTCATAAAAAAAAAGCAGAAGTTGTGAAAAACCAGATGCATCAATCAAGAAAAAACAGTAAGACACTAAAGAGAACAAAACACCAGTAAAATGAGTCAGAAATATGACATCTGGAGCCTCCCGGTAGAGATGGAGGTGGCGAACACAAAACATGGAGGCCTAATTTCAATGTCCCAGGTTTGAGCTCAACTTGGACCCTCTATGTTTTTCAAGTGGGTAAACTGTGTGTACGACAATTTGTATCCCTGCATCCCTTGTTAAAAGGATTGAACGAGTCATCCATTGCTTGTAAATACCGGAGCAGCTCCGTCAGGGTAATGAGGATGGAGGGAGCTGCAGGAGGTGCAACGCACTTCATGGGTGTCTGGCGGCACTTAGTGGTGAACGTCTGCTACTGAGAGGCTTCACATTGGCCTGCTGCTTGCATGAGTCCACTCACATCAGCAAAAGGCCATCGTGGTGATTGAGTGACACTTCAGTCATTGTAAGAAACATGACACATTGCTGCAAATGCTGATAATAATACAGCTGCGAGTCAGTGGCACCCAGCCATTGAATAGCTTTGTTTACAAACACATGTAAACACTTTCCTGTCAAAATGTCTGCGTGATGTAATGGAAACTATGAATGCCCTGCAGATCTGCTGTCTCACCAGGAATAAAGGGCAAAGTACAAAGCAGCATGTCAGCATGTGTTCCCATCCGGGCTTAAAAATTGCGCTTTTATTTTACTGCTGCAAGGAATGTCCTTATTTGTTTGGCTGTGACATCTTAAAACTGTTATTTTGATTTGTGATATATTCACAAACGTCTTGCTGTAAGGGTGATGAGTCCTTTGTGAGGAAATAAACTGAGGCAAAAGTGTAAAAGGCAAGAAGCTGTTTAAAAAAGGTTCCTGAGGAGTTTAAAGCTGGGGTAGTTAGTTTTCTGGTAAAGGCAACAACAACAAAAAACCCGGCAGAATTCGAAAATCTGAGACGAGCACAGGACTATACACGCGCCTGGTTGCCAAGCAGGCCAGCTGTGGTCTCCGTGTGTCTCCAGATTGCAGAGGGTCTCTCGGGCGGAGTTTAGGTTGGCTGTCAGCTCGTGCCACTTCCTGCAGGTCGGGGTGCTCATGGGGGAGGTGGTGGTACTGGGGCCTTCGCCCTTTACTCTTCGACTTTTGTGATGCCCGTCGTCGCCTGGGTCTCTCTTTGGCCTGTCTTTCCCCACCACCTTCACCTACGCGACCCACTCCCAGCAGCACACTCCCGGGGCTGACTAACTTGACATTGGGGTGCGGGCTGGTGCGGTTCAATAGTTGCTTTTATAAGTAATCAACAGCGGATTTTTGCATCGGAACGGCAGTGTGCCAATGACGGTCTCAAAAACACAGATTCAGACAGTAAGGATTTCATACATCACAAACCTAAGGAACCAATCCTGGTGTCCATATTATCGACTTATCAGCTCGAGCTGCAGGTGAGCAACGGAGGGACGGTTGACCGCTGGCCTCAATTCTAAGTCACAAACTAGATTTTCTAAAACCTGATTACAAAGTCAAGAGGTGGTTCCATCGGATCGCTTTAAATATAATACGCTGAAAGATTATTTAGGACGTTGACATTGACACGCAACAAAAACCTGCCTACCCCAGCTTTAATTTAGTATTCTAACCAGGCACTTATTGTGTTAAACATGATATCAATTTAAGGACATTTGTGCATTTTCAAGTATTAAAAATTGCTTCTCTTCACGCCGGTCCGATGAGGAGTTGCTTACAAAATGTTGCACATCCTGGACTCCCACAGAGTCACGCAGTTATCTCCATTCAGGTTCTGACTGTTCAGTTCATCAAACAATCCACTGTCAATCATCTCCTTCTGCCACTGGATGGAGACTGCGCCTGTGCTGAACTCCCTGAAGAATTTCTCATCGTTGGCATCAAGCTTAACGCCCTGGACCACAAAGCTTTCCCTTAAATCATGTGTGTCTTTGGTGTAGACCACGTTGGGCTTTGGCACCCAGGGGGGCTCCACCAGTCCGGCCTCCAGACGATGGAAATTGATACCGTTGAAAAACATGTGCCTCCGTGGGTCATCACCACTAATGGGGAAAAAAGACACAAAAGATGTTTGATTTAGAGGACGATGATATATATATATATATATATTTAAAAAAAAGAGCAATAACAGTGTTAAAATAGGGGAATAAAAGTTGTTTCAAATTGATTTGATAATGATATCAGGTACTATAGGAGGTTCTCATACAGCTTACATGATTGGACAATTTAACAGTGGTAATAATAGCTTCATTACTCAGCAGCTTTCTTGTAAAAATAAATAAATGAGAAACACAAGCAAGATAATAAGAGCAGCACAACACCAAAAATGATAGCAATAAAAGAGCACATGTTATCACCCAAGTTCAACCCTCAACCATGTTTAATTTGGTGCAACTGTCAGGGCAGGACAGCTTATATCCTTATTTACTTATTAGCAGTGTTGGTGATCTCATTAAAAACCCAGTGCAGCTCCTTCCAACTTCTCAATGTCTTAAGATGACCCTTGAAAAGTGTCATTTCCTCTGACAGACTTCTCCATTACAAGGGACACATCATCCCCGTTTGAGTGTTGTTGCTGGTCGTTGTTAGCAGAGGATAAGAGAAGACTGATATGAGGGAAGCACATAGAATAAGATCAAATTATACTATATCATAATATTAATAATATATAATTATACTTGAAAGTGATCAAAAGACAAAGTGCATTCAAGTCAGTTACCCATTGATTTTCTTCAAAGTATTAATGTGTTTCCTCGTAAATTTAGTGCCTCTTTGTGCTGGTAGGGATGTAGTGTTTCATCTATGTTCATCTGTCATCTTCAGACTCTGGATATTGTTGTCTAGTCCAGAACGTACCTCAGGACTCCTTGTCACACATAGAACATATCAGTGAGCTGTGAGCACCTCAACCAGCGATTGCCACAGTTCCATTTTAGGAGTTTATAAAAATGGTCCAAAAACGAGAAGTAGGAAACCACCTTTTTGAAAAACAGAACTACAGTATGTTTTGACATTTTTGCTGTTCTTTTAATCGTTGTCTGAAACAGACAAGTTGTTTGTAGTGTACCGCTTATATTTATCTGACGAGCCCATCAAGGTGTCCCAACCCACAGGTTGGGAACCAGTGATCTGGACTGGTTGGCCTGTTTCTCTGGGAACTGTTTCATTCCAAGAATAAGAGTATGTTTTCACAAGTGTAAAAGAATTGATTCATTTTCCTTCTGTCAGGAGATTTATGCCATGATGCCTAACATCAACTCACCTCATGACAGACTGAGAGTTTTATTCTTACCGGCACCCGAGGCGATGCGCAGGCTTCCTCTTGAGAAAGCAGCTGATAATATCTTTGGTGGTGGCATCAAAGTGTTTGTGTTTAAACTTGCACTCTTCCTCCAGAGTGCGACGAGTCACCTCCTCGTTCTGCACCTTCTCCCTGAAGTCTTTAAAAGGCAAGCGGGCCGCCGCCATCTCGTAAATGCTGCAGCCCAGAGCCCACCAGTCCGCAGACGTACGGTAGTAGTCCTGCTTCAGAACCTCAGGGGCCATGTAGCCAGTCGTACCCGCCTAATACAGCGAGGGGAGAGGGGCAAAGAGGAAAGAAGAATGAGTGAAAAACAATTTGCAAGGTAACAGAGACCTTTGACCTTTGAACACCACATTTAAATTAGTTCTTCCTTGAGTCAATGCAAATGTTTGTACCACATTTGTGGAAGTTCCTTCAGGGCGTTCCTGAGATGGCCATCGTAAGGATGGGACAAAGGGATGGGATGGACGTAAGTTCACAGTAACCTTGACCTCTGACCCCCCAAATACAACACATAATATATCACTTCATCTATGGGGTCAAGCGGACATTTGTTCCTAATTTGAAGAAATGTCCTTATTTCGCTACAGCTGTCGCTGACATGGAGGCATAAAAAGTAGAGAAAACACTGCAAACTGCAGCATTATAAAGATGCTGAAGACAAAGATTCCACATAAATGTCAGATATAAACGCTTCTGTCTTGAACGTGGTCATGACTCCCCTACAAAGCACTTTAAAATGTATTTTTGGAGGGTTTGTTTTGCTGGAATGATTATGAGGATCTCTTCTCGGAACAGGAGGAATATTGTTGACACCAAACCTGACAGGCTTCGATTATATAATTCACATTTTCAGTTATCTGTATGAGACTATTTTGACCTCCTATCACATGATGGACTGCAAAATGAAATAATGAAACACAAGAGTCCCACGTGAAAGTCCAAACAATAAGACAGTCATGGCAACTAATGCTGCTGTGAAGGCGCTCTATCAGGCTGGTCAGCTGATTGGAGACTTTTGCCCATTTTGTACACCTTCTGTAGTGAGTGGATGCCTGCTGTGAATCTCCTGACTCATCTTCTTGGGCAGACAAGTGGAAGATATAATTGGGATTAACAAAACAAAGATCAGCAAGGTAACGCTCACAGGCTTTGGTCAGGCTACCAAACATTTCTCAGACAGCGCGTCGTCAAGTACATTTTAATAAGATTAATTTGGGTTACTCTGGGTTATGCTCTCAGCTTTGTCTGTCAGAGATGTACTAAACGCCATCATATGTATTCCTGGTAAATTACTTGTGGTGGGTGAACATACATTAAATTGAGAATGGACTTAATGTTATTAAGCCTTTCTGAGTGAGGCAAAAACCCCAAAAAATCAACGGTTCAATCAATGGTTGTATATGGGCCATGAAGGATAACATGAAGGATAATAACCAAGCTATTTTCTAGGATTTCTACAAACCCCAAAAAGGCTTTGCATGGTGCCTTGTTATACAAATGTCGGACAGTGACAGTGCAAATTAATCTAGCAACAGGTCACCCTACTAACCTTTTGGCAGATCATTTTCCCTTTTGGCAGTTCCACAGCCAGTCCGAGGTCCGACAGCTTACACTGTCCTTTACCATCTAACAGGACGTTCTGAGGCTTCAAATCACGGTACACAATGTCCAGGGAGTGCAGGTGGAGGAGGCCAGTGGCTATCTGGGCCGTGTAGTAAACAACACGCTCCATACAGATGCCCCTCTCCCCTAACTCGTAGATATGGAAATGGAGGTCTCCTCCAGTCATCAGGTCCATGACCAGGCACAGGTGGGTTCTGTTGTCATAAGCATAAGCGAGGTTTACGATGAACAGGTTGTTGACCTTCTCTAGGATCTGCTTCTCCAGAAGGGCCAGCCTCTCGCTACCTTTCTTCTTCAAGCGCATCTTGTCCAGCTGCTTGCAGGCATACATCTGGCCTGTGTGTTTCACCTGCACCGCACACACCTGCCACACAGAGAAACCGTTCTTTAGAATGATTAAGACATTTTATTTTTTTTGCTTGTTCCTCTTGTAGTATCTATTATACTGCTACTGTTTTTGCTACATTTTGCTGGGTTTTTGTCACCTACCAAAGCACTATCGAGCTAAAGTTGTCCAAGTTGGGCTGTTGCAGCAAAATCCCAGAGTGCATTGAAGTGAACAAGGGTGCACTTAATTGCTCATGATTTAAACTTTTCATTTGCTAGGGAGAGGATGATAGCTCCTTTTTCAAAACTTACACAGTCCAACTTGAAATTAAATGACAGTTCTAAGTCCATCAAGCTGTCGGATTCTTGACACATACCTCACCAAAGCCACCTTTTCCCAAAGTCCTGAACTTATAAAAGTATTTGTCAGTGATCTTCTGCTTCTCGTACTCCTTCCACTGCAGAAACCGGTAAAAGAAGGGGCTTTTCAGGTACTCCAGGAAAGGTTTTTCCCTCAAGAAGTCCCTTGTGGCTTCTCTTAACTGGTCCATCTTCACCTCATCAAAGTTCTTGTCTGATAAATCCCTGCATGTTTCAGCTGCTGCTCCTGTGAGGTAGGAGAGGAAACTCCAAGACTGAGGTTGACAGAATTTAGTGAGGATCCTCTGTTTGGCCTTTTCTTTGGTTTCATCTTCAGCGAAAGTCCAGTTACTCAGCTCGTCCAGGAACTCTGCAGCAGCCACATGCTGCGGGTTATAAGTGAGGAGAAACTGCTGAAACAACTTCCCACCAATAGGCTGTTGCTCACAAAGGAGCTCGTACTTATTTCTCGCTGCTGCCTGGAGAGCAGAGTAGTTCTTTGGCTGGGGCAGCGTCAGGGTGAAGCTCTGTTTTCTCAGCTCATTGCGATCGATCCTCTGAGCCCTCAGGTAGGCCGTGTTGGCCACCAAGTCATCCAGTCCCATCAGCTCACCCATGCCGGATGTACCCCGCAGCTGCCTAAAAACAATAGAGCTCACCCATCTGTAGCTTCCAGGCACAAATGAGCAACTGAAGCACCTGCGTTGTGAATACACTCCACCTCTTGTACCACACCTACAGTACGTGAGCCTTAAAGGCACCACCTTCCTCAGGGACTTGTAAGTAGCTAATTGTCTCTGCACGTTTTGTCGTAGATGGCACTCAGGGGTTACGTGGTTTGGACTTAAGAGGCTTTAGGTTCGTCTATTTTTAGGAGATACAAAGTGCCTGTGTGCGGTGAATAGGCTGAAAGTTAGATGTTGTGAGCTGGGCAGATCATGACGCTATGGTGGATTATAGCTCATAGAGCTAAGTGTCCATAATATGAACAATATGCTGTTTAGCAGGCACACTTAATGGCTTATTAGAGGGAATATAACAAAGAAATCACTAAATTGGCTGAGTAAGCAGCCAAAGAAATCACATTTTCCTTTCCATTTTGTTCTGCAGAAGCTGCAGACTTAATGGAGATGTACTCCAGTTTAACTGGTGGAATTAATTGCCCCTGAAATGTGTAATAATCCTTATTACTCCTTCTTAAGGACGATTTGAAAAAAATAAGACAAGACTTTCTAATGCCACTTTCACTTCCAGATAATGGGACAAAATAACATAAAAAAAAAAAAAAAAAAAAAATGCACACGTGCAAATGAAATAGCCGTTAGATATATCCCACTTGCAATCCCGACAAGGTTTAAGGTCTGCTAAGGTTGTCAGGCCAATAGTAAAAATGCATTGCATATAAACGTGTACCTCAGTAGACTTAAAGTTACTGCTCAGTTAAATCAACAACTCTGACCCAGACACACATTGGAATATAATCATCTTTATAAATATAGTAATGATTACTTTGACTTTTTGCATGGATATGGCTATTTATGTCCTATTAATGGGAAATTATTGATACTAATTAGGAAAGCAACGATTAGTGAAAAAAAAAATCTATTTAAACCATGACGAGGAGATCTCCATCTAGTTTTATAATCAAAACAGTAAGGCGCATTTTTCACCGTCTCCTGAGGTTTGATAAACCAAATGATTGTGAAATAATTGGCTGATTATTTGTTCAAGACAATGGTTGCTACTTGCTGCCCTAATGTGAAAATTGGATCACGTTAAGTGTCCTATTCGTGTGCATTTTGCTGGAAAACTCTTAAGACATTGCTTCTTGTTCGTTTTCTCTGACATGTTTAAGAAGGTTAAAGCAGCGACCTTCAATTATTAGCCTCATGTTAAAGTCAATTACCCTGGTCAGTCTTCTCCACTTACAATATTCCTTGACAAGTAAACTGTTTAGTATTTTAGTGAACTGTCTTACATACGACTGCAGAAATTCCATAGTTTGCTTTTTTTTTATATAATGTGGATGAAATACAGCAGAAAGATGAACAAATCCCATCTGAATTTCATGAATTTTAGCACACGAATCGTACAGATGGTTCTGAATTTGTCCCGAGTCAACAGGAAGTTGAAGGAACTGGATCAGGCCCCGGTCTGACCATCTGCATTTAACGAGTGCTTGTTGCAGAGTGGTTAACATGACGGCCTTCCAGGTAGAGCACTTTGGCAGCCAAAGTACTTATGGCATCAAGGTCAGTTCATCCTGTGACTCGTCATTGCCAAGTTTGCTCCCCATCAGATCCATAGATTATATTTCAGTAGCTGAACCCCATGGCGGGACAGAAAGCAGTACAGTCTCTCATATGGTGGGATGGTATGTAAAGTATATTCATCTAAACTGGACAGATTGAGACGTCTGGTTACTGTACAGTTTAAATTACCCAACTGTATGAAAGGATAACAATTATAACATGTACTCAAGCCATGATTTACTTGACATGCACACGTTCCTGTCAGTAGTAATCAAATATTTAGGTTTGACACGCAGCCCTCTCTTTGGCATTTCCCTCAATATAAAGTAAAAAAAATAAATGTATTGCTATTGTACCAGTTTCCACATTTTCACTTGTTTATAGTATTTGTACACTGAGCATACTCAAAAGAAATTGATGAATTTTTTTTTTTTATATCAGTTATTCACAATTCTTTATTTCTAAAAAGACAGTCACATACTCAACATGTGCTGAACGTCACCACAGACAATAATGTAAAGCTAACATGAAACCAAACACCGCAACACACGTCACCCCGTCTCTTTGTGACCCCTGATCCCTCCGGCCGCGTCAACCGATCGATGATCAACGAGTCCGTGCAGTCTGAATTTTGTCCATCGTCCTCCTTTAATACGAGGAAACATGCAATCACAAGCAGGAGGACGGCCGTGGCTCTGCAGCACATCGTTGCCAAGTCTGTCGCCACTTTTGGGTGCACACAAAGTGCAGTCCAACCTGGACGTGTGGAGCTTTATTTGCCGATTCTCTGAACCACCCAGTCCTGTTGGCAGAGGGGACAGCGGTTGTTCTGCTTCACCCACAGGGACATGCAGCAGTTGTGGAAGGAGTGGTTGCACTCTCCCCACACAACTGGAAGACAGACAAAGCAAAGAGAGATTAAAAAGAGTGACAACGTGAGACATATGGAGAAGAAATGGACATTTATGAACAGCTGAAACAAAAAATATATGACATCAATATGACAGATTTTATTATTATTATTATTCTCATATTTGACAGTCCCCCCCCCCAAAAAAAATAAAATAAAAAAAAAATCTTTGTTTTGTTAGTTGTAGTAATCTTAAATCATTGGTTTAAGGTGCAGCACTGTACACCACCTCAGTTGTATTATAATCGTTGTTATATTAGTTTTTATTGCATTTACGTATATCCAAAGTAAATAAATTGGTCATTTTGTGACCGACATGAAACTGTAAAAATAAATCAAATAAACATCCCTCCCACAGACCCGCTAACGTTAGCTCGCTGCAGAGGGTCGGTGCTGCTATCTCGTCTTACCGACGCAGTCCTCTTGTTTATTTTCTGCCTGGCACCGGAGACAAGCGTCTGTAAATCAAGAAGAAAGAAGAAGAAGAAAGAAAGAAAGAAAGAAAGAAGAAGAAAGAAAGAAGAAGCGTCACAGTCCCAGTCAGGTCATTCTTCGTAATATCAGGCACGTTAGCTCCACCGGCCCGGTGTCCCGAGCCGAGCTCCCCGACTCACCCATCACCTGGACCCGGCAGATGGCACAAGTGTCGCATTCGACGTCCCAGCTCCACATGGCGACGGCGTTCCACTTCTTCAGGGAGAACATCTTGTCCCCGCCCGACTTGGAGCCCGAAGAGGTGTTGTGAGAGAGGACGATACCCGGCTCGTCACCGTCATCCATCTCTGCTGCGCGTAATAACACGGTGACGTTAGCCGCCGGGAGCTAACCAGGCTAAACAAAATGGATGAAGCGGCCGGAGCCATGCTAGTGGCGGTGCCAAGTCGCTCGAGCAGGTGTGTTATGTCCGCAGCGACAGAAGAGGGCGCTGTTCACCTGGATTCACAAAAAACACACGTGACTCTACTGAACAGTGGGGTTTGTTTTTGTGTGTGTGTGTGTGTGTGTGTGTTTGCGTGTGCTTTATGACCCAATTTAAATACATGGTATTGCTTTTATCTTTGTGAAGCACTTTGCAAACCCCGTTTTAGATATTTACAATTATATTGCATGGAAACGACAACAATACATTACTTCGGGTGAAATAGAGCTTGTTAACTTAATGATTTAGGTTTCTCCGATAAATGAATATTGATAACACACGCATATGTAATACTTTACTCTTAAAACTATGACTTTTATTCAAATTTGTAGTCTTTAATGAGACTACAAAGTTCTTCTCCTTCACAATGTCAGGGTCGTGCACACCGGCTCACTTTCTCTTTTAGCCCTTTAGCCTGATGCCAAACATTGATGCAAAGGAAAAGCAGGGAAATGTAGGGAACCCCCATTTACTTTGTTAAATGCATGAAAAAAAAAAGAAGAAAAAAAGTGTAAACAATAAGAACAAAAGAATTAAAGAACTAAAACTTCTAATTAAAAACTTATATACAAACCATCAGTGTTAGTTGGTATTATTAGTCGATTGTGACATTAATTAGGTCGTTGTGGACAATCTGATTCTAGCCTGTCAGAGATAAAGAAATTATCTGTATAGCTACATTCACTCATCACGAGAAAGGAAATATGAATAGAGTATTTCAGGACTTTTTTCTTGTCAGTGTCCAAGCTCTAAAGGACCCTGGGAGCATCTTGTGTACCTTTGCCGTCCATCACAAACTTTATTCTAAAGGACTGTGAAAGGAAACCGAGCAGAGCGTCACCCTTTGAAGTGGTGATAAAAAAAAAGTAGATTTTACTTTTATATTTAATTAGTATCACAGGTTTCTTCAATCTCATAATCAGCCATTCAGCCTTTTAAATATGACAACATGTCTCTGTGTATTACTGTGCACCATACTGAAGAGAACAAGAGAAAGAAATGAAGAGAGTGGTCTAAGGAGATCTGGAATAAAAATAATTACCAAGCTTTGTCAAAGTAAAGGCTGTAAGATTATTTCCCAGCAGCTTGATGTTCCTGTGACCACAGTTGTTGATGTTATTAATGGAACTGCAGCCAACATCCCTGAATGTGGCCACGAGAGGAAAACTGACCCCAGATTGACCAGAACAGTTCAAAGGATCCAAAAAGGACCAAGGAAAACTTTCAAACAGATTCAAGCTGACCTCCAAGACGGAGGGACAACATTGTCTTTTGTTGGCTCCACGGGAGAAAAATCACGATGGGCACACTTATAAAAGAAAAGTACGATAATGCCTGACTGGAATCTGATAAAATACATGATGAGAAGAACTTAAAGTGCAACATTTGAAGAAAAGATCATCATCATCATCATCATCATCATCATCATCATCACTCTAAAGCCGGAGGAGCTCATTTGAGTTACGATGTTCTGCTTTGCTTCGTCTGGCACGTACAGCGACTCCGCGCAGGACAGATTAACAAGCGTTCGGGTGGGAAACATACTGCTCATTGTCAACAGTGCTCAGTCCCAGTCCAACTTCACTGCCCAAGATAATCACCCGAGACGTCTATTTAAAGGCACCCAAGGACAGACGAGAAGAAAACATTGGACCGTTCTGTGGTGATCTGCTAAGGCTCCTGGTCGTAATTTAATTTAAATTTCAAGGCAAGAGCTGAAACAGGCAGCTGGGAGAAGACCACCCATCGAACCTGTGAGAACTGCAGCAGTTTGCTCAGTAGGAGTTAAACGTCCAGCTGAGAAGAAGTTTAACGTGTTACATTGAAAACCAAAAGTGTTTGTTTTGTTAAACATGGCATAAATGATAGTGGAAACTGATTATTGTTGTGAAAGAGGACAAACATTTTTTGATTACATCTGAACATGAACTCTTGATAAAAATCTACAATGAAACATCACTGTCATTAGAATAAATATAGTGTTAATGCATCATAGCATGAATTTCTTTTTATTCATTGTATCATCATGTTTAACTTTTTAACTTGTTTTTATTTCCATTGTATGCCAAACATTCAGTCGCATTGTGATAACTTCCCTTATAACAAATTGTTGTGGCTTTAGTACCAAATTTGACAGCTTGTCTTGACTTAAAATCTATAGTTTAAAATATTTAAGACATCATTTCACTTGTTGTTTATTCCCAAGTGAAAGTGTTTAATTAAACTATCACAAAGTAAAATGGGAGCAAAGAGGGTTGCAGCGAGAAAAACTACACATTTCAGAGTGGGAGGGATGGGGGGGGGGGGATATGCTAATTTTGGCCCCTTGACCTCACAGGAAATGAATCCAGCCCTGCCTGTAGGTAAACTCCCACTGATGGACACCCCTCTACAAATGTGTTGACGTACAGTACGGTACATCCCACTGAACATGTTCTCCTCTCTCTGCTGCTGCAGTTTATGACCAACCTGCGTGGTGTCGCTGGATTTTTATCACCTTGGTTTATTGCCAAGACAATGTAGTCAGCGCGTTTCCGACTGTCTTTGAATGCAGCACAGCCCGGACCTTTGTGCGCTCTTTCAAAAGAGTTATACTGAAGTGGACCTTCAACATCTGCACACCAAATGCCTGTGCTGTTCAGGACTCTGAGGGATTTGTGAATTATTTTTGTTGTTGCCTGCACTAAGAGCAGCGGATCAGGAGTTAGAAGCTGTTCTGTGTTTCCAAGGACTGGATCTGTGATGACTGCGAGGATCCAGGGAGCGGCGGGCCGGGACAAACCAGCGCCGACGGGCCGAGCAACAGGTGAGTTACCGGGGCGGAGATGGTGAAGGTGCACCGATGGGTCTGTCAGATACACACCGAGAGGGACAGCCAGATTAAATGTGTATTACTTTAATTATCCTACTTATATTGATATTCAAGATATGGTAAGATTTTACTTTATTGCATTTCAATTGTAGTCCATCTGTTTTCATTCTGCGGAGATCTGATCATTAATTTAACTGTAGTCAGGATACTGTAGCTGAAACATCGCTTAGATTCATTTGCAAGTACATGCATGTTTTCAAATTATTTGTGGAGCTGTACAACAACCTGTTATCCAAACTCTCGTTATTAATAAGAGTCAGGGGTCTCACCATAATCTCAGAAGTAGGTCCTTTTTACCAGAATGATCTATTCATAAAAGTTGAAAATAGATCAATTGTGATATTTCGGTCGTCCATGTGTCGGTTACTTCATTATTTTAAGCACACAGTTTTAGCTATTTGCAGAAGCTCAATGGTTAATATAAAGTGTCCCACATTCATTGTGTCACTTTTTAAAGTCTGCTTCATAACAAAACATCATAATGGTGTTGCAGTCTAATGATAACTGAAGCTCATAGTGTGAGAGTAATTCATATATTCAACATGTTTTTTTGTTTGGTTTTTTTTGTCTTTTTTTTTTGCCATAAATATCTTTTAGGGAGGCAGATTCTGCTTTAACCTTTTAAAGAAATTCTTTAGCAATGTGTCTGCGAGTTAATAATGTTGATTCACCTGTTGGGAATTTAGAGTAAATTTATTGGCTTTGGTAAAAAAGTTGTTCTGGTTATTGTGCAAATTTTAAAGTTTTAGAATAAAAGTTCATTAATGGAGCTAAATGCTTATTTGACCTTGTTTCATGCTGTAATTTTGTTCTGCAGGTCAACAACACAGACATTGTTGTCATATTTCTAAAATATGCTCAAAAGTGGATTAATATGCTTTGCAACTGCTGCCTTGAAGAGAATTTAACAGGACAGTAACTAGTTGTCTTCAACAATTTGGACAAAGTGATTAAGTGATTTCAGCTGTGGGATATTTTGGAGTCACATTATGTATTCTTCTCTGATCTTTTCTTTCTCTTTCTTATGCTTGTTTGTTTGTTTCGATGGTTTTTTTTTTGTTCGGTAAATTGAATCAACTTTACCTCAGTAAACATTTCGTGACATTTAAATTGAACAAAAATAAAGACACGCGCTGTGGATAATTTTTTCATCATACAATTAAAATAAATTAAATTAAACCAAGTCAATCGAAATTCGTGTGTTGACTTGAAATGTGCAGTTAGACAGCAACTGTCAAGAGGCTCACAGATGGCAGGCCAGTTTGTTGTGTTTATTTATTTTTCTGTGTGCCATACTAAAAGTAAAAATTTTTCTTGTGTGGGTGGCAGAGATCATGGTGAGGGTCAGGAGAGCTCTGTGGCTGGTACTGGGCATGCTCAGTCTGTCCCTGCTGCTGGTGGTGCTGGGAGTCTATATAACGACGCGGACAGAAAGCCTGAACGTAACTGGCTACGCCTCTGGAGTTACTGTAAGTTAAATCCTCGTGATAATTTATCCAGTCAACTGTTACAACAGATGTGAAAACATGGGCGACAACTCAAGTTGAAGCTGCAATCCTTTAGTCTTATTGTGACACCCAACAGTTTTGCTTCACTCGTTATAGTTTTGCAGGTATTTCCTTGAGACAGACACAATTTTAGGCAGTGAAACTGATGATCGTCAGTCGTGTTGTTGAACATGAACACTTCCTGCGGTGCCGACAGGGGCTCCGCCGGCATTCGGGTTTTGCCCTCATTTTGATCATGGAAGGATATAACAGGTCTTCACGAGGTTATGTCAGATTTGACCTAAACTGTATCAACAAAAATCCGTTTTTGGAGGAATCTGTGGCGAGATTTGAGTTAATACTTTAACACCTTTTGCAACAGCAAAACAAAACATGTGATTTAAAAATTGGACCACAAGATCTCCTTTCACAGCTGACAGTCCAAATGGTGTCAATTCATTCTTCATTTCCTACCTCAAAAGACAGCCAAACAAAAACAAAGTGTTTATGAAAATGAATTACGTTTCTATATTTTCTTATAACCCTTTATTAAATTGTGTCCTCTGCAGTTAACACTTGGGTCATTCCTTGGACTTCTGGGACTCTGCCTGAAAGAAAACCGCAAGCAGCTGGTATATTCTTCTGCTCTCCCGTTATCTTCTTAACAGATACACATTTACAACATCTACTCACACATGCACGATCACCTCCATCCTCCGTCACCCAGCCCTGACCCGGGAGTGCACATAAGCCGAGACGGACGCAGTGTGACGCAGTGCTGTTTACGTAGCAGACATCATTTCATTTCATTTCATCCCACTCTATCATTTCTGGTTCCCTATTCAGTAACTGAAGTCACACTTTCAGAATTCGGACGCTCAAATGAAATGGAGCACAGTGGGAGTTTGGAGGGTGGTGTCCTTTCCAAAGTTAAAAACAACTCAGTTAAAGTCTGAGAAATGGATTAAACGTTTTGTTTTACTACATTAATGTAAGCAGCAACTTCACAGGAGTAACCAAGGACTGTTTCTTGTCTGAGTGATACAGCTTATCCTCAGTCATTTAGCATTATTTTATACAAGGGAGGATCAAAATGTTGTGGGACTTTTCCTGTTGCACATGAACAGTAAGTAGCAGGACGGAGCAAGGGGAAGCTATATTACCGTTCAGGTGAAACTGGAGCCGTCTCAGAACTTTTTGACCGACCCTCGTACCCTCCTCAATCAAAGGTTTTACTTTATGTAGTGAGAAAAAAATGAAATATGGTTTATATTTTAGATTCCTTAAAGTAGCCATTGTGTGACCAACTAACATCTCCTCAGATTAGAGCACATCAATACTTCCTACTTGGCTTGTATGTACACTGGAGCTTGGTCAGTGGGTGTGTCATAATGAGTGTGTACTCTATGGTTTTATTGATAGACAGTCAGCGTTAATAGCTGTTATCAAGGCAAAATGTGACTTTGAAGAATCATAAATTTAAAACAAACACTTTTTGCCTGTAACATAAACCAAAATGTGTTTTTTTTAACCATTTTGATAGATTCAGTTTTGTCCTGAAAGATAATAAAATCTATGAAAAAGCCTTTTGACTGCGACTGTACGTAGACATGTTGAACGTTCAGCCAGAAAACGGTTGCTACTTTAAAACGTCTGAAATACTCAAAACAAACTAATGGGTGGTAAATCCGCCACCATTGCCAATATAAACTGAAATGATTTGTTCAGATCATGTGATCTGTTTTTGATTAATGACGGTAACTTTTCTCAAGTGCAAAACAAATCTGACAGCGAATACATAAAAGAGCCAGCATTTGGCACGTCTGTGACATGTGGGTTTGATCGTGTTGCCCCTGAATGGAGCGGGCATATTTAATGGTTATTTAACAAACTGCGGCATGTTCAGTGGTTTTTATGTGTCAATCCTACATGCTGCTTACAGTAAATCACTGAAGTAAGAGGGGGAACAGAGCTAGATGCTAATCTACTGTCCAATCCTTCAGCATACATTCATTTTACTACAGCTTTAGATGAGGCCACTACAATTTCAGACTTTGTAAAGTACCTGTACTGCGTCTTCTTACTGTCTCATCCTTAAAAGATGTCCCGTTATAAAAACACGTGGCTGTTTACTGTGAACAGCCAATTCGTTAATTTGACCTTCCTTTAGAAGCATTCACAGTATGTTGCTGCTGAAGAATCTGGACTGGTCTGCTGTAATCAAATTATTTATAAATCTCTCCCTAATAGACAAGAATAGATAACTGGGTATTCGTCCAGGTTTCTGGCATCATGTCTGGGTCAAACTACTGTGGTTCTGATTGACATCTCGTGTGTGTCACGTAACCTGTCCATGTGTCCACATGTGTTGTCACTCACTGTTACCTCGGGGTGTGGAGAACGAGGGGTTGACAGACATCGTACACATGATCTAATGTGAGTTTTATCAGCTGAAGCAAAGAGAGTCTGTCTGCAGACAATAAACACGTGTTGTTGTTTTTTTTTTACCCCCCTGCTAACGGTGCATCCTTGAGGGGCAGCTATGGATTTCAGACTTATCACAGCTTTTGTCTGCACTTACATGAACTCTAAAAAGTGTATGTGATACCCAGTGCTGATTTTTACATGTGGAGAATCGTAAACTTTACAACACGGTTAAACAACGCAGCCTGCACTAGTACATAAACCTTTGCAGCCAAATGTGAATAATTTCACACAAACTACAGTTTCACTGGTGTTGATACTCATCCAAAATATGTGAAACTAATGGAACTTGCTGAAACAAGACTTGAGAAAAGCTCACAGATTCACGAGCAGGAATGGAAGAGATTTAAAACGGACGATAAATTGTTTTCTGGAGGTGCTGTCCATACTTATGGGACACTCGAGGACCCAGGTTTTGAACTGAGCAGAGCGGTCATGCTCATCACTTCTTCCCTACCTGATGTTCTATCAAAGGATCCTGTATAAACAACCCCGGTTCACACCAAAAACAACAGATCATCCGATGCACGAAGGGCATCTGCGGCCAAGAGGAGTTTCTGGATAGAGCTGGCTGTGCTTGGATTTGATATCACGTTTAGATTTCAGCTCTTTCATCCAGTTGAGATAGCGAGATGAGATTTTTTGACAAAACCTTGAAATATCAGAGTCCACGTGTCCACATGTGTTGTCACTCACTGTTACCTCGGGGTGTGGAGAACGAGGGGTTGACAGACACGATTCAGTGCAAAGTAATGTTTCACATTGGAATTCCCATTTTTCATCTTCCGTTCACTCAATCTGTGAACTATTTTTCTCAGGATGTGGTGAGTTTAGCTTGTGATTAATGACGAGCAGGGATGAAGGTGAGATACTGAGGCTGTTAAGACTCTCAGCACATACAGCGTGCTATCAAAATTCTTTTGCTTTGGCAGAAATAATATTATGACTTGGAAGAGTCACTGTTTAAGTAACAACACTATCATATTTCTGTTGTGAGAATGATATCAGGCCTTCAGAGAGATGCTATTAAAGCCTAAGCTGCAGCAGCCTGCACGTCCATATTCTTTCAGAGCCAATCTACAGTTTACTGCAGTAGAAAAACTGATAGTAATGCAGTAACTCCTATTAATATAAACTAATATCTGGACAAAATAGTTACCGGTAATTTTTATTTGGTTAAGTTATTTATTTTAGTTAAAGAGTACAGCTTCTTTTTTTTTTTTTTTTTTTAAATATGACGTACACAACCACATTCACCTACATATAGACACTTAGGAAGTCTATGCAAATTTTCATAACGTGTGTTTTTTCAGCAGAAATGGTTACAACCGTCTTGTGAGCTGTGCTCAGATCTGTGATCACAAAGTAAAGGTTTTATTGGATGGAAAGGAAAAAAAAAACAACCTCAGCCATTTACCTTCATTCCTGAAAGGCGCTCGCATCATTATCCAATAACACTCTTTTTTTTGTATCCGCTACTCTTAACATTTTATATAAAATGATCTCATTTGTGCTTTTTCCTGTGTTTGTCCTCCAGCTGACGGCTGCCATTGTTTTCCTCAGCTTCGGGGTCATCACCTCTTTTCTGTGCCTGGTGATCGATGGCGTCTATATTGTCTTAAACATGGTGAGTTATCTACACTTGCATGTGAAGACTGTAACTGGAGAGAGGATTGTTTTGGATGATGGAACAGGGCAGTAACAGTAGACCGTGAAGCAATAATAGACCACTGTGCTGGTTGACTGAGATCCACCTGGACAGCCTCTTAGCCCCGCGGTGTGAGCCAGCATTACCCTGTTGGCAATAGTAACAATTTACACCGTTTTTGTCCATGAAAAAAGTTCCCACAAGTTATAGTCCCGTCTTTGTAACATTTGCCAGCCTGCCTCTTTTCTATTTTATTTTTCTTCCACCAAAGCAGAATATGTGAAGGACTTGTAGTCTTCATCAGTGTGGAAGAATTAAAGAAAGTCAAGTTGTCTTTGGTTTAAAGTGTCCAGATGTCTGATGTCTTTGATGACTGAGAATAACAAGAGATAGTTACTGAGTGTGACTGATGTTGCTGCAACAGAGAGCAGTCAGCCTCCCTAAAAGATCCTTTGACAGGTTTTAGAAAAGCAAATCTATAATCCTGTTTCTTAGATGTAATACAAAGAGAAACTCTGACTAAATGTCCCTCTCAATGCAGCAGGAGATTACTTTCAATCTGCAGTCTCTGTTCTTATCTGAGAGGGATATAACAACCGCACAGTACACACTGCCAGATTTTCCTGTAAAATATATATGCAGAATGTATATTTTCTTGAAACATTGTGGTTGATATTTCTTTATGTATTAACTTTTGCCAGGACATGCGTCCACTGACAGCAGGGAGATGTCAGTATTACAGCAGCGGCAGCAGCTACATGTATGAGAATTTCTACACCTCTGTGAGTAAAGATGCGCTGATGTATGTTAGAAAATTTGAAATTGAATTGAGTACAAATTAAGATTGACTCCAGATAAAACCTTAATTTCTACAGCTGTCTATTTCAGCTTCAGTTGTGTTGGACTTGTGATTGTGTTTGTGTATTTACTGGTGAACCTGCGTCTAACTTTTCAGGTGTCGTGTTGGAATCTGAAGGAGTCTTGTACGATGACGGTACGAAGTGGGACCTGTTACTGCTGCGACCTGTACGACTGTGCCAAGTGAGACAACACATCACTATCCTACCATATTCATGTTGTCATGTCATCACAAACTGAACAAACTTTACTTATCGAATAAAATGTCCTGGTCACCACTCCAGAACTGACTTTGATATTAATATTCTTCATCTTATTGTCTAACGGTGCCGTTGTTTTGTTCTACAGTGGCGGCTACCTCAGCAACTACTACGAGTTTGTCGGAGTACAAAGCTGTGAGGAAGTCTTCATTCTGTACATTTTGATTTGGATCCTCGCCAGCCTCAACCTCGTGGCCTTCTTCACCGGGATCGTGACCACAGCGGTGCTGGGCTGCATCAAGGACTCGGTAAGACATCCAAACTGTTGCACACAAACCGGGAAACGTCTTCATATGTGGACATCGGAACTTTTAAACGCTCTTACTCAACCACAGGGCCCCCCCTGACCTGAAGCCAGTCTCACTTGGTGTCCTGTGCACAGATAAATGGATGAGAAAGCAGTGGGGAAGTACAGAGATATGGGTCACAGATTCCAGATGTTTTTGTCCACGCGCCGTCCACAGTTTTCTCAACATGCAGGCACAATGTATGACTGATTGTCCACAGACTGTATCTGGCTCACGGTACAATGTAAACCAGTAAGCATCATCCTACCGTGATCAGCTGATAATAATTACTAAAGACAAGGGAAGCGGTGTGCCCAGAAGAGGCCTGGAGTTCATTACAAAAACTTCAGAGATGGCTCCACAGAAATACAACTTTATTCTGTATAGATTTTAAATGGGACTAAACTAACGGCCATTACTTCGAACATTCCGATTTTGCAAGCGAATATCAATATTATCATTATAATTTTACCCATCCGTCATATATTTCACTGTGTATTCAATAAACTGGACCTCTGAGCAACACAGCTCAGAGTAGATTTAGAGACGCAGCGGAGACAATCTGAATGTAATCCAAGTTCAGTATCACATCATATTATGTCTGCTGGTATTTTAAACCACCAAATGTCATCCACCATGCAGTTTTCTTTCCCTCAAATGGGCCGTGTGGTCTCAGCTATCAGGAAAAACCATGTTGGTACACCATGCATAGATGAGTTTGCCGTCAAGTGCCAAAATTATTAAATGACTAAACCCGATTTCAAGATGTGTTAAATTATTTTTTGTGGGAACATAGCGTGTGTGACCAGAGATAGTTCCTTTGTTCTAGTATTTATATCTAATTTGCCAAATACCTTCAATAGGACACAAACATTCAGCAAGATGATCTCGACACCACGTACAAATTCGTCTGCTTTATTGAAGGAAAAAAAGTGGGACTGTTAAGATTGTCACACGCGGTGGTTGGATGGCTGGAAATCAGTCACAGCCAAATCAGAAACACTAAACTGTTAATGGGTTCACAAGTTGACATCAGTCCAGACGTTGCTGTGTTGCAGTAACACTCTTGTGTCGCAGGCCACTGCTTTGTCTGAACTGTCCTCCCTCTGTCTGGGCACCGGGATGTTTTTATGGTCTCTTAGGAAAATGAAATAAAAAAGGTCAGAACAATATTCTGAACCCTGTGTTGCTTCACACCCAGTTATGTGCTCTCTGACTCCCTTCTTCTCATGTTACAATGAGCTGCAGTGAAAGCACGAAAGACAATACAAAGTTGAGAGAGTGTGTCATGAAGGCTAATGGAGGCTGAAAAACACCGTCGGTCGTATCAGCGGGGTTGGCAGGCTGTCTCTGGTTGATAAACCTCAGTGTGTCAGTGGTTTTTTTTTATCAGAAACATTCCTTCACTGCTTCTCCTTCAGCTGAGACGCTGAGTTAAAGAAACTTTGTTTAATAAGCAACTTGATTTACTTTCTCACGATGTGCGCCTCCACCAACCAGTCAACTTGCATTTCACTCCCACGTTTGTCTAGACTCATGTAAGATATGTAGTGAAGACTTTGAAGGAGTTTTGCCAATAGATTTGATCCTGATAACAGTTGATGATTGTGGCTGCAAAGAAACTCGAAAACGTGAATGCTTCGCACACATCGTCAAACCGAACTGCGCTTTATACAATCAGCACAATTTCAGGGCCAACGCCAAAGATTTGACCAAATCTTCTGTTTCTGAGTTACAGCGTTGCATTCACAAGATCAGGGCAGGCATGACGTAAAAGTTACCTTGACCTTTGACTACCAAAATCGAATCAGTTCATCCTTCAGTCCGAGTTGATGTTTGTGCCAAATTTTAAGGAATTTCTCAAGGCCTTCTTCAGAAATTGCACTGTCGAAACTGGGAGGATTTGTGGTCTCAGTGAACTTTGACTTTCAAAATATAATCAATTCATCACTGACTTAACTGATATCACCTGCGTAGGCAGCTGTAGTTTTTGAATGTTTGAGTTCATGAGGGTTCGAAATGGTATGGAAACCAAAATAGGACTCGCACTCTGCTTTTAAACGACGTACCGTTCTGGAAAATAAAAAAAATGCCACACCTCCAGGAAAAAAAATCTGAGTTTTGCTAATTTGCTCAGATTTATAAACATGTGTAAACATTAAATACACACACACACACTTTATATACACTTAAACTCAGGAAAGGCATGGACATCAGTAAATCCAATGCAGACATTTGACTTAAATTACAAACAACTTTACAAATGTTCACTAATTAACCACAGCAGTGAGCAGCCATGAGCTGCCTCTGAGAGATCAATTACTTAATACTTGGTTTGTTTACCATTTTGTGGGCAGCAGACTATGGGAATGACAACCGCGTTTAATATGTCACCAGTTTTGCTATGAACTGGAAGTAATTCCCTCAGGCAAAGTATGCAGGACAGAAAACTTTGGGAAAGTGTGCCTAAAGGGCTCAAAATGTTTGCCAGAGAGCCCTCACGGTCTCTGCGATTTGACGGCGGGACAGCCCGAAGCCCTCGTGGACTTACTGGGGAAGCACCTCAAAGTCTGTGAGTCAGTGAGTGTGTGGGTTGGGATCGGGCATTCGTTGAGTTTAAGGGAATGTTTGTGTCAAATTTGAAAAAAAGTTCAGTCAAGGCGTTCCTGCCAGAACATAATACCTCTGACTATGGCTGTTGTCATCGGGGAGGCGTAAAAAAATGCCAAAGAACTCACTGTTCCATCTCTTACAAAAAAACCAAATAGAAGACATTATCACTCTCTTGGACTTTTTTTTAATGACCTTTTAATACAACAATGAACGAAATGCCAGATTAATAATAAATGATGAAAATAGTTTCAGCCCTAGTTGAGTGCGAACCCGGTTGACACCAAACTAATATTGAATTCAGTGCCTCCATTATTGTGTAGCGTGACTACAGTGACTAGCCTTCTTCCACCATGCTGTTACCTGAGCTCAGCTCACACTGAAAGGTGCAGCCTGTCTAAAAACCTGCACTAAAAACCTCTTCCACGTACCAAATAAGTCTACTTAGATCTGTTTGTGTGGTCTGTGGAGAGCTCAGTGATGTTTGTGCTGCCAGAGATCAAACTAATCTGTCCTGAGATGTCTCCAACAGACCACACAGTCTCCGTCCGGCTGTCATCCGTCACTGCATGCAGCCAAAGCTACCATCTTTCGAATGCAAAAGAGTCTTCAGTAAATAAGATTATCTGCAATGATATAGGGAGTGGACTCCCTGAACTGTCATACCGCTCTCAATTAGCTTTGAATCACTCGTTGGTCTGTGTTTTTACTGGTGGGAATGTACAAAGATCTTTCCTGATATTATTAAAGTTAATATAATTGAGAATTTTAATCACTGATCTATCACCTGCTCTCCAACTTCTCACATCGCAGCTTTTAGAAACTGGAAATAAAGTTCACGTGTGGGAGAAGATGACTCCTCAGTGCGACACTTTTAATATCAGTCACCCATGTGTCCAATAAATGTAGGAGTGGTGAATTATTATAGTGTTATAGTCCATCCCATAGTTGCTACATACCTGCAAGATGATGAGTTTCAACGCAAACACAACATGAATTGCTATGCAGATATTTTCTCTGCCTGCGGTAGATTATCTGAAAGACAGGGAAACACACGGTTTGTCAAATTTATAGGTTTCCAGCGTTCATCAAATTTTGGATTTGACCTCCAGCCCGCAGCAGGCAGGCCACCCAACGCTGAGGCCTGGACTAATGCAGCGTTTTCCCAGGGAGGAATGTATGAATCACTAACTGCATGCAGCGAGTGAACCAATAATAAAACAGTCTTTTTCTGCAATTTGATTCATATCTGTGGTTGTTTGCTGTTAGCTGAAGTACTTTGTGCAACACAAATAGATTTATTTTCGTGAAGTTGATAAAACGGAGCTAAAGCAGCTGGATTTTATGTGGACGGCCCACATGTGAACGCAACCCGCACCACACGTTTAACACGGGAAGGTTGGCATTAGTTGCACTTGCTTTTGGCTTCTGCTGTATCAGCTGTTTGCCTTTGAACACGTTGCTTTTGATGTCACATTTTGTTGATGTTGATTTTCTCTGTCTGCTTCTTACGATGACTGATGAATTCCTGCATGAACACAACAATCTGCCATAGTTGGAACAGTTTTGGTTATTTTTTTAATTATTTTTTTTTAAGGGGTCACTGTCCGACAGTGCAGACTTTACTTGATCGGGGCCAACGTTTTGTAGTCATCAACGTGTGATTTGTCCCCTGCTTTGAATTTATCAGATCATCTTAGTGTTCTACATCATTTTATTATTTATTTATGTGTGCACGTCTGTGTTTATTTTTGTATGCATGACACACTAAACAGATTGTTACAAAGTTATTCTGTCATTGTTAACAAACCACAAAAATGTCTGTTTGTCATTGTTTTTTTGATTTACAATAACATTGTGTGTGTGTGTGTGTGTGTGTGTGTGTGTGTGCGTGCGTGCGTGTGTGTGTGTGTGTTTTCCTCTCTCTCTGTGTCAGAGGAGTAGCAGCGCTGTGTCCGAGCCCTCTGAGAGCACCGCACCTTCCCCTACAGCTCCTCTGCTGATGGACGCCAACACACACATCGCATGCCAGCTCCACCCAGTCAGTGCTTGACCAACACACACACACACATGCACACAAATACACACACAAATGTGTGTGAAGTGTAGTTTCTCCACGTATCTTATTTCTCCCTCTGTCTTCATCTCTGACTGACTGACCATCAGATCGAACACAAACCCCTTCATCTCCACCCAACATGCATCCATTAAAAATCCTCTACATCAATGCGGGCTCCACCTCAGACCAAGTCAGGACAACTGCACCCTTCCCCTTATCCACTCTCTTACTTAAAGTTTTGGCTTGATCGTGCTGTAAATTTTTTGGAACTACAGCTCTCAGTTTATGAGCTGTTGAAGGATGTAAACCGTAAGTCAAATGTTGCCATTGTGTCCATTTTTAGCCAATATTTGTTTATATTTTGGCACCATTAAAAGTGTGTTGAATCAGCTGTTAGAAGTCCGCAATGCGCCCAGAGATGTACAGAAAACAGCCCAGGATTGCACTGATACTAAAACAAACTCTAAAGCGCCATGATTCTCAGGCAAGTAATGTAGCTACAGTGGTGCTTTAAAATGTATGAACCCTCAAGAATTCTCTATATTTCTGCATAAATAGCCCCGAAATCATCATCTGATCTTCACAAAAGTTTTAAAAGTAGATAAAACAAAAAACAAAAAAAACAGTCCAAATAAACAAATCAGATGAAAATAATATGCTTGGTAGTTAATTTTTTGAAGAAAATGATCCAATATTACATATCTGAGTGGTCAAAGTATATACGGGATTTGCAGCTAATTTGAAGGTGCAATTAGAGTCAGGTGGGTTTTTTTTTTTCATCAGTGGGAAGGTAATCATCTGAGTGTTGAGCCTTGTTCTACCTAAAAGAGAGGAATCTATCAAAGTCTGAGCTTCACAACACATGTCTCTGGAAGTGTATCACGGCACAAACACAGGAGATTTCTAAGGATGGAAAAAACCCCAAAAGAGTTTCGAAGCTCGTCAGTCTGGAAAAGGTTACTAAAGCTCCAATCCAAAGTCACAGAGATGTTGTACAAATGGAGGAAATGTAAGACCACTGTTGCCCTCCAAAGGACTTCTGAGTCACCAAAGGCCTCTCTCACATTGGCTGATGTTAATGTTCATGAATCCACTATCAGGGGAACACATGGACAACAACGATGTGCTCTGCGGGGCTACAACAAGAAGGCCACTGCTCTCCAAAAAGAACATCGCCGCTCGTCTGCGGTTCACTAATAATCGTGTAGGCAAACCAGAAGGCTGTCATAAAAATGTTTTGTGGATGGATGAGACCGAAATAGAGTTGTTGTTTTTTTGTTGTTGATGGGAAGCGCTATGTCCTTGTCTGTCCTTGAACTAAATCTCAAGAGAAAGCTGGTCAAGCAGCAACTCTACGTCCCAAAGCACACAAGTCGTTTTACTAAAGAGTGAATAAAGAAGAATAAAAATGTTTTCCTCAATCAACTAATCACCAAGTAAAATATTTTCATCTCATTTGTTTATCTGGGTTCTTTTTTATTTACTTTTTGGATTTGTGACATTCTGTTGATGTTTTATTCTATATTTTTGCAGAAATATAGAAAAAAAAATTGTAAATGATTTCTATGTGTAATTTTGGACGTTTTATTTGTGGTGGACATTGTAGATAATGATATCCACGTGCCTGTGTCACTTCCTCCTCATGCCTCTTCACTTCTTTATTGCGTTCTCACTACTGCTTGATGAAACCCGGGTAATCCAGGAAGTACACTGCTGATTTTCCTATAGACGGTATTTCAGAGGTTGAATGAGCTCCATCGACCCTCAGACAATCGATTTTATAGCCAATGAAACAAGTGAAAACAGTTTTTGGATCACCTTAAAAAAATGCGATTGATACTCGTGACTAGAACTTGTGAAATACATATGACTTAATTGGATAAAAGATACCAGCAATTGAGGAAACACACGTTTTTCATCCCTTTAATTTCTTCTTGTTTTAAAAACGTAACCTGAACTCCTAACCCGAACTTTGTCTAAAGCAGTTATATATTAGTAATTGTATTATTTTGTCAAGTATTAGTACATGAAAACGAAAGCGCATTTAGCTTAGCTTGAGATATTTAATTCTTAAAATTGAGTTCATTATTATAATTCCAAACACATGTTGCTACAATGATTATAAATAAGACAATCCTATTTGTATATTCATTGTGAATAAATCACATGAAACAGTTAAAATATTTAGTATGCACCATCACTACTTAGAATCTTTTTCTCTCTGTAGTTACAACTGTAGACACTTCAGTGGTAACACACAACAGACTTTTAGAAATGGAAAAGTTAAATTTACAGGTAGGTGAAAATAAACAGATGCAGCTGGTGCTGACATGAAGATGACGTGAGGTCAACCTCTAACAACGAACACTAGTTGTGACTGTTGATCAGATCAGTGGTTCACTGTTTTACACGATTTATTTGTCCTCTGTTCACCTTCATAACAGCACTGCTGCTTTAAACTCAAGACTCGTTTTCCACATCCCTCAGTTTAAGAAGTAATGTTACGTTAAACTTACCAGCGCATCCTGACCAAGGTTAAGATGACAACGAGCTGATGTAGTTTTCATGAAATGAAACCCCATTTTTGATGTGAGAGATGTATTTCCTATTCACCATGAATCACTTATGTGTGCGCTATAGGGGGACAGAAAACCCACTGCCACAATAGATTATACTGTATACAGGCTTTCAGTGTTTTACCACACACAACATTTTAATAGAATTAGAATAGAAGAGCCAGAGGGTTTTTTTTTGGAACCAGCCCATAGTGGCCCTCAGTGGTGTTGCACTTTGAAGTACTGCCATATTGGCTGCACTGTTCAGACTCGGAGACTACGTCCATTTTAAAATACTCTCTATGGTCAGCATGAGACATGGTCGGTGGATGGTTTGATTCTACAGCGCACTTGGGAGCAGAAAAAACTCTTCACTTCTGTTTCCAACCACGAGTCAGGACAGTTACAACCCTGTTTTCAAAACCGTTGAGACCATGTGTAAAATGTAAATAACAACAGAATGTGATGATTTGCAAATCATGTAAACCCATATTTAATTAAAAAAAAGATCAAAGACAACACATATCAAATGTTGAACCTCAGAATTGTTTTTGTGAAAAATATATGCTCATTTTGAATTTGATGGCAGCGACACATTTCAAAAAGTTGGGACAGGGTCAAGAAAAGACTGGAAACGTTGTTTAACACTTCAAAAAAAAACACCGGTCGAACATCTCATTGGTAACAGGTCAGAAACATGACTAGGTATAAAAATAACGTCACAGCGAGGCCGTGATCTTCAGGCCCTCGGGCAGCACTGCATTAAAAACAGACACATTTCCGTAGGAGAATCATTCAAAGATTTGAGAATCTGGGAAAATCTCTTTACACAAAGAAAAAGGCAAAAAAACCAGTGGCAGGCCAGAAACAACCAGTGGCAGATTTGCTACTGCATTAAAAACAGTGGCAAATCTGTAATGGAAATCACTGTATGGGCTCAGAAACACTTCTGGATATCATTGTGAACACTGTTTGTCACTGTATCCACAAATGCAGGTTAAAACTCTACCATGCAAGGCAAGGCAAGTTTATTTGTATAGCACATTTCAACAACAAGGCAATTCAAAGTGCTTCACATAAAACCATTAAAAGCATCAAAACATAAGGCAAAAGAAAAGGAAATTTAAAAAACAATTAAGAACATTGATCGAAACATTAAAAACAGTCATTAAAACATGAAACAAGCTAAAAATTTAAATAAAACATATATAAGCATCATTCAGAAGCGCAGCTGCTTTCTCTGGGCCCGAGCTCATTTAAGATGCACTTAGGCGAAGAGGAAAAACCATCCTGTGGTCTGACAAATCCAAATTTAAAATTATTTTGGGAAATCATGGACTCTGTGTTCCCTGGGCTAAAGAGGAGAGGGACCACCCAGCTTGTTATCATCACA
Organism: Brachyistius frenatus; assembly: GCF_029030835.1. Lineage (NCBI taxonomy): Eukaryota > Metazoa > Chordata > Actinopteri > Embiotocidae > Brachyistius > Brachyistius frenatus. The sequence goes on from NW_027210600.1 coordinate 7,341,908, forward strand.
CCGTTCAAAAACCAGCATGGACAATACAGGAATACATTAGCGCACACGGCATGGGTAGCTTGCACATCTGGGAATGCCCCGTTAATTCTCAATGATATATACAGGTTTTGGAGCAGCATGTGTTGCAATCCAGACATCTTTTTTTTTTTTCTCAGGGAAGTCGTTGGTTATTTCAGCAAAACAGTGCCAAACTGCATTTTGCATATATTACAAGAGCATGAGTCTCTGGTGGAAGAGTCTGGGTGCTGAACTGGCCTCCCGCAGTCCAAGTAATTTTAGTCAAAACTTCTGTTGTTTGACTAGAAGCTAGGAGCATAGATGCACTCATCTGTCTCAACATTAGCGTGAAAATCCTGCTCCTTTCTCAGAATAGTTGATCTCTAGTTGTATTTCTGACAGAGATTCACCAAAAGGAGCGTTTGCTGTTAGATTAAACTATTGTTGTTACAAACAGCAACCGCGAGAATTACAAAAATCAACCAGAGCTGAATCTGAAGGATTACAACTTTAAAGATACACCTTGGCATTATTTCATGAAGGAGGAGATGCACATGTTAGTTAAAACCACACACAAAGTGTTGAGATGAGAAGCAATGAATGGAAGCGGAAACTTTTTGTGTTTGTTAAAACGAAGTTACCACACTGTCCCTTTTTTTTTTAATTCAGGGGGAAAAAAAGAAATCAGCGTTTTTCCACAAACAGAAGTTGTGAGAAAAGACTGTTGTTGTTATCACTGCTGACCACCCACATCAGATCAACTTATTGGCAGTTGCCTTTCACTTTTGGTCTGTGTAATAAATCCACGTGTTTACTACCAGTGATCATTCTTGATCTAAAACAGACATTTAACAAAAAGCGTGAGGGTGTGGGTGGAAGCGTGTTAAAGTGGGCTGTGAGTGAGGATTTCTTCAATCCAAGTCATCGAAAAGTACCAAATAAATTCTACAGTTCATCTGTTTTTGTTTGATCATTGGCAAGACGGTTCTGTTTTAACTTTGCCGTTCACAATGACACGATATTTGAAGTTATTGTGAGATTGTTCTTTACATTTGTTACTGGTTATCACAAATCGCAGTCGTAAGTAGTCAAAGAAGACATGAAGTCTGTGGTAAACATCTGTCTATGTCTCTTGCCTCTGTCTTTTCCCAACTGTTTCCTTTTGTCTTGTCTTGCTTATTCAGAGAGCACCAGGGTTTTTTCCTACAGCAGAAACAACAGCTGCCCCTCACAGTTTTCCTTCATCATCGTCTTCCCTTCCGGAGTCCAGCCAGCCTCCCTTTTCCCCGCTGACCGGCCTGCTGCCCTGCAGAGACCACGGCCTCTCAGCCTGAGCTCCAGCAGAGCCCCCTCAACCAGCTACATACGAGCTGAAGATCCAAAATACAAAGACCAGGAAGGGATGCGGACGCGTTATTATTATTATTATTATTGTTTTACAAGTTGTTGTGAGGAAGGAAAGCAGGTCCAACTAAAAGAGAGACATGCTGGTCCCAATATTATGACATTAGTATGAAAATCTTTCCAGCTATTTTCTATATGCAAAGATTTGAACATTTTACTGTATTGTGCTCAAAAACATAAAGGTCTCAAGTGTTTGTAAATGAAATGTAATATAAATGTTTCATCAGTCGACTTCATGTGTATAAGAGGGCGTGTACGCTCATCAGTGACACCACGCGTGTGCGTTCGCGTTCGTGTGTGTACTTGTACATCTATCTTTGTGAGGACCAGTTTTAGTTTTTGACCATCATAGTGAGGACATTTTAACCAAGTAAGGACATTTTGGCGTCACTTTCTTAAAACTGTTGAAAGGACTTCTATGGAGGTTAAGGCCATAGACTTCATATAAAAGGGGACATCGATTCCAGATCTGACAAGTGAGGCCAATATGGAAGTGCCTTAAACTGCAATACCACTGAGGGCCACTAGCGGTTGGTTCCAAAAAGCCTCAACTTTTCTCATGAAATACAAAGTCAATAAACTTTTTCCACTATTTATGATGGTGTCATTTGCTGAAGTCACTCCATCGTACTAGTTGTCTGGCAGTCCAGTCATTCCGTCATTAATTAGATATTAAGCCTCAAAAAGCGATATGTTTGGAGGTGTCTGTTTGACTGACAGGCCTGTGGTGTAGTCAGGTTTCCACTATTGGTGGCTGGGACGTATAATGGCAGATCACAAACCAAAGACATCACTGTTGGTTGCCGCTTGGTTAAGACTTGGTTTTAGGGAAAATAATTAATTTAGAATTAGGTTTGGGTTAGAGTCAGGGTTTGGGTTAGAGTAGGGGTTTGGGTTAGAGTAGGGGTTTGGGTTAGAGTAGGGGTTTGGGTTAGAGTAGGGTTTGGGGTAAAGCACTTAGTTCTGATTGTTAAGGTTCGGGTAAAGGGCTGGGGAATTAATTATGCCAATGAATGTGTGTGTGTGCTTATGTCCTTGACCCTCTAACATTTGATGTACATACATCTATTGTAGTGTATATATTTGATTAACTATTGTCACAGAATATTTTCTTTTTTCTACACAAATGTACTTTATATATACTTTTTATAATGTTACGGGTCAAACTGCTTATTAACAGTAATTCACTGTGATCATAGGCTGGTAATTTGATGATAGATCTGATGTTCAGTCAACATAAAGTTCAACTAGACTGAAATGCAAACATTTTTCATACATTTCATACAAATAAATCAATGATTTACTGAAACAGATCGGTCTGGATTCTTAAATTATCTTGAGTGGTTTAAGAAGTAAACAGTTGACAGAAAGAAGATGGAAAAAAAAATTAGCAGGGCTAAAGCAAGGCTTTTAAACCTAACGTTTGCATTTAACTGGCTTATTTCACAACTCACAGCAGCTCATCCTTTACCTCACACAAAAAAGTTGACTCTTCAGTAGTCACTTTCATAGACAACAATATGCACCAATCAATGGCTCACAATTTGCTAACATTTTGATGCAGCGTTTGGTTATCACACATATAAATAAATAGAAACCAATACACACAAGAGCTTCTTTATACAACTTAGGACAGACACTTAATAGCTTACCAATGCAACGAATAAAATATATTTTTATTCTCAGATGAAAATAAAATCATCCACACCAGTTTTTTTTGATACTTTTTCAGAGACTGTGAGGTAGGTCTGGCAACAAGATGTTGAAGAAGGACAGTTTGCCAGCTCCGTGGGAATTACAGGGTACTTTCCCTCTGTAAAACACCCTTCAGACTTCCAGTTGAAGAGGGTGAGAAATTTCTGAATAAATGTCGCAGCGTAGACTCGTGCTGTTTTATATTCAGAAACATAAACATCCAAAAAAAACATAATTACGTAAGAGCGAGCCGGGGAAAACACGCTGTGTACATGTGGCGAGAGGGGAGACAAATATACTGCAAATTCAATGTTTCGTTCCTTTAAATCATGATACATTTTATGTGGCTGTTTAGTTATGAAAAACTGCAGTTTGTCTTGTAGCTTAAAGCTCCTTTACTAATATCAGTGTGCTAACGTGATGTTTATCAGGTACCATGGCTATTGTCTTAGTTTGGTGTTTCTAATATTTCTTAATTAGCTTGAAACACTAAGTCGAGCATGAAGCCGATGGGAATTTGATCAGTTTTGCGGGTGTTTGCGGTTGACGAAATGATCGTCTTGGGGGGGGGGGGGAGCGTGATCGGACCAGTGGTCACAAAACATCTGGAACTCAGGCGCTGATGTTGACTAAGCGACAAAACTTGGGAATAGTTATAACAAAGGTTGTAGTTTCTCCCTGCTGCGCACACGTCACCGTGCCGTGCTCCCATTTTGTACAAGAGGTACAGTCCCTTTGAATTTCCGCTTTTAAATACCAGCCCTCTCTCACAATATTTGTCAGATCTGTTGACTGTATATGAAAATGGACGTAGTCTTTCGGTTTGAAAAGTTGAAATATGGAAGTATCTTAAAGTGCAACACTGCTGAGGGCCACTAGGGGCTGGTTTAAAAAAAAAAAAAAAAAAAATTCTTCTTTCATAAAATACAAGATCAATTCCCTCTGGTCAGTGTTCTGGTTGTCCTTCTGAAAATACTCCTTAATTATTTATATATTAAAGAGAGAAATATGGGGGGGGGGGTGTCTGGTTTGATTGATATGCCTGGGGCCCAGTCATAGTATAGGTGGGCGTGGCATTGTGTCCTGGTGTTCTCAGTCAGCTCTACCACTCGCTCCCACGCTGCCGATATGGTGACGGACTCAAGGCTGCAAAACGGCAGTTTAATCACGGTTGGTTGACACTGGTCAGATTATTTTTGCACTGGGTTGGCATTCCTTCCTTTTGCCTCATCTTTTACCAGTCTGATATTGACCCAGACTGTTTCTTGCCTTTTCACTTTTCGAAAAACGCTGCCAATCAACTTCAACTTTAGTGAGGATGATTAAGGAGGAAAAACAATTAAGATTTTAACACCACACATTTTTGAACCCAGTACCACATGTCAGTTACCGAATAGAGTCATAAAATACTGGAAAAATCGTACCCCGAACTGGATCATGAACCCATAGTGGAAACAAACAAAGCCACAAAATGTTAAATCTCCCACATCTGATGTTTCAGTTTGGTTACCGGGTAATAAGCGACCACATGAAAGAGGGTACTCAGATTTAAGCATAGGCTTCCAGTAAGACATAAAAAGGGGGTAATCAAAAAAGCTAAGGTCCAATACCAGGAGAGAAATCAAGACTGCCGCTCGTGATGTGGAAACATCTCTCTCTCTCTGGAGGGAGTCCAGTGACACTGTGGGGACTCCACGGACGGACAGAAAAGCAGTCCTATAAAATATAGACTATAGACTGAAAGTCAAAACATGCTTGTGGTTTTATTATGAATGTGTAGAGTGACGTTTCCAGACCACTCTGAGAGAGGCCAAAAAAATGATTGAGTCACGGGGCAGCTGCAGCCGGGGTTCAGAGAACTCCGTCTGCATGTACCGAACAGGCATGAGCAACCAGAGAGGAGAAATATCTGCGAGGTTCAGACTCAAAGCAGTTACAAAAGACGAGGATCAGAAACGGATAGACGCGATCAACACTGTGTCCAATGGGCATCTTCATTTACGCATGAGTACTACTATGTCATAAATGGCCGTGCCATTAGTTGTGTTTCCTTTCTTTTGCATCAAATTTGGTCAAGTAGCAGGTGACCGTTTATTTTATTTTTTTTAAAGTTAAATAACATCAACGTTACTGACTCATTGTTATAAGCCTGCGTGATATTTACCCTCTAATCTACGATTTTGAGTCGGGAGGGGGGGGAAGCAAAGATGTCGGTGGGAGTTTTCCTAATCAGTAGAGGTTTTTCACATCCCGCTCAGACCTGGTGATGGGGACGAAGAGAATTATTGTAGTTATGAATCCTCAAGTGTCTTTGATCTCTGGACTCTAATCTTATTTGTCCTTACAGCTGTGGAGCTGCTATTGGCTGAAATGTAAGATTTTCATTTACTTAAATGTGTGTGAACTCCCTGTCTATCTCTGAATGAAGCAGCACAATGTTGATTGAGCTTGCAGCCTTGTAATGAAAGCGCTTGCATTTGCAGTATTACGTTGTTGCGGTGGCGTTTCTATCTTAAAATGTATGAAGTTTGAAGTGTGATGCTTTGTACTTTCAAACAATGTACTATCTTGGCCGTTTCTTTCAAAATACAGTAGCGCGATTATCACAAAAGCATAAAAAAAAAAAAAAAAAAGTCTGATAAATCTTTCTATCAGAAAAATATATCGCCGCGTACTTTTTCTGGATTCAGTGCTCACCGTTAGTTTGTTCATGTACTCAGCGCTTGTGATGAACACTGCCTGTTTCAGGGTATTATTACTGCAACAATAATGCACGCAGAAAATGCGTGTTATGGTCTCCAGTGTGTTTGAAGAATTCATGTAGCTGACATCACCGACTGTTCGGGCTCACTGAAAGAGCCCTGCTAATTTACTTATGCAAGCAAAAGGGCAGATTGCTTGCAGTGTGGAGAATTTTTTTTTTAACTTTCTCCCGTCTGTCATCCTCATCCTCTCATAGTATGGTTTCTGTATTATTCTATAAAGTAAACATTATTTGGTTTTCAGCAAAATCTTTGATATTTTTTACAGATGTTTTAATTTCAGAAAGCTTTCCTGTCCGAAACTCGTACTCTTCACTGTACAGACAAATGGAAAAATAGTCCAAATTATACCTGTTCACAGTGGTAAATTCAGTTGCATCATTTCAATTCAGGACAGACAAAAAAAAAAAAGAAGCTTTTTAAGGTAATCTTGTATTATGGTGTAACAGCAGAATAATCCACAGGAGGATATTTACACATTATTTGGTGGATAATATTTTTGTTTTTTGTTTGTTTGTTTGTTTAGTTTAGTTTTGTTTGGGTTACATGGGACAGGAAGTTCATGCACAAGGTAATTCATCAGTCTCCAGTAAGGCCTGTTCACAGGGGCCAAAAAGCAGCACGCCTCTTTAAGAAGTGTGTACTGATGAGTGTGTGTTCTCCTTCACAGATGGAACTTTGCACTCTTGTAATGTAACGACGTTGGTGGTATAAATTTGACCCTTAATTCACCAATATTTTCCTGTCAAGAGACATTCAAAACTGCACTCCTTCCTAATAGAAGTGAGGACAGCTTGCGTTGCTACAGATATAGATGATGACAATGAAGGACGTTAATAATGTCGTGGTTAAAACCCTCTCATTGGTGCCATTTCCCCTCCCCAAAAAAACAAAACAAAACACTGGCATCCTGGTTATTTATGTCATACATGAATGTAAAATAGAACAGAATCTGTAAAGTCTGAAAAGTCTGTGGCGGATTCAGAGACGTTTTATTTAACTCCCGTCAAGAAAAGGGAATATGTGTATTTCCCAAAATGTTGACATATTATATATATAAAATAGATGTCATGGAGGAAGAAAGGCTCACTGTAATAACATTGGATCGGTTCTTCATTGATCCCTGTAGGAGTGTTTTGCTTCCTGTCGGAGGTGAGATCGTGGGGTCAGCATTTGCATCCCTTCAAAACCAAAAACTACAGCTTAGAACGGTAGCTCATCAAATCACCAGCTAAACCAACTAACAGACAACAAAACGGTTCACGGGTCACCACATGACCCCTTCAAAAGCCAAACCGGGGTCAAAACGCTAACTCGGGGTCACTGCAGGACCCCTCTATCAGCCAAATCACCAACACGTAACTCTGAAGTCACTTCTGACACTATTCAAACAACAATCAGCCTCCAATTTCTGCAATTTAAGGTCACATGGGACCACCTCCAACAAAATAAATCAGAGTCAAAAAACTTGAATTTAAAGGTCATCACAGGACCACCTCGAACCCAAACTGGGACCAAAGAACCTCGATCTAAAGGGCCTCACAGGACCCCCCCTTTAAAATCCTAAAACAGGGACGACAAAAACTACAACCTGTGGTCACCATATAGCCACTCTTAAAACGTCCACGAGTGGGTGTTTCAAACAGACGTTACACTTTGTACATGCCCCCCCCCCCCCCCACCTTCCCCGATTTTCTCACTGTAACTGTAATATTACTGAAAATACTCAACACGATGGTGGAAAACTTCCATTTGGCAGAAAGGCAGAATTCTTCTCTTTGTCACGAATCGACCGGCAGCGCTGGACGCGTTCACTACCCCAACTTGCCAAAACGAACCCTGCTCGGGATAAGGTTTCCCCCTTGGACTAAAACTGAGCAGGACTTTGCGTAACCCTTTGTCCTTGGAGACCTTCCCGGCACAAGAAGGCAGACCGGTTCATTAGCAAAACCTGATATTGGCTTCCACTCGACTGGCGCATCAAACAACGAGGTCCAACACATACGGCAACGCGTGGTTTAACTGCTGAATCGAAGCGGTTTCCCGAAAAATAGAAATAAAAAAATGGAACGCTATTAGTGCAAATCGTGTAAACCCATATTTAATGGGAAATAGACCAAAAAACAACATCATTTTAAACCTGGGCAATTGCATTGTTCCGTCAAAAATACATGCTCGTTTGGGGATTTGACATTTTATGAGCTGAAGGTCAACTTCACTTGTTCTGGCCGTTATTCAGAACCGTGACTCAGGAACAACAACAACAAAAAAGGGAGATTGTGACCAGTGTTTTTCCATTTGATCCGACAGCAACCTTGAGACACGAGTCTTGGGCCGTCCACCTAGAAACTGTTGTGGTTGTAAAACATCTTTTGCGGTGGCAGGTTTGATATGTGCACGAGGCATCTACGTTTTAGTTTAGCTTTTTCGCAGCACCGTGCAGCGCGGCGTACTGTCATGGCGGACACGTGGGTGTTAACTCTGAAATTTGACTGGTCGGCTCGGAGGGCGAACGACCGCTCACTCGGGCGTACTTTGTGCTTGTCTGAATCGCCGTCGTCGTTAATTTGGAGGGGGGGGGGGGGGTTGTCGCGTGACCTTTATTTATGGAACGTAATGAATGATGTGGCAGAGTTGGGTTTTTAAACCAAATGATAATTGTTTTTTTTTTTTTTTTAAAGATTAAACGAAGTGGAAGAAACACGGTTCGCCTTCATCAATCGCCGCGGTGTTCAGAAGATCAGAGAACAGTTGCTCAGCGTTACAATCTGGAAATCGATGCACGTCACCATTTGTAAAACACATTCACATTTGCGTTTTAGAAATATGTAAGACGAGTTTCCTCAGATCAAAAGGCAGATATTTGACTGTGTGAGAGTATTACGTATAATTTATTCCAAATAACTGAAAGAGTTGAGAGAACGTGGGACAATATTTTCACAGCTGGTGGCTGAATTCGAATGAACCCATTTCGCTGCGAAGAGCAAGCAGGCTTGTTTTTAAGCGGCTCCAGCTGGTACGCATCTTTTGCTCACAAACACGGTTCGGGACAGCTCGGCCTACCTCGATGTTTGTGTCGGAGGAATTCAGGCTTGTTTTGGGAATTAAGTGCCGTTGTTATGAGTTAAAAGTAAAAGTTCAGACCCCTCCAGGGGCGCGCAGATGTTTTCAAATCCAGCAATTGCCCTTTCCTCCCGTTAATTCTTTATTACCAAGGTAAACAGAAATCCAATTGAGTAATGATGCGCTGATCACATCGTTGCTCACAGGAAATCCCCACATCCTACAAAGAACTCAAACTACTTCATGCGGCAGAGCAAAACCCGTCGCTCCTCAAGCCTGGTACTTTTCACAAGGTCTCTGAAATGAACATAAAACTTATTGATTAGGGCTTCTTTCTTTTTTTTTTCTTTAAATCAACGCAAGTGTAAAAAAAATAGAGACACTCTACAAACCAGGAGTAACATTGGAAAAGTGTTTATTGTGAAGTGACACAGAATAAACCATGTACGGAAAATGTCTAATGTGTATCAAAAGAACAGACATTGTACTGAAGCTGTGCCGAGACATTCAGAAGAAAACGATCTGGAGACGAGAACACAACCTCCAGTTTCTGCAACTACTCACTGTACACCAGACAGAAAGAAGCTTTATAATTTAAAACAAAAACAAAAAAAAACAAAAATCCCACAAAGCCTTCATACTGTCTTTGCTATGACACAGAACAATGATTGGCAGGAAAAAAAAAAGAAAAAAGAAGAAGATTGTTTTGCAATTATAGGCCTGAATTTGAAACACATTGTTGTTGAGCTTTGCACACAAAAAAAAATTAAAAATTAAAAAAAAAATACAACAGTTACAGACCCTGAAATCAGTTTTTGTTCCTGCATAAAACGGAACTTTTCCCTCATTTCCATGATTAATAATAATTAAAAAAAAAAGTGCTTGGTAACCCTCATCAGAATTGCTCAACGGCCGACAACTCGATTGACGTTAATCACCTGATCGCTCGAGGCACATGTGAACTTTTCCCCTTTTGTGTTTTGGTGAAATCACGACGCGAAACTGGCAGCAGCCCAACATGTGAAAGTTAAGAGGCGCTGCGTTTCCACGCGCGTCTCACCCCACATCCCGACAGGGACCGCTGTCGTTTCACGACGGCGTTTCCGCATGGGAAAAACTAAAGAAGATAATTCCCTTGTGAACAAATAAAGAAACGCAATTCAGTGACTGGATGGATGGGGGAAATTTAAAAAAAAAAAAAAGCAAAAAAAACCAACTCAAAAATGTTCACCTTTTTATATGAAAACGAGCACGCGCGCGCACGTCAACTTCTAGTTTACTGGCCTCGTCAAATCTAGCAATGGGAGTTGACACGCGAGCTTATACAGTATAGAACAATCGTTTATGCCGTGGTTACTTTCTAATTCAGATCTGGATTTTTGTTGAAAGTTTCTCCTGACTGTTTTTTTTTATTGCGGTCTCATCCAACTGAAACCTTTGCAAGCGAATTCAAAAGTTCATCCAATGACCAAGCTGTAAATAAATCGATCATTTTACAGTTGCGCCTTGGCTCCGATCAGACGGGTTCACGTGTGAACGCACACACACACACACAAGCGCGCACACACACACACACACACACACACACAATATTCACTTCAGTAACACTGCGTTAAGCTTCGGCAAGCTCCGGCCACATTACAGTCAGTGAGAAGGACACACAGCGACAAAAAAACAACAACCCCAAAAACAAAAGCAGCCAGCCTCAAAGAAGCACTGCAAAGAACAACGTACCGTTACAAGAAGAGCAACGCACGAAATCAGTGTCGCTGCGTTGTTGGGTTTTTTTTTTTTGGTTTAAAAAACAACAACAACAAAAAAACAAAAACAAAGATACAAAAACATTTTCCTAGAAAAATATATTGTTAAATATACAAGACATGCATGTCAGAAATATCTGATGGACCGAAGACAAAACGTGTGAAAACAACTTAAAATCGTTAAAAACCTGGAACATCAGCATCAACTTTTGTTGTTAAAGTAAAATTCAAGTCTCTTTTCAACCCTTCACTGTTCAAATGGGTAAAAGATTGAAAACACGAAGGGGACGGGGGAGGAGGAGGAGGAGGAGGAGGAGGAGGAGGAGGAGAGACGGGGACTTTTATCAAACTTTGGTCATCGGTTCTCTCCGGAGCAACAGTCATCAATCTCGTTGACGCGAAGACGAATGACCAATCGGAGGACACGTCAAGTGGTTACAGCCTAAAGTTCGGAGGAGTCGGTTTGCGCGCGTCGGGCTCATTTAGTAAACCGCGCGCGTTCCTCGCGACGCAGCCGCGATGCTAATTCAGAGACGACGTTTGTAACTTGTTACTCTGATTTTATTTTTTTTTATTTTTTTTTCTTCCCATCTCTGCTTTCGAACCATCAGTTCTTACATACGCCACTATAGTTATGTTGCGAGGCTCTCTTAACATGACGGCACAGATCTGATGTACACCGTACCGACACAATTCACAATCACAGGGAAATACAACTCTTCACCACAGTCGTGCTATCGGGATTCAAAACTGAACGCATGCAAACTGCTTGCCTTAAGTCAATAAAAAGTAAAAGATATGTTCGCAAAAATGTTACAAACATAACATACATATATATACACACATATATATATGTATATATACATATACACACACACACACACACATATATATATACATATATATATATATATATATATATACACACACACACACACACACACACACACATATAATTTGTCTCCATTTTTAAACCATTTGTATTGAAAATAAATTAATCTTTTTTTTTTTTTTTTCTTTTTTTTTTTCCCCAAGTCCCAAGTTCAAACCTACGAAATTATCTTTGGTCAAGAAAAATAACTTTATAATCTACAGCCTATAAATGTTATTGTACAGGAATGAAACAACAACAACAACAAAAAATGTACTCGAGATCATGGAACTGATCAAAATGGGGACCGCTGATACCAAGTATCTAATAATTTCTATTTGGAGTGCTCCAAATATTTAAAGTGCTTCTGCATTATTCCCCTCAGCATTTCATGTGAAAGAAACGTCCGTCAAAGTAAGGCAGATTGGTTTTCATCTACTGAAAATATGTACACATTTGTTCAGAGGAGGAAGGACGCGAAAAGATTTGAGTGTCCAGGGCCATACAGAGAGAGAGTGAGAGGACGATCCTCCAGAATGAGATTAATCAATCAACTCTAAAAGACAGATGTCCGAGCCAAATGTGAAGAGACGGGGAGAGCATCATCAGCTGTTGATATAAAACTGGGTGAATAAAAAAAATTAGCAGCCTATTCACACACCATCTAAATGATGCCTTTTACACACAGCTGGAGACGTAAAAGGGGACACAAATAAAGACACCGAAAGAGTGTCTTTGTGAGGGACCTGCAGGGCAGGAGAGGGGCGGGGGGAGGGGGGGTGGGGAGGAGGAGGAGGTGAGGCAGCATCCTGACAAAAAGAAAAGAGAACACCCAAGAGTTCATTCATTTCAAGGGCCGAGGAGCGATCCTGGAAAAGCTCACAGGCTTGTTCTGGTTCCTGTAGTGGACTCACGACGTCTGGAGGTCAGGGTCGTTCTTCTGGCGGTTTAGGCTCTCTGTGATACACTGACACCTGCTGGTATGGCCACACCTTCCCACCCAGGTTAAGAGGTTTTCCCCACGATGGGGTTGTCACTGAAACACAAAGGATAACCAAGATGACTTTCCTAAAACTAGACCGATGGATGTTTACGGGCCAGTATACCCAAAAAAAAAAAAAAAAAAAAAGGTTTAATGCAGGATAAAAAGCCGACAGACGATCCCTCCGCCGACTGACCCGAGTTATCGTCGTTAAACGATTAAGTTGGCCGAATTGCAGCGACCGTCCATTTCAAATGAAAAGCTCGTCTCGGCGGCAACAGCAAAAGCAGAGGTGGCCCGGGTGTTCCCGTTACCGGCAACTTCCTCCGGGTGATCCCAGGGAACCCGAGCGGCTCCGCGATCTAATTCTTTTGGTCATTGCAGAGTGCAGGACGGCAGTGGAGGGTAAGGACGTAGATCAGCAGACATATTGTCTGAGGAGCGCTCCCTCCTCACCGCTGCAGTCTGCTGCAGCGACTGTATTTCTGCTGCCACGTCTTTCCTTTCAAATTTAAAGTTCTTCGGCATTTCAGAGACGGTCCAGCCATATGTCCGTTTCTGACCTCGCCTTGTTTTTGTTTACTGCACTGTGTAGGAAGTAAATATTCAAAAGCTACTCATTGTGTTATTTTTGCAAACACCCTCCCTTTACTTTTAGTGCCTAAAACTTTTGCGCAGTACGGCCACTTATTGAAATTTAGTTACAAGCGATTTACAAAAAGAATAAAAGGTAACAAAATTCTATTTGCTTGACTGAAGTGCAGCCTTTGACTCAGTGGGACATGTTATCCTGATAGATCCATCAGCGCCTTGCAGGGTTTGCAGCAAGACGGTTTCCCTTCTTTGGCTGCAATAACATAAGGAGCACCCCAGGGTTCAATCTTAGGCCCCGTCTTATTTTCATTGTACAGGATATGCTTCTCTGTGGTCATATCGTATGTTAACATGGTGTCGCTATTCATTGCCATCCGGGCGTCGCCCATATTTATGAGTTCGGTTTCTCTTAGACGTGACATCATGTGTGATATTGTAAAGCACTTTGTCACAGTATATATATATACAAATAAGCTCGTTGATGTTATCGTTATTAAGTCACGTGAGAACCATAAACACAAAGATACACATGTTACACAACGACGTGACGTGTAGCGACATCAGTGCAGACTCACAGGCTGCCGTACTGCGCTGTGGTGTCGTTCCTGATGTTGTGCTGCCTCTGCAGCTCCTCCATGACGTTCCGAAGCTGTTTGAGTGTCTGAAAGGTCTCTTTGGGTTCCTGAATGGTGAACTTGGAGTAATCCTCCTGCTCTCGCTGAGGGCCCTGGTACACCGCCAACGTGGCACATGCATCTATGGAGAGGACATCAGATCAGGATAGTTGGTGACATGTGTGGTCCTACCACACCGGATATCAGAGGTGGCATTCTTTTCTTTTCCCTTTTTTTTGGGGGGGGGGGTTAAGTGTTGTACTCAGTTGCTCACATGACACGCACGTTAAAGAAGTGTTAAAGAATGAATATTTAAAACAGGATATCCTCATATCTGAATTGTTTTGATGACTTAGTGCATTTAGTTTGATCTTTACGAAGCCCGGGAGGAAAAGCTGAGGCCATTCCTAATGGGAATCCAAACAAACACTTGCTGCGTTGGATTGAAGTCAGATGACTTGACGACGTCAGTGAAGAACATTTCACTGCTTGCTGCTGCCTTGATTTAATGACCAGAGGGCTAATAGTCTCGCGCTATTCGCCGTACAACCGAAAATCAGCACTTCGATCTCACAGTCACGTTTGATTGATAATCCAACATGCTGGAGGTGCTCCAAAGCAACCGAAAACACATCACTCGTTGTATGAGGTTGCTTTTTTTTTTTTTTAAATGGTGTACGCCGTGGGAAATGGGGTTGTTCAAGAACATTCGTCAAATCCTGCTGTCCCTCTCGCTCTAGTTCATAAACTCAGTATTTCATGAACAGACACTGACCCTCCATGTTCTGGAGCTTGGTATCGTTTGAGGAGAGCAGAGAGAAAATTCTCTCAGTTTCCCGGTCACAGTCGATGTCCAGCTGCAGGTTGGCCAGCATGGTGCTGAAACAGGACAGAACCAAAGAGGAAGGAGAGCAGATACATTAATACAGCCATTGGTTTCAATAAAACATCAATCCAACTGAGCCGCACTCTCTGTGAGCACTATTTATTAAAAACTGACAACTAACACAAGAAGGGAACAAAGTGCAGACCTGAATGGCAAATAACTCATTTTTAATAATTATTTCCCAGATGACTCTCTTTTGGTTTAAAGTAAATACTTAAAAAAAAAAAAAAAAAAATCACACTGGATATTTAGTGCTGGTAAAATGAGTGCATGAGCCAACAACGAATTCACAATCAGCAGGTCAAAGAAATCTACTTTTTTACCTTAATTGAGCAAGAACAGAGGATTCAAGAACTAAAAGTTATTTTAATGCAGTCGTGTTATTGTTTCCACAATCAATATTCACACTGCTATCTCATCTTGGTAATATTTTGTAGTGTGACTGTAGAAAGTTTGAAGGGATGCTGCAAAGAAGACGTGCGGAGGTGGAAAACTGGATTGACAACATCAAAAAAGGCCAAACACCTGCGGCAGAGAAGGTCTGCTGAACGTTTTTGGTGATTTTATGCCCTATTAGATCACTGCAATCAAACAATTATCAATTCAAGTTCTGTTTAGTTCTCTTAAAGGTAACTGGACAGGTTCCTATAGTGGAAAAGGGACATTTGTCAAAGTTCAAACTGAAATAAACTGCTTTGATGCGATGAGGAGAGGGTTGGCTCTTTTTTTTTTTTTTTTTTTTTTTTTTTTAGTCAAGAGTTTTACAGTTCTATTAATTATTTAAGTTCCTATTCATGTGTTCTCAAACTGCCTCTACTCTGGACGTGGTTGCTCAGATTTAACAGCGATGGCTCGGTTTCAGAAAAGGCGTTGAGCGTTTTTATGATGTGTTTATTGTCTTCTGCAACAAGCGTCCCACAAACCAGCGGCAAGGGTATTGAATACTTCAGAGACGATCTATTTCTCGTCCTGTTGACGTGGAGGAAAGACTCACGCTGTGCAGGGCTTACAGCCTGAAGCGCTGTTACTCTGGCTTTTGCAGCACTGCCAGGCTCCGCTGGTGTAATTTGATGGATGGAAAGTAGCCAGGCGTCCCTCGTTGCAGCGACTGACCTGGCTCAGGACCTCCAACCACTCGCTGGCTTCCACACAGTTTCCTGCCTGAACGTACAGAGGCTTCTCAGAGTTGACCAACTGAAACATCTGATGCAGGAGAAACAGAGAGGTTCAGCCGAGGCGTGGCAGACTTTCCACACAGGGTCACTTGAAATATCCTACACTGCATGTAGAAGACAAACAATCGGCTGGGTCGGTGCTCACAAATGACAGCAGACCTGAGATGTGCGACGGCCGTAGTATCTCACCTCTAACAAACCCACGTTAGTTTGGTTTCGCTTGATAATTCCCAATGTTTCCAAACTTCACAACCCCCCCCTTCCTCCCACCCTCCCCCATCTGAACTACTTCTTCTGATGTTGATACCATTTGTGCTCATTTAGCAAAATGTGAATAAATGCTCACGAGACGACCACTACAGTATTTCATCATTTGTTTACTTTAACTCGGGGATGCCTCCATCATAAAGGGGCAACAGAGTGGAAGTGGTGATTGAGGCGTGTGAGAGGAATTGACTCACATTCTTGCGGTTAAAGGCACTTTCATCCAGTTTCTCCACCGCCTGGATATTTTTTACGTTGATGGTGCAGAGGGCCTCTTTCCCTGAGAAGCAGAAGTCATTCTGTCAAGTTCATGTTAAGAATGATAATACACAGAAACAGTCGGCAATCTCAGCACATTATGTTTTAAGTTTTTCTTTTTTTTTTAGGTCAAATAATAAGCTTCTGGTGAAATTCGGAAGTGTAAGAAAGTGTGAGTCAATGAATGCACTGTAGGTCCTCCACATCTTTCAGTATCTCTTGTAACAGTGTCCGCTACAGTGCTGAAGATATTTATTTTTCTGAAAGACGTCTCATTCCTTTTTTTTTTTTTTTTTTTGCAGAACTTAACATTTGCCAGTTGCTTGCCGTGACGAATGCCGAGTCTGGCAGTGCGCAGCTCCAAATGATCAAAATGAAAAACTTTAAAGACGAACCCTGTCACTAACAACATGTCACTATGATGACGGGCATGGCTTTCAGCGAAGAGAACTGATCTCATTGAGACAGAAAACAAACTTCAGTGGGTGTAGCTCTTGTAGCTGCAGAGTCTCTGCAGGTTTTTTTTTTTTAGAAACAAAAAAGTTCAGATACAAGTGCTCTTTACACCAAATGGTGAAAAGACAACTCAACATCCATGGAGAAGAAACTGCTGTATGTGAAGGTTAGAGACGAATGGACCAGTCAAATATCCTGTTTTTGATGGTGACTCAAATGTTTCCTGACAGCACATGTCGTAATACTTCATTTCTAAGTGTTTGTTGTAAGAAGCCAGCAAGTGACATCCTCGTACATCTAAACACCACAAGTGAAAGACAATAGCTCTAATTTGTCGTTCGGCTTTTGTGCCTTTTAACATTAATGTACAACATAATGTTTACATTTCAAATTATGACATATAAATTCAACCAATCAATTAGCCCCGTCCATTATGCGTCTTTACTTTGGCAGCATCTGATGGTAGCAGAAAGAAGACGGTGAAAAGCGCAGCATGTGGCCACATCCTGTCAGTTTGATCTGATATTATCCTTCGAATTGCAGATGGACTTATTTTTTGCCAATATGTATGTGGTTGGGGTATGAGACGATTGAAACGGGTCTCACCTTTGTGTTTGTGGTAGGAGAGCTCCCTGTTGGTCACTCTGAGCCACCTCTTTTTAAAGTTTTTCTTGCCGAGGCGTTTTCTCCCCTGAGCTCGTTTCTGTACCTCCCTGTCAGGACAGACGCGATATGGGGTTAAAAAACAAAGCCATGTTTTACTGGCGGGAAACAAATAAAACATCATCAGTGCAGCATGTTTCCTTCCAGCATTCTTTATGGTTGTTATTGATGTAAACCGTCCAGATGTACAAGTCCTGAAACAAGACTCCAGTTACATTGGAATATATCTGATTAACAATTTTAAACGCTCATTTTAGATTTGGTGAAAGACTTATTTTGACTCTTTCAAAATGGCAATCCAGACTTGAACTGTTGTACAAATCAGCATATCTTGATCAGTAGTATTGCATGAAAGAGTAATTCTATATCACTGCAATCTCCCTTTCATGTTTCCTATGATGAATTATGCAGCTCATTGAAACTATTATGTCTGTGTAGGATGGTTTTTGTACAGTTCAACAATATGTGGTTTCTTCTGAAGGGAGAAAAATAAGCCATAACTTTTGGCCAGCCATTTCCTCTTCACTATCACTATCAGTTAGTACATTGCCACTGCTAGGAAACTCCCTTTTTTTTCTCCTCATCTGCTCTGCATGCAATCACCATGAACAGATATCTGCATTTGAATACCGATTCTGAAGGCAAGGGGACAAGATTTTGGTTCAGGAAGCGTTCTGCTCTCCGTTTGTAATCAGAGTAGTATTGACCAATCATGTCAGAGCAGGCTTTGGCTGCATGAAAGTAAAGAGTCTGGTTGCAGAACAAAAGAGGTGAACACATTTGCCAAAATGAGCTTTTTTTAAAAAACAAAACAAAACAAACAAGTTTACCTACATTCATAAGCATAATTCTGTTCATAGAGATTAACAAGCTTTCAAATCCAACTTCATTCTCATTTAATTAGTTAATCGGTCCTTAAATAATGACTGGGGCACGGAGGAGGAAATCTAGACCTGGATTTCTGCTGGCTACACTGGAACCGCTGAAATGTTGGCTGTTGCTCCCAGAAGCTCAGTATTAATCAGACCGATAGCCGATAGGCTCAGAGATTTGGCCTGCATGAAGCTGTGATGACGTCTCGGTGGTTTAACTTTTAAGAGAAACATAAAACTTCAGTCACTGCTTCACAAGTAAAACTTCACACCGACAAAGCATTGTAACCATGTTTTATACTAGAGCCTCCTTTTAGCCTTCGTTATCTCTCTGTACTTTTACTTTCTTTCCCACAGATTACTTACATTTTAAAGAGTGATTAAAGAAGCAGCAGCCATTGGCTTTAGTCTACTGATTCTGGTGCGCCCACAACGAACAACACTCACCCCTCCTTGAGAACCACGGCGTCCTCCAGCCCGCTGGACTCCTTGCTGACGTTGGAGGAGATTTCATCAAGAAACTGGAAATAAAAAATAGAATTGACAAAGAAATCAGTAAAGAAACAAATACACAAATGCATCCTATGAACCTCTGAGTATGTTCAAAAGAGAAATACCTTTTTAACTTTTTCTATACATTTGTCTTCTTGGAATGATTTGAAGAAGTCGTACATGTACGTTTCTTTGAAACTGGACTGAAAAGAGAAAAGAAGAATTAAATCAACATTTCACAAATAAAAAAAACTTCCTGACAGTAAAGTGCCCATGTTTTCCATTCACTAGACAGTACACTTTATTTAATAGTATTCAATGTTCCTCTTAATGTAGCACCTTTAGCTTTGACTATGGTTTCTTCAGTGTGACAAATGCCTCATGATTATAACAGAATAAATGATGCACACGTAAACCCTTCCTCTCACTTTGCTTTAATTGGCTAAACAGAATGACACATTGTTAGAAAGTTTGTTAATCTTACCATCTTTTTTGATAAACTACCCCAGCTGCCCAGAGTCTGGATGGTTTTTGAGATGAGAGTGAGTGTACGGGAAATCTCAGGATCCTGCAGTAACAGGAAGTATACAAAAACAACTTTGTTTTAGGCCACAGATGAACTTAATCCACAATACATGTTTTAAATGGTCAGTTGTAGTAACAGGGTCATGCACTTACAGGATGATGGGAACGGAGCTGGAAGGAGTGTGGAGAAAGAACAGCGACAGCAAAAAAGCGCAGGAACACAAAGCTGCTAACAGCCGAGTACTGAACATGTGGGTCACCTGTAACACGGAGAGAAGAAGAAGACGAAGAAACGTGTCAGAAAATAGTCTGGCTTCTCAAAACAAACTAATTCAATCCAAAACATGGCCTATAATATGCAAGAAAAACACCCAGAGCTACAACAAGATGGAACTCCAGTTAATCTTAAAAATGTGGCTCCACCTGTTGGTGCGAGTACATATAACAGAAGTCATTTATCACTGTGCTTGTTTAATAGTTCCCAGAGTTGAACGCCATCTGTTCCGAAATCAAGCACGATAAAAATAAATGAACACAGAAAAAAAAAAAAAAAAAAATTGGTGATCTGTTACCATGGAGTGTGTTGTTTTACAATTTACAAATGATGTCAGATAGATTTGTTTTAAAATGCTGCAGGTCTGGATGGGGTCTGTTCTGACATTCCCAGCAAACAAATAACTTTAAAGATGCCACAGTGGCTTTTTACACACAGTCTATCTTTTACCTGGGAAGCGTTTGCAGGCCAAGTGTCCCAGAGACCTGAAGATGTCACACATGAGTGGGGGGCAGCTGGAGCTGGACTGGGTGATCGAGGAAAAGACTTTCTGGACATAAACCTGAAGGTTTTCCTGCAGAGGAAACAAAAACATTAGCATTACTTTACATACATATGGGAAGTTGAAATGTGGTAAAGAGTTTTTTTTTTTTTTTTTTTTGTCCTACATTTGCAGATACATTTACTCTAGCACAACACCAAAGAAGAAATCTGACAGCGAGTACTGTTTAATGGCATTCAGATACCTTGTACTATTATACTACTACTACTACAGCTACTACAGCTACTACTGAACAAAATCAGATGAACTGCAAACGACATTCTGCTCATCTGTGAACAGGACTGTGAGAGATGAGTGTGTTTACCTTATTGACCTCCACGTTGTCACCTTCCTTTAGTTTAATGGGGTCAATCTCACATGTTTTGTTGGATTCGCAAATCTATGAAAGAGAACACAATCAAACAATTTAATCAGTCCTGATGAGTTCATGAGAAAAGGCTGAGATTTAGTGTTGTCTGTAGTTACTAATTTATTCACATTTTCTGGAAATTAGAGACAACAAGAGGAGTTGAGGACTAAGACGACTGCGGACATTCACAATTTCAGCTTTTCTATTTGTTTTTTATTTTTATACATGTCTAGGAACTCAAATTAAACAGCCATGAATGAAATATAGCAGTTTTAATTATGTTAGCCATTTACAGGAAATTACCAAAAAAAAGCTTTCAAAAAGTGGTTAATGCGGCACTATGAACATCCGCTTGTTTGAGGCAGATGTTCATGTGGACTTTTCCATACTGATGTCAGTGATTCATGCCCCGCTATGGCATCAATGCTGTGTGTGTGTGTGTGTGTGTGTGTGTGTGTGTGTGTGTGTGTGTGTGTGTGTGTGTGTGTGTGTGTGTGTGTGTGTGTGTGTGTGTGTGTGTGTGTGTGTGTGTGTGTGTGTGTGTGTGTGTGTCGTTCTTACTCGTACCTCCTCTATTACAGGCTTCAGGGTGACAGCTAGGTAATTCTTTCCCACAATCTTCATCATGTCATCGATGCAGCGTGTTGCCAGTGAGTTGCCACGGAATATAGTGTTCGCCTCCCTGCATGGACACAGAAATATTCCACCATCATCAGTGTTATTATTATTATAATTTTATATATATTATTATTTTTGACCACATTTTTTTTTTCTGTTATTTTGTCATAGTTTTGGACTGATGCACACAGTCTTCATTAAAATACTTATTGTGTTTCAGAATCCAAACGTTTGACAGTACAACTCAGTTTTTACAAGAGAACCAAAGCTGTGTTTTTATGACCTCGACCATCATTCCTTCTTCAATTTCAACATTGGTGTATGACATTTTCCATCCTAATTTTCTAGTGCCGTGTTGGCTTAACAAGTTGATCAAAGTTAACAGAAAGGTCACATTTAAATGATCCAGATTCCCCCTTTATAATGTCTATTGTATTTAGGACTTGCTTCCTGTTTTATATTGGTCTTTGGTTACAATATCACAGCCAGAAAGTTGTAAAAAAGAGGAACTTCACTTTTAACTCTTTGAGATAAGAGAAGTAACAATGCGGGCCATAACAGTTATATGACTGCATGTGTCTACATATCTACATGCCACTGTGTACATGTAAGCATCTGACAGTACTCACTGAGTGTTGTCCAGCTCTAGTGCTGCCACAGCGGAAACAAAAGGCACAAAGCGATTGTGGTGTAGCAGCAGTCGAACCGTGGGCAGAACGGCCTCGTATCGCTCTCTGCAGATGTCCCCCAAGATGTGTGCTGCAGATGCTGAGATGGGCTGAAGGAGGGTAAAAGAAAAAAAAGAAAAGAAAAGAGAAACAGTGTAGGGTGAAAACAGGAAATGCACAGATTGAGGGTATTAAAGTGTGAAAGTGAGAAGGAAGTAGTGGAGAAAGAAAACAGTATGTGTCAATACTGTTGTTATATTTCATTACATTTCAGAGATGAGGGAAAGTAGGTTTATTTGTACAATGCTCAACAACAAGTCTATCCAAAAAAAAAATCTACGGAAATAGAAATATACAATTGATATACATTCTTTTCAAATGTTTTCCCTCCATTTTAGGAATTACTGACTTTGGCTCTCGTCTCACCTTCACATCTGGGGATTTGAGTAGCAGATTGCAGAGTTGTGTGTAGCAGGCAGATGGCAGCACCGTGTCTTCTATGTAGGTCAGCTTCAAACGCAACGATCCTAAATCATCA
The DNA here is from genome assembly GCF_029030835.1 of Brachyistius frenatus. Taxonomy (NCBI): domain Eukaryota; kingdom Metazoa; phylum Chordata; class Actinopteri; family Embiotocidae; genus Brachyistius; species Brachyistius frenatus. Next base: position 7,364,250 of record NW_027210600.1, read on the forward strand.
GACTTGGACTTGCTGCCGTTCCATTTGGGCTGGAGGAGATACCTGTAAGACAGACACTGTATAACTGAGCTGGGAGGTGCGGGAGCAAGGATTTCCTCACAAATGTACTCTATATATGTTGATACAAGGCTCTGTGGTCTTCAGACAGCTATAATAAGCAATGACAATAGCAATAACAGTGTGTATATGTCAGCAAGGCTTACTGTCAATAGTCCTTAAATAACTATAACACAATAGATAACTAATATGTGACCTAAAATTACACACGAGTGAGATAATCAAGTAAATTAATTTCACTGTGGCTTGATATAGAGACTGATGAGACGGTTGATCCTGCTGGCCTTTAACCAGCTGATCAACATCAGAAACCAGCTGTACCCGTTAGTACAAAAAAAAAAAAAAAAAAAAAATATGACGGCTAGAAGAAAAAGCTGAAGCTTCCAAAAACTTTTCTAGACTGAAAGAAGCATCCTCATCAGCCAAAATATGCTTTTACACATCACCTTACCTAAATACTGGTGCAGAAAACTGCCCATCTTTTTTTTTTTTTTTTTTTAACATCTAAAAAAAAAAAGAAGGTGGTTGGAAAACCTTGTCTAAATTCAAGTGAAGGAACATGCCGCACCATCTCAACCTGCAATAACTAATTTCCAGCCACTTGGTGGAAGAGGAAACAAGTTTTAAACCAACAATTGACATGCTACCATCTTTGAAGGTGATGGGGCAGACTTGAGCAAAGAATTGCTAATAGTATTCATGCATCCAGCAGTTGGTGGGCAACATTAATATTAAAAGCATAAGCACCTCGTAGAATGTGAAAATATACATTATTCTATAAAGTGAATGTGAGACATACTGCGGTATAGAAAGTAATTAATATGTGGGAGACTTTAGTTAAGACAGTTGGCTAATAAATGACCAAATCTGCATCAGAAATTTACGAGACAACCTTTTAACATTTAAGCCTGAAACCTTCGTGTAAACTAAAAACAGAACACAAAACCAAACAGTGTTGTTTTGGATACTTTTGTTTTTGAACACAGAGTATGACAAAAACTTTAAAACAACAGGAGGTTTTTTGAACAGTGCCAACTGACAAAATGAAAGCAGCTCAAACTGCTTGCAAAGTTTCCTCCGAGTACTACCCAATAAAGTGAATGCCATCCTGTCTATCACATACAGCATATAAATCAGACAATGGGTAACGTGGCTGCTTATTTATCCAGATGTTCAATATTTCTGGTGGACAGGACTGTTGATTTAAAAACCAAGGATTTTAAACATTTTGAATACCGTAAAAGTCGACTTATTTCATATTTTTGCTGCATGCACATCTCCTTCGAAGCCAACAGGTGGAGCAGCAAAACTCTAAATGATCACATGCAGAGTTGAACCGCTGTGCCTCAAAAGCTGCAGCTACTTAATGGAGGTTTGTCCTAAAGCTGTTTGATCTGTAATCATGGTGCACAGACACAGAAACTCTTTAACAGATCACCTAAACTGATTTTATGAGGCCGAGCATTTTTTTTTCTTCTTCTTCTTCTTCTTCTTATTTTTTTTATTACAACATGGACGACTTCCAGCACAAACACAGGACATGAGGTACTGCCACCATGCAAAAAGCCACCCACGCACTCTACTCACAGCCCTCATGTACTAACAGATCTGCTATCTGGCATAATCCCATATCACCTACTCTGACGCAAAGCTAGGAAACACCCACACAATGGAAAAACTGCTGAACACGGAGAAATCTAGGAAGATTTTTCCAATCACCTCGTAATGGCAAGAAACACTTCACAGTACAAGTTGTCCTCATGGCTCCTTAACATGAGCGGGAGGCACCACCGGACCTGATCCGGTTAAAAGGAAGGTGACGGGGCCATGACAGCATAGTGACTGTTTCTGGTTTGGTTTTGCTTATTAACAACCAACTAATACACTTCTACGGGGACAGACACATCAGGTTCAGAGCGATAAAGACCTCGACTTTTTTTCCATCAACGTGCCTCATGTTTTCACTCTCAAATTTGAAGAAACCACAGAAAATCTGGTCTCTGGTGGTTATTAACACAAGCCAGGCATGGTGTGTGTGTAAACAGCACAGGTTTATTGTAGTATTTTCAACCATGGCAGAACATCACAGCCTTATGTACGCGAGTGCATGGCGCTTAAGACGGACAATTTAATGCTGGTACTATGAGTCGTATGAAAAAGATCAAGTACACACAAAACAAACAAACACAAATGGCTCTGCAAAATCTATTTGGAAACGTCTGTTAAGAATTATGTGTATTGGAGATAATGGGGATGTAACCACTGCTACTAAATATCTCAAGGCTACTTCATTTTCTGTGTTGAATTGTGCTCTTCGGTCTTTTATACTCCTCATACCCCCATGCGTAAGTTCACCTGCTCACAGAGGATAATATTTACAGTATGTGACTCAATTAATCCAATAAGGCATCATTGAGATGTAAAGCCAGCTTTCAGAAATGAAAAATATAAGTCGAAATGTTAACGTTAATGGTCTCGGTGGAAAAACAAAAAGAAGGTGGAAACAGAGCTGGAGGTTTGGGGGAAAAGAAGTCAGAGGAACTGATGGATTCAGATGGATGTAACCCAAGATCTGAAGTTATAGATAGAACCTCTCTATGACGTAAAGGCTGCTGTTTGTATCTATATCAACGAACATCATCCCGTCTTATTCAAATAAAACATTTGTATTTGTTTACACTCCTACAGGAGATATTAGTAAATCTCCTTACCAGGCTTTGTGGATGTGGTCATTTCGCAGGATCTTGACAGGGACCCGCGTTTCCCCCAGAAACACATCCTGAGCCAGATTCTCGTTGTTCCACAGATCAACTCTGCAAAGGTAGAGGGTGTCAACTGAAACAACATATTTCAACTATAAATATACGGCTTTGAACTACATCAGACTACATACAAATAAGACACAATCTTTGTCGCTGTGTGTGTTCAACACAAAACATTCAACCATCCAATTTCAATACGGCAAAAGGGATTTATATTAAAAAAAAAGAAAAAAAAAAGAAGAAAAAGAGTCACGACTAACTAGTGCTTACCTGCTTGGTGCATAAAAGCCAATACAATACCCGTGCAAAGACACCACCTCAAATCCAAACCTCAAAACCATGCATGAGTGTTTACCTTTGAATCTGTCTAGTCTTACCCAGTGAGCTATGAGTCCACTGTGACGGTAGCCCCACATATCCTTAACCAGAAACCAAGGCTCTCTATCAGTAGTCAGAACACACCAGATCCAAATTCACTTTTTTTTTGGTAAATAAATAATTTTTCTTCTGTCAAGACGATAGAAGGGAAACGAGGCAGAGTGGGATGGAGAGCGAAAGAGATGAGACAAACAAACAAAAAGACAAACAAACTCACTTGATCTCAAGTTTTTCAATGTCCTCTTCCTCCACTTGGAAATGAGACTTTTTAGAGTAGCTGCTGGACCGTGTGACCTGTGAATGAACATAGCAAAGCTTACTGTTTCAGTAATCTATGGTTAATGTAACCAATAGACAATTTCAAACTCATGATGTGGCTCGACAGCAAAATGTGCAGTTACGGAATTTACCTCGAAGAAGAAGGTCTCTTCAAAATGAGGGTTGCTGGTTTTCTTCTTTACCTTTGTTTTCTTTTGATCGGACCTGAGGAGATGCATGACAGACACGGTTACGTACATTATAATTGATTGGGCCAGGTATGGCTAATTTCAGAAGGGAGATGCAGATTCAGGTGGGAATTATCAGTAAGTAAATCACTATATGTGACCATTTTCACATTGTTCAGATTCAGATTTACATTTCTTTCTATATAAATAATCACAAAGCCTGTATTGAGCAACTCTGCTGTTTGGAGGAGCCGTTTGGACATTTGTAAGTTTGTGATGTCACAAACCCATGCTCATGTCCTTTCTCCGCCCACAGTAAAATCCACTGTCCAACCTTTTATGTAAAAAAAAAAAAACTCAAACACTGAGCAGTCATTTTCATTGATGAGCTAGGAAGCTACAAGACAGAAAAGCTGTGGTTGGGGCCGCCATGCGTCACTCAGTCAGCCAATCAGAAGAGAGGGTCGTTGATATCAATGTGTCTTAAAGACACACAGAAAACAGCCTGTTCTTGGTAGCGCTCTAGAGAGAAGCTTGAGAGATTTGAAACCATGTAAGATGGTTTTTGGTACTTAAAACCACAAAAAATATCTTGTTATGGAGACCAAGGCTGAAAATAAAACACGGGAAATATGGGACCTTTAAAAGTAAAAAAATAATGGGTCTCATTCTCCAGTTTATTTTTATTCCTAAACATTTCCCTTTATTTTTTTTTTTACTTTGGAAAAATTATAGGATATTTATATAATATTAATGTCATGTTAATTAGTAAGTCAAGGTTGCTATATGCATCATTCAGAGTTACCTGGCAGGTCCAACGAGTGACACGGTGGCATAGGGGTCACAGTTCTGCCCACTGATCAAAGGCAGCTCCTTGCACTCTATTATTCTGAAGGAGTTCACAAAGCAACAGAGAGGGACCCAATGAATACAGTTATTGAAGGACGTGTTAGAAAAAGATCCTTAGAACTATTTTTATATAGCTAAATATCAGTCATTCCACTTTTCTAATTTATACGGTAGAACTGCTGATTGTCTTTGAACAGAAATTGCAATATTTCAAACAATTATGTGTTGACAACTTTAAAGTGACCCAGACCTTGGAAGAGATTAGCTTTCAACACTGTGTCTTGAGAGCGTAAATGGTAAATAATTTCTTGTTGGTTCAACAGATGCCCCAGTGGAAATGCTATTAACCCTCTAAGGTCCACACTTCCACAAGTGAAAACAAGAGGTTTACTGAAAACAGGAAACTTAATTACTTTACAACAATTTCAGGAACCATAAATACTTCCGAATGCCAACCTAATAGAAATGTATGACTCACACCACACATGTAATCATAAAAACAGGTTTTGTCATGACATGTTGCCCTCAGGTGCCATCATCATAATTATCTCTTTTTTTTCCACACAAACATGCATAGTAATGGCAGATCTAAAGACATAGTAAATTACTTTTACCCAAATAAAAATCCGATTTAACTCAAACATACAATATTTCAGCCACCACTAATGCTGCTGACAACGCAGTCCTTTCTATATAAATCTATTTCTAATATGTTGTGATGTCCTACATATTTTCTAATAACCGGATCCTTCCTAATGATGCAGCAATAATTACTGCGTGTTGTATTTTTTTTTAGCATTAAATCAAAGAAATTAGAAGCAACACTAGAGGCAGAAGGCTAACACGTTGCTTATGAAGTTTACAATGACTATGTTTCGTTGTTGTCCAGTTTATGGATTTAAGCTCCATTAATCTGATATCAATTGCTAGCATCACTATTTCAAAAGACATTGCTGCCCTTCCTCCATTCTCAAACAGGCTGGTAGGTGGAGAATAAAGTGTGCATGAATATAAAACAGCCTTCCTTTAGAAGTAGCGCTTTGCCCTCATGTTTGACTTGTGTCACACAGGGTGCACTGCTTTTTTCACAGGTGTTTCAGGTGACAACAAACAGACACTGCAAGCACCATAAACAGGATGTGGCTGCTGAGGAGGAGCCTCCGGGGAATAAGAATAAATGCAGACCATCGCTAAGTGAGGCCAGAGGGAGAAGTCAAGCAGCCGAATGTCAGGATGTTTGAGTATCATCTACCGGGGTGTCATGACAATATTCCCTACAGCCTCCTTTACATCCATCTTAACTCAAGCCAGTTAAGCTCTGTTTGGACCATCCCTGGTGACTAATCAACACTGCAACTGCAGACTCGAGGCGTTCGAATGATAAGCTTTTCACCTTTGATTTCTACTTCGCTACCTTATCTGATCAAGCTGATGTAAGAAAACAAGGGCATGCATGGTTTATCTCCTGTGCACAGGTGGTCAGAGCTGACAGTGAGCAGGTTTAGGCAAACAATCTGAGTGACACAGTGAATGACAGCAGCAGAAAACCACAACAGTTGCAGTGTGAGAAGCACAGGCTTCCGGCTCAGATGCCATCACTTCCTCTTCATCCGCTTGCTCTCCAAACATGAATGAAGGAGGTGCAAAACAACATACGTAAACAGCACGACTAATGTGCAGTTTACAAGCTCAACCTAATCCTTCAATCAGCGGTTTCTTTTAACCGTCCTCTCACGTCATCATCTGCCCATATCAGTTTGTTTGTAACGACTTATTAATGTGAAATGTATAGCAGGGAAGTAAAAGGTGACAGATAAAGTAATATTGTGACACACACCCACACACACACAACCTAAAACAAACTACTGAGAGCTAAGATTGGCAAGTGATATACTATTTTTGATAATGACTTTTAACACGTTTCTCACGGGTTTCTTATCAATAGAAGTCTTTCTAACTATTACAAATATGTTTCCAATATGCATACAGCTGAAACAATAAATTTACCATAGTTTTCCTGACAGATTTTAAGACAATAAGAAGTTATAAACTTGTGCCTGTAATCACTGGGAAAATGTTAGCGACTCAAAATAGTTTGGATGTGGTCACTGCAGCTCAGAAGAGCGGAGAAACAGTTACAGTTATTATTGCCTCTGACATAAAAGTACAATATAGATTTGGTAAACTCCCATCAAACCATAAAAAAATAAAGTCTGAGAAACATCAAAGCCGATAACAATTACCTTCATGAGACAGTATTTATTTGTTTGAGTCCTGACTGTTCGCCTTATGTATCCCCTTCTTCATGTGTCTCATATTGTCTCTCTAACTGTCCCCTTTAATTATATTATTTCAGCCTCAGTCTAGTTCTGTGACTTGTTTACACTTGAATGTAGCCTACGTTTTCTGTCTACTTTCTGTACTTAAGATATATGTAAATATATGTATACGTAACCCTGTTAGGTAACTTCAGCACAAACTTGTTGCGGTAAAAACAAACTTGAACACTGCGCTATCAGGGTTTGATATTCAGCCAGAGGAAACACTCATTTTGTTCAATTTTCGGCTTTTAAATCCTGCCAGTTTTCAAAGTTTCAGACTGCAAAAGACAACCAACTGTATCAGAGCGCACTGGATTGGCAACGAAGGGATCTTGAAACTCACCGGACTACTAAGTGTTGACCGACTGAGCCGTTCTCTGTGATCACTTCATTCAATCGCATCTCCAGGTGAACCTTTCCCTGTAAATCATGAGGAGAGCAGACAGAGTTTTGAGAAGTCACAAATTACTCAAATCACGAGATGTCAGTGTTACATCAAGACACAAGTCAAAAGTTTGAAGTCAAATCCTGAGTTAATGTGAGGGTTGTAAAAGAAGATAAAAGTGTGGATTGTAGTGCAACAGCTTTATAATAATGCTTTTCTTTACGCATTTTGTTTGTTCCAAGTTGCACATCTCTCAGGGTTGTATTTCAAATTGCTTCTTTTTACTCTCTGGTGTTAGTCCGAGACCTGTGGCACTGCTCCACTTCGTGTTTCATCTTGTTTTAGGTTAACGAAGGTGCCACGTGTGACAAGAGCCACAACAGCTGTGAATTTTGTCATCACTCGAAGAGATCTTTACGGGGTTGGATGCGGTGGAGACTGCCGGTCTCCTCTTCGGAAGTGTCAGAGAGAGACAGAGAGAGACATGCAGAGCGAGAGAGTGAGCAGCAGAGAGAGAGAGAGAGAGAGAGCTAAACACAACGCCCCCACACTTGCACTCTGTCTCTGCAATTCAGCATTTGGCTGAGATGGTAGTTCTTTCTGATGCAAGATAGGCCTTTGAGCCAATATCATTATAACTACTTTGCAATGGTCCACATGAGCCAATATCTTCAGCAAATGAACACTCACATCATAACTTCGACCCATTACCTGCAGGGTTATATTATGATCGAAACGGTGCACCGTCGGAAAAACATTGTAGTTTTCTCCATTAACTGAGCGATTTTACTGGAATATGAGATAATACTGCTCACCGGGTGCATGAGCAGCCTTTGTCTGGCTGCAAACCAAGTGAGAAAGGCACTGCAATAACACCTCCATCACTCACTGATGTAACTTTGCAGTTGAAAGTGTCTACTTGTGAGTGAATCAGTGTAGCGGCACATACCCAGAATAGTCTAGCGTGGGCTAATGGCAGCTAGAGTCAACATGTTAGCTACAGAAGCACAGAAGTGGTAGTGTGCTGTACTTTCATTCCACACAAGCAGACCACAAAAAACAACAACTATCTGATGAAAGAAATGTACAGTTGAATTAAAACCAACCACATACATGCTCTATATGCGACAGAAACCAGAACTACGCCCTCTGAAAATAATGAGCAATAAAATACTGACAGGAAAAAAGTGTCCAAACATGAGGCAGACAGTGGATTAAAAACACCTGATAAGAAAAGATTGTAGCTGGTAAGATAACTTTTTTTAGTTAGCTGCACCCATTTTTACAAAAAATAAACAAATCATTGCATTCACTTTAGCAGGAAATGACTTCATGAAATCATTCACAGAAAACAAAGTAGCATTAGTCATTACTTTTTCAAACCTTGGAGCGTTGAATTCATCGGGATAGTATCTTCGGCTTTGGGCAAGTTGACACAAAACATTGACCACCTATGTTTAGGTAATCCGCAAATTCTAAGTAACTATATTAAATTACATCAGACCACTTACATTTGCATGATAAAAACATTGTGGGAGTGAGTTTGAAGCTGGACTTTGAAGTAGTATTTCAAAAGTCTGGATAAAATTCTTGAACACAGTATTTGTCACCAGATCTTAAATGTTGGTTTTGGTCAAGTTTAAACTTGCAGGAGGCACGAATAATCCCTTCAGGGACAAAACGATGCTAAAATGGCAAAAAAAAAAAAAAAAAAAATTTTTTTTGCATTAGTTGTGTTTTTTTTTCCAATGCTGTGGGCCTAAAAAACACATGCTGACAACAATCTCCTCCTCGGGTTATTTTCACAAAACACACTACAGTGTTTACAATGTACAAAAAGTTGCACTGCCTTCTTATCAGATATAGGATTCTGGTTTAGTCGCAGAAATATTTTACTTTCTTCAACGTACATGTCATGACATTAAGAGTCAGCCTGAAACATTCCAAGCTTCAATCTTTCATATTGGATTTCACTTTGCTGTAAGCAGACTACGACAGTGGGTTGTTGAGCTGCCGATGCCCTCGGCCTGTTAGGCAAAACAGGTGAATTTGTCTTGTTTTCAAGCTGTAAAGACGCATCAGCTGGGACAGAGACAATTAAACCGTATTTGAACGTGGAAATGATCTTATCTATATGCAAATTGGAGACCACATGCAACTGAATTTCCTGCTTGTTATGTTGGGGTTCTGCAATCTGTAAAAGCATGCGTTCTCTGTGTCCGAGGAGAGTGGTGGAGGCTCAGTAACAATAACTTTAGTCCCAACAACCAAGCATTTGGAAATTATAATCACACCCAAAATTTTATAAACTGTAATCAGGATCAGACAAGCTATAAATTGAGCAACATTTTGTCATGACATGTTAATTATTTTCCAAAACACGGAACTTTCCAAGAAATTACCTGGACTTCTGAGTTAGGATCTACTGGCTGAAGGCTGAACCAGTGCTCCTTCCCACTGTATTTACACAGGTCATCCTTCCTGATGGACACCTTGCCTGAAAGGGCAAGCAAGCGCACACGCACATTAAATTACAACACATCCATTCATGTGAGAAAATACACCTGTTTAAGTGCCTTTCTGTACGCTACTTACCAACAGGTAGGTCCCTTTGGAAAACGCTCTTGGCATAAACATAGAAGGATAAACACTGAAACGGGCGAGGGATCTCAAAGTAGAAGTCCTCTCCGTAGAAAGGGCTGTTAATAAAGACAGAGGGTTAAATTAGCAAACAAGGTTTTGTCTTTTGGGGGAGAGAATATGTGTAACGGCTGGTGTACTCTGTGGCAAACTGACCAGCTTATTCTCTCACGATTATAAGGGATTTGTTAAAGGAACGGTCTGAGCAGAAGGTGAACGACGGGGTGCTCTTATGACTCATCAGGGTTGAGGGGAATGCTCCTGGTATGTTGCAGGTTTAAATCTGACGCTTTTGCCGTTTAGTTTCCCCAAAACCTGTCTTGACATTTCCATAAGATGCGGTCAAACATCATGCAAACTGTGGACCAGTTATTTGTGAAATCTCTTGCGTTATAGTCGTGTGCCCTAATGAAATTAAAATGAAAAAGGAATGTAAAAACTTGTCATATGAAGACTTTCAGTGGGATAATTTCGTAATGATATACCATTATTTTGCAAATTACTGTACACAGATGATTTAAAAAAACAAATAGTAAAACTGATTAAATTTGTTATTGAGTCTTTTCTTTTACACTTGAAGAGTTTTGTCTGATTTAATTCTGAGTGAAACCAGATAAAACATTGATTTGAGTATTTTGTCAATAATTTTGCATACATTTACCATGTTAGGATATAAATCTAAATCATAAAAAAATATTTGTTTTAACACTGTGTGTACTGTGTGCGTCTTATTGCACAGCCCATTGCTAGTCACAATTACATTGTGAAAATGTGGTGGACTGGAAACTCTAAATTTGCGAATGGAAACGTGAGCTGGGATTACACCGTTGTTTGACAGGTTAGTTTTTCCCTACTGATGAAGGTGTTGCAATATTATTTCTGGGATTGGAAATTCAGAGTTTCCAATCCAGCTAACCTGCATGTTTTTAAACCGTGAGAGGAAACCTGAAAACCCAACAGCATGCGCTACGATACTGTACAACCTCTCCGAGCAGCAGAGCGGTTAGAGATCCTCTGCTAGGCGCAGGGTGGACTGCCCGGTAGGAGCTGGCAGAAACACAGAGGGCCCAAGCATCTGTGCCACTCAGTCCTGCCAACATAACTACCTCACAACCAAGACCGTGAGCCAGACAGCTTGATCTGACATAGCCAATTGTAGGTTAAGCACCACCTCGATGTACGTGCTGCCTGCAGATGGACCACCTGTCCCAAACAGACTGAACAGTACTTACACTGTTGGACAAACTGTTCATCTGAAGTCAAACTGCAATCCCTGTCTTTTGAATTAAAATTCCAGTTAAGTTGACAAAAATTTGTAAATGGAGTGAAAATGCAGCATCAAAGTAACGGACAGCTAACATGTACACAACTGGGTGGACAATTGCCTTGTGTAAATGTAGGCCAGTTATAAAATTAAAAAAACAAAAATACTTAGAAATTTCTTGTAATTTTTCATTTGTCATATGCCTTAATGAGTTTTATTCACAGTTACATTTCCTACATTTTAAAGAATTAAATCAGGAAATGCAAATGAGCCTGGCAAACAGGATTATGCGTGTTTAGGGTTGCCATTGTTCTAAAATGTTTGATACTGGTACCGATAACTTGACTTCAATACCGGCTCCTGAACGTTTTTTTTTTTTTTTCCATCAACATTTTATCAAATCCATTTTCATGAAAAGAAAATAACAAAACACATTAGGGAACAAATCGTTAGTTTTCATGCAGGTTAGGAGGGGAGAGTGTAACCAAGGTATTCTCTGATAGTAACCCTGTCTGCGTTAATATTTACCTCGGTTATGTTTTTGGTGTGGCTTGTTTGTATGTTTGTCTATTTGTCAAATTTGTCTGCTTGTCAGCAGGATTACGGAGAAACTGCCATCTGATTTTCATGAAAATTGGTCAAGGAAAAATACGTTCATACCTCTGTGGAGCACTCGGGGGACAGTGGTCTCATGGAGGAGAACCACAACTGGTACAACTGTAACATCGCCACCACTGTAAATATATCCAGAGATATATAATTGCTGCGGTCGCAGGTCTACATAGAAGAGGGACTTTTGGCCGAGGAGGTCTGTGCTCGTCAATAGTGATGACGGGAACCTGGTCCTATAGGTCAGTCTCTCCACTGATGCCTCCCTCAACAGTGAAGTATCTTGCCTGACATTTCCACACTGGGCTTGGCCAACACGTCCAGTGTGCACCCACACATCCTCCTCAACATCACATGGAACTATGCACTTGTAGCCCCCTGCCCCTCTCCTTCTTCTGTACACACTCAAACATACACCCACTATGCTACCTTTACCTCTGTTGTCATCCTGGTTTCTGAATAATGTGAGAACGCCAGAGCCACTTGACCACAGCAGTTTGAACATGCCTACTTTATCCAAGAGATTAGCTAACAATTAGAGCTTCCCTACAGCCTCGAAACAATTAGAGTCAGGAGCACAAACAAAAGGCATGAGTCAAGCACCATCAAATAAACAGTGGGCCAAATTTAAGTGATTATTAAGATGTGCTAAACAGTGGCTAAGGTAGCTGAGAGTGACACAGAGAGAAAGGCAGGGAGCGCGTGGGAGGACACACATCCTCAGAGACTGTAAAATCCTTTTGAACGGTACCGAAATCAGGAGAGATAAAAAAAAAAGAAAAAAGGAAAAAAAGAGCTGTTGTGAAATACCTAGAGAAGGCAGGCCTGTGTTTACAGTGTAATGTGCAATGATGTCAATGTAAACCTGAGAGGTTTCCTGATCTCTCACACCTTTCTCTGAGCTGCTTGTGAACATGTAGTTATCGGTAAAATAGCTCACTTCAGTCCGAATCACTCAGTGTTTCCGTGCTGAACCTGTACCTGCTCTAACCCACACACATACTGTTCACAGCTCTGAGCCACGTATTGACAGTCTCTAAGACGTAATCAAACGACTGCATTAAAAATGGAAATTTCTTCCATGACAGCCATACAACAAATATAAAGGGACTACAGTTTAGTGTAAGTGTTTCCACGAGAGATTTTATCAACAGGATATTTCCGGTTTTTTAGCTTTGTTTTGACCTCTACTCTCAAAACTAACTGAAAACTATACTATTCACTAATAATTATGTGAACAGTTTGAATTATGAATTCATATGAGCATAACTTAATTACTCTTCTTCCTGTAACATAATTTGGGAGGTTATCTTTATCTTCATTTCACCAAAATGGCAGTTGAGAAGCCATCGCATTAGCAGATATAGGTTACAGGAAATATACACTGTTAAATGGTGTTTCGTTCTTATTTTCTAGCACAAAATGACTCTTAACTGTACATTAACATAACTTGGGCTAAAAAAATAATTAAGGAGTAAAATACTGTGTTAAAAATAATCACAGATGACCAACTTTTCAACACATGAACAGTAAAAAAATAAAAGATTTAATGTGTCCTGATAAATGGTAGCTTTGGAAGAGCAGCAAGTCCTCTGATTTGGACATTTTTACTGCAAAGTTATAATAACTGGCCTGAGGAGGAAATGGCATAAATAACCTGGTAAACCTGAAACCTTTTGCCTGCATATAAACAGAAAAATGTTGAGATGTTTTTGTATAGCCAGCATTACCTGCAATAAATGAGGTGTTCAATGACTTGATGTGAAAAAAAGCCCAGGCTCCAAAACAATGTGAATAACAATGCAATGGTTTCCATGTGAGAAGTTCTCGTCAAGCATCGCACTGACCAGGAAACAAATAAGGCTTTCATACTATTCATGCATTCTTTTTGAATACCCACATGTGTCAGTGTGCATTTTAAACTACGTCACTATTGGTAATTTCGCACTTTATACTTCTTCTGTTGTTCTATATTAGACAGTGAGGTGCGACATGTTGTTGCCAACTTGCCATTTAACAAAAAAAATTTTTTTATGACTACAGAGATTGTAAACTCCTGTGGACCTCTCAATTTCAAAAAAGATACGCAAAGCTCTCGTCGATAAAACGTCAGTAAGTATCTCTGATGTTGTGACATGATAACATTTTAAACTAGAATACAACTAATCTATGCTCAACATCCAAAAACTAAATAGCCTAGATATGCTAAGACATGGCATATCATATTTGAAAAAGACAGTACTTTTCTTGAGATTGTCAACTTAATATTTGTGTGTCCACCCCCTTGAAAAAAGACTATTGCATAAGACATAATTAGCGCATAATTAAGGATTTGCACTTTGTATTTAACCAGAGTATGCATGTTTAATTTATATCTATGGACGTAATAAAAGTGTAATGTTTGAAAGTCTAGCTGTCAAACGGCAACCCTTACTGGAACGAAGACAATTAAGACGTTGGGCTCGGCAGCACTAATCAACAAGAACATTTCTCCATGCATGTCACAGGATTATCCTGCTTACCTGACGCTTTTGTCAAACACTTTAGTGCGGAACACCTCCTCTTGATCCAGACTTATGGTGCAAAAGGTGCAGAGATCCCTTTGACGATTTGGACCCGAAACTGGACCCAGGTTCTTAGCTTCACCTGCAGCACCAAGAGGAGAACATCATTATCATCCAGGCTGGCATCAAAATAACATTAGTCTTAACCAAATGAAGAAAAAGAAAAAAGACCAGTTAATTCTGAAAACACATTGGATGCAATCGATGATTTTAGAAAATCCTCAACCATACTATTAATAATAACAACAAAACGATTCCATTTCTATCACTCCTTTACCTTTACAGTTATAAATAATGTATCCACTTTACATTAAACAAGGACATAACTTGAAGGAAGTTATATTTAGAACATGTATAGTATACCCTTTAACAGGTTCTGAGAACATAATTCATGCAATCAGGTTTCAGATTTAAAAAAAAAAAAGCTTTTCTGAATCAATATAACTAAATCCCAATCAATATAATGTGTGACTGTGATAATAATCAGTACACGTTTATAATATGGTTTGATGTTTTGACATCTTCATGTTCATTTGGGGACGTAGGGTGCTGCCAGTTGTTGGGGCAAGCTGCAGAGCGGATGTAGCTCAAGTAGACTTGAGACTCATATGTGGTTAAAAAGATGAAACATTGACTTCCTCACCATAACCAATGGCGACAGTACAGCGCTGATTCACAAATGACAAACACCATCGAAACACACACCACATCTAATATATTACAGGCCAACCCAGATTGTAAACCTCCAAGTCTGGTGCAACAAACACACAACAGAATACACCAAATGAGTGCCAGATACACTGAACCTGAAATGCTAACAGTCACTCGAACGCAGCACTATCAGTAACTTCACCCCGAGTCAGTCTTAAGAGTCCGATTTAGTGGATAAGAAGGACAAAGGCAGTCAAAATTAGTCCTCTATCTTTGGACCAGTACCCTAAGCCCAGGCAGGGACCTAATTAAGAGAAGCCACCAGTGAGATCAGCTTTTTAACAAGCTATTAATAATGGTGTATGGCTAATCTTAGGGACTGCCAGTAAATACAGTCAAGTTGCCACTAAGCTTGGACGAAGATGACCTGGTGGGAGTAGAGCACACAAGCACATATGCATGCCGGCACAAACACGCAGCCTACTTTGGCCAAACAGTCCCGCTGCCATCTTTTCCATAACATTTCCACTAAAACAGAAGCATGTTACCCGGTGAAAACCACAAACCAAAGGGTCAAACAGCACGGCTACACGATACCCGTTTGAGCTGAAGGACTGCCATGTCAGTTTATCAACAGGCCTTTTTGTGATTTCATTCTGACAATTAAGCAAACACAGAACATAAAGTATATAAAAGTGCACTGGCCATCTAAAAACTGCTATAAGAACATCTTCGAACAATGCCACCTCTACTGATGTAGGCTGAAGGAAAAAGGACAAAATGTGAACAAGGAAGAATGAAGTTTCGTAAGACTGCAAAGTGAGTACATGCCATGCTGGTTCCTCTATTTTGTTCTGCTTACTGTTTTCTCATTAATTCATAGTAGTGAAACTGACATTTGTCTTCCTATTGTATGCCTATATGCAAACAAGACTTGCGTACTGGTTAGCTTATATTCACTTTCAGTAACTACACACACCCATGCCACATGTATGACAGTCTACCTCTACGCTGGACACATAAAATGTCTCCTAAGCACACATTAATAATGATATTTTGTCAAATATATTTTAAATGACAAGAGCAATAATAACTGTTTTTTTATTTTTTATTAAGGAAAACAAGCTTCTTTCAAACTGATTCCTCTTGATGACCGAATTTGGGCAAATTTAATACTAACCATAATCAAATCACCTCAAACACAGCAAGGACACTGCAGCAGTGGATGTAGACTAATAGATAAGAGAATAATAATAATAATAATCATATCTATGAATAAAAGAGCATGATGGAAACCATTTCAACATAAATCATTTGGGTATCCTGATACTAGCAGTGGCTGAAACGTTTGACGGGCGGCAGCCACAGACATCCAATTATTTTTTTTGGGCATAAACAACAATTATTGATTCAAACAGGTGCACAGCCACCTGGCAGGTAACAAGTTACACCTGCCCAGTGGATGAGGATGAAGATGCTGCCTGCTGAGGTATTAGGACTCTTATTAAAAGTGGGATTATTGTAAGATTTTAGTGACCACACGTATGCTTGAAAGATATAGTATTCGGTGCAGCAGGTAAGACAAGTTTACTATTTCCCATTAGTGCTTTAATGATTAATTTAGAGGCAGATGACGATACATTACAGTTTGATTTAAATGTTCCTTGATTAATTCCTTTACAAGCAAGTCGGAGAGGAAAGACTGAGTGTTCACAGACCTGCAGCGAGGCGATCTGACGAGACCGGACTCACTCATTCACCCGCCATCAGTTAACATTATATTAACACGCTTTAACGCGATAATTAGCGTTAGTAAGCGTGTGAACTTGTATGTTATCAGCTTCGGACGTCGTAGGTGTTAAACGTGAGGTGTCTTTGACTGTGAGACGAGAGTAGCTTCACCCTGAAACGGTGAGCGACCGCAACCGAGGTCGGTCTTCATTATCCGTGCGTATCGTTCAAGCTTTCGCGTTTTCGCCGTAATTCGTGTTATTAGGAGCCGACATCAGATCAGATCAGGAGCCGACATCAGATACCTGACAGGCGGTCAGATGTCAGCGGCGAGCAGCCGTGGAGCTGAATGGGTTAGCTCTGTGACGATGCTAGCCCACTTTTGCCACCAGCGTTTTTAACTTAGCGTACAGAGCAGCTCAACGCAACAACAACAACAACAACAAAAACAAACAAACAGGGAAACGGGCACTCGACGAGCTTCACCGCCTTGTGTGGAAACGCCGCTCGATGAATGAAAATCATTCGCAACAAGCTAGTAGCCCCCCCCCCCTCCGCCACCCCGCTAGTATGCTAAGCTAACTTGACGTGAGGCACCAGCCAGCGGAGCGACCAGCTGAGGTTGCCCGTCTCTCTCGCTCTCTCTCTCGGCTGTCGATAGCACGCCGCGCCCCTCCGGCTTCCCGTCTCGCCTCTTCTACCGACCCCTCTCTCTCTCTCTCTCTCTCTCCCCCACCACCCCTCCAACCCCACCACCTCCCCACCACCACCTCCACCCACCCCCAGTGTGACACACGGTTAACGTCGGCTCGCCGGTCAGACTTACATATTTTACCCCGCAGGCTCTGTAATATCCGAATCGCAGCGTCGTCCTCTTCCGCCATGGTTCAGGGCTCGACTGCTTGTCGCGGCTCCGGTGCGCTTCAGCGCTGGTTTATCATATCCGTTTATGAATGCAGGCAGAGCGGAGGAGAGCCAGCCCCACTGCCGCGTCACGCCAAAAGGTCCCGTACTCACTCGGTTTGCCCCTGAAAGCGTTTGGAGAAATATCGAGCTTCCTCAAAAAAAAAATAAATAAATAAATATATATATATATAGTCGCGTTGGGCCAACACCGCAGTGTTGGAGGTGGTCGGAGTTTCAGGAGGGATTTTTTTTTTTTTTTTTTAATTAATTAATTTATTTTTAAGGTCTCCGTGTGGTGTCGTTCATTACGCAACGCCTACCGAGAACACATACTTTGACTTTGTGGAGCGAGCTCATCTCGGATAGCATTGCTTTTTTTAAGTTTAACCCTGTCCCGTCGGTGAGCTGGTGAGAGACAGATGTAAAGTGTGTCACCAGGTGAGAGGGGAGTTTAACTGCTCTGGAGACTCGTTGTTCCCCGAGGCACGCCGGCACGGCGGATTCAAAACATTTTATATTTTGAAGAACTTGCGACGAGAAAGCTGGGGGAAAAAAACAACCAACATTTAGAGCAAAAGCTGCAAAGGTGATAGCAAAATGGAGAACGACCCTTATCATTAAAATGTCTGCCAACATTCAAATCCACACAGGTAGCTGGTTTGTTTAGCTTCTCATGTGAAACCAGATAGCCTACATACATGTTTTTTTTTTTTTTTTTTTTAAAGAGCATCCTGTAATGGCATTTTCACAGAACAAATTGTCACGTATGATTGTGGTTGTGTCTTGCCAGGTTTACAACTTTTAGTGGTATAATTAATTGGATAATTCCTCATATGATACTTAGACCTACTGTAGAATTTACTCTGTACCAGTGAATTCATTTAGTAAACTAAGTTGTGGGCACAGATTTCCCAAAGCCCAAGATTTTAGATTTATAAACACAATGCATTTATCTAATCTGTTTAATCCTATTCAAATATGTCCTTAAAATGAACAGGCATATACGGTTTTCCTCTCCTCTCCTCTCTTTCAAGGTGTTGCTCTTGGTTGGCTCAAATCCTCGCCACTGATAGCAGCAGGGAGCTTTTAAGGCAGTCAGGTACGCAATATAACTTTTAGAATCAGGTTCTATGTATTATCTTAGTCTCCTGTTAAAACATTGCACAAACAGCCTCACAAAATATATCCATAACCTCTGACCTAGATGTTATTCCTTATTAATGGTGCATCAACTCAAAGCTATGTGAGTGCTTTTAGTCTGCAGTTGCTTTTTACTGTTAAAGTTCAGTGACATGAAGATTATTCATGTAAATTATTTGATGACTTGGAAAGATTTTTTTATGAATGTCGTCAATCAATTATGATACGGTAAGATACAATATGATATACCTTATTGTCCCTGTGGGGGAAATGTTTCTTGGCCTAGTGTTGCTGCATTAGATAGAATTCTGCATTTTGGACATAACACAACAGTATTTATAAAATAAGATACACATGTGTGCCAGAAATAGTTCTTAACACATTTTAGTCAATGTATTACAGGATAAGAGACTGCACTTCACGTAAAAATAGACAATACATTCTAACACTTCAGACACAAATAAGACTACATTTCATATCTTAAAAGGCTAGAAGCTTAAAAACAAAATAAAGGACAATAGAAATATATAAAAGCTATGTCGAGGACATGTGCACTCTTGCAGTTGTTGAAATCGATATCGCTCCTTGCTACACGACTATAATGAAGATTTGACATTACATTAGTGCAGTTTTATCCTTTACTTATCCTAAAGTGCAGTTCCATTCAAATCTGAACGGAGTAGCATCTGTAACATCACATGAATCGTTGCTGTCAAGAGTTTTTAATACGTAATCTTTTATTAAACAATAAGGAGGGTTACGTCTGTGGCATTATTGGTGTGTAGAGCAGAACATCGTACCTACAATGTATGATCCATTCCTTACATCACACGCCCAGTCTTAGAAAGAGGTAAGGAATTCAGAAACATCTGGAAAATGTGTCTGGAGGCACCAACTCTAAATACAGATGCAGTTTGTGTGGAGGAATAAGGGAATGAACTTTTCAGATGGGCTGCAGGTCCCTGAAGTGCCACGAGGAGCAGATAACCACCATGTGGCTTTATATTTCGGACACTGCACTTGCCATTGAACAGGTTTTGTACCAATATGGCTGCGCAAGAACAATCTACACTTTAACTGGGTGATATCTCTGTAATTATATCATTACCAGCGGTGTCAGAGTTTCACTTTATTGTCGTGTTCATCAGTGGTCACTGAATGCTGTGAAATGATAGTCAAGCATTTGCTGTATTTTTGGTGAAGGACGACAGTATGTAACTGTTTAGAATATCAACAGTATTTATTTAAATATTTGTACAGGTTTTATACATATTAAACACACAAAAGTAGTAACTTTACTCTCAATGGTGCCGTGTGTTAATTAGAAATTAGCATAATACCAATGGTGCTTACAAATTAAATTAATTTATCAAAGTTTTAAACGAATGAATCAGCATAGTCTACCTATAAAGTGCAACTCACCATGCCCAGTTAACTGAATGGGAGATTGAGAAATGTGACTAATCATAAAATTCATAGTTTTCCTTCACTTATTTTTCAAAAGGTAAAGATGGAACCACACTATGTAGCTTTTCAGTTGTCCGACACATTGCAAATGCTGTTCTGATACCGCACACCATTTAAAGAGGCGTCACCAAGAGTCACGTCTTGTTTTTACGGAGTCTGCCTTACATGCATAGACAATGGGCAAAGTACAGTCAGTGTCAGGAAGTGCTATATTATCCAAACAATATCCTCAACAAAGGTGAAAACAAATCACTGAGTCATCGGGTTTGAGAGGGAAGAAATCACAGCTTACACTAATATTAGATCATCGTGTCTAGTCGTGTCCTTTCAAAACACTTTAATGAGCTTAGCTGTAGGGACAACATTACAAATCTTATCTTTCCTAACCAAAGCAGTGGCTTGAATTCAAATGTCATTCCCTTTTTCTGTTGCCATAGTTGGTTGCAGTCCTCAAAGATCCTTAAAAAAATGGCTCCTCTTTGCACACCCATTTCTCTGGAGTGTGTATAGAAATGTGAGCAGCTTCAGAGTCATTTCTTCTAAACAGTTTACTGGACTTCTCACGGTCATTGTGACTGTTTGTTCTTGGTCCCATCAACGTATCCTTGTTGCCTTCACTGTCTTTGTCACAGGCTGGCTTTTTTGAAATGAGATGCATAGAGTGCTTCGCACTGGTACGCTTTTTTGCTATTTTATGTTTCACCTTTGAGGGTGTCAGGGAAAACAGTGGGTCAATGCATGGACTTTTAATGTTGCAATATGACACATCTTGGTGGGTAGTCAAAGACATGTCGTCAGTCGTATCCTCGATTTTAGGCTTACTCTTATCAATGGAGAAATGTTCTCCTTCCACCCTCTCACACTGTACGTCGGTGCCCTCTAGATTGTCACTGTCTTCTGTTTTGATGGTGTGTTGTTTGCTGTCTTCACTCAGGTGTGCTGAGTATTTAGAACATGGTGAGAAGTTGTCAGAATGATATCCCTCCTCATTGGCCTCCTTGTGTTTTTTCTCGTGGCTTCTCTTGGTCGCCAGGTAGAGAAAACGCTGAGGACAGAACGAGCAGCGATACTTCTTCTCTGGGTTCGGGCTCCGTGGCGTGTTGTCAAAGCAGGAGCCGTTTTCCATACAGCTGTTACAGATGTAGTCACCACCGGCAGGTGCCTCGCCGGGGGGTCCTTGTTTTCCACAGGTGCGGCAGAAACATGGGTGGGAACCAATAACATGAGCTCTCAGACCGGTCTCTGTGATAAAAGAGCTGTCACAGATGTCACAGTTGTAGGTGGCCCTCGGGCTGCAGTTCCTGCTAAGACTGTGTTTCACCCCTGTGCCACTGCCTGAGATGCTTTCTTCTGCCAGGCAACTACTTCTATCAAGGTGGACCGCGCTGTCAGCACTTCTGTTTGCCAATGTTTCCGGATAATGGTGAAACAAAGCTCTTCTGTGCTTGTATCTAAGCTTCTTCCTTTTCTTTTTAGCTTTGTAAGAATAGTAGGGGCGCCAGAGCTTATCGGCCGTGTCGCAGTCATTGGAGTCATCGTATGTGTCTGCGGTGGCAGTGGCCTCTGCTCTGAAGCGGCGCCTTGGACTGGCTGAGCTTTCCCTGGTTGGAGTGCACTGACCTGGGCTGTGCTCCTCATCCAGTTCTCTGATTCTCCTTTTCTTTCTGGGGAAGAGCTTAGATCCTTTGATTTGCCGGCGGATGATGGCTTCATTGCCTATTTTCACTGTTATCTGACAGAGTGGCATGTCAACACTGGCCACAGATGGACCCGGAAACGCCGGTTTGGCAATATACGTTTCTGTTTTTGCCCCCACCATTTTACCGTGCACCAGATTCTCTGTGCCTGACTTAAGTATCTCCTTGGTCATATCCTCAACTTTCTTTGCAGAAGCTGACAGCTCACCTAACTTTTTAACAGTGCTGAAGGAGTTAAAGAATGGCACACTATGACTGATGTGCTTTGAGTTCATTTGCATTGGTGGATCATCTTTGTAACCTGCAGGAGACTCTGTATTGGGTTGCACAGAGAAGTTGCTGTCATAGTTAATAAAGGTTGGATCTCTGTTCTCAGCTGCTTTTCGTGTGCCTCCCCGAATTTCCAACTCGCTGTTCGGACCAGGGTCAACATCTTGGTCACACGGCTTGTCAAAGTTGATGCGAGGCATGACAGGTGAGACCATCTTTGTGGTCGCCATGAATGTCAGAGGGAACGAAGCAGTGTCCGTGTGGCCGATCAGACCGTTGTCCTCAAACGGAGGGATGAGAGAGCTGCTGTCTTGTGAGGATTGATCCCCTCTTTCAACATTCTCTGAATATGTCTGACTGTACGTCTTGTACTGTCTCTTTCTAAACTTCATGGGCAGAAGCCTGTAGAGCTTGATTGGATAAACACTGGCTCTCAGTCCGCCGTTGGCAGATTTTTTCTTAACAGCGAGGCTGGGATCAATGCCATGAAAGGACTTCTGATGGTTCTTCAAGATATAGTATGTCATGAATGTCTCCAGGCAGAAAATGCATTGGTATCGCCGTTCACCTGTGTGCCAGATTTCGTGCTTAGTACGATACTCTGCCAAGGCAAACACTTTATTACAATAATGACAGGGATATGCCCGTTGCCAGGAATGTACATTCTCGTGCCGCTTCAGACTGGATAGGGTGACATAGACCCGTTTACACACACTGCAGTTGTATCTCCTGTGACTACCAACTGGCTTCATTGGCTTCATTGGCTTCACTGGCTTCACTGGCTTCACTGCCTTCTCCTGCTGTGGAGGCTCAAATTCGTCCAGTTTAAGGGGCTTTGGCGTGCAAGGGCTGGAGACGTCAGCAGGAGGAAGCTGTGTCATGATGCTCTCCGTGTCTGACCCGTTGTCTGAATGGTGGTCCACCTCTTTAGCTGATATGTCCCGGATGTCTAGTTTAGGCGGGCCTCTCACGGCTCTGGGACAGACCTGCTCGTGGTTGCGCAGCCGTTTAAGATGTATAAACTTTCTGTGACAAAACTTGCAAAACAAATGACTAACAAAGCGCTTTTTATGCACCTCGGAGTGAATGGTGAGAAGAGCTTTATTTGTGAAGATCTCTGGACAGTGCTCGCAGCTGTAGATTGAAATGCTGTCCTCTGTGTGAGGGGAAAGCGTTGGTGGACCTAGCTCCACTCGAGCATTGTCGGTGGCCATAGGTAGTCCTGTGTCTGTATTTTTTTCCTTTTCTGCCTCTGAAAAAAGTGGAGGTGGTGTCATGACTGCAGCAGGTGCCGCATTGACACCATCGGTTAATGTGGGGGTCCCTGTATTTGGTTTATCTGCTTGTGGTTCAGCTGGTGTTGGAAGTATACTTCTACCCAAAATGCCTCTCAGTCTGTGGCGCTTTTTGAGAGGGCCTGTGTTCCTGTAAATGAGTTGCTTTGGCTGCAACACAGATGGCTTACAGACCCTCTTGTTGTCCCACTGGCTGCCATCTTTGCCTTCATTGGTTTTGTTGACTGCGTACGAGTGCTCTGAGAGGGCATGGGTTGTCTCGTTGTTTCCGTTGAAGCAGGACGTTGTAGGACAACTGGGTGGGAGCGGTCCCACATCTGGCGACTGCCTTTCTCTGTTTGTTTGAACCAGAGGGGTGAAAGGATCATTCCCAGGACACACTTCAGTGATAGAGAAGGCATTGGTGATGCGTGGGCCTCTGGCACTGTCTATCTCCACCGGCCTGGGCGCTTCCTTCTTTGTCGTTTTAGACACTGGGCCTGTGCTGAAGTCTGTGGATTTAACACACTCATCCTGCCTCTCTTCAGCAAGCTTCTCTAGAAAAGGAATTCCAAGTCTTTTTCCAGCTGCTACTAGCCCCCCTGTGTCCTCTGCACCAGATGGGGTCACCTTTGAGCAGTATATAAAGTTGAGGATACTAGCAAAAACCTCAGACTTCAGGTCCATCAGCTCCAGCACTTGGCCAGAGCTCCAAGTCTCAGAGGTCGTCAGAGCGTTCCTGAAGTAGCCGCTGCAGGCTGCCAGGATGTTCTTGTGTGCCCGAAACTTGACATCATCCACCACAATGGTAACGTCACAGAAGAGGCCCTGCGAGCGCTGCTCATTGAGCTTGCTCAGTACAGTGAGAGGATGAGCGCTATCCATCAGGTTCTGAGTGCATGGGGACACCACAGTCATCTGGAAAAAAGGACAAAAAATAACTACGTCAGATTACTGTAAAATGGAGAATCGCACTGTTTTAAAAAAGATCCAGAAGTTTGTACATGTTATGTCTGAAAATATTTTGAGCTCTTCTTGTGTTTGAACACTAGATGGCAGTAATGTCCTGGCAGTTGAGCTCTGCTGTCAACAGTCTGGTCAACACTTCTGGTGGCTCAAACCATCACAACCTCCATCCCATGTAAAAGTCCCTATATACAATTTAAACCACACACTGAGTTTAATGCAAACTACATACTGTATTGTAAACTGTGGATGCCTTTTTGAACTGTTTCAAGATTGTGCCGTCACTATCTGAAGTCTCCTCCGTTTCCTTCTTTTTCTTGTTTCTCCTGTGTCGAAGAGTAACGACTCTTTTGATATTTGGAGCTGTAAACCGTCTGTCAGTGCTGCAGTGCGGAGGGATGATTACTTTGAGAAATGGATTTGTGTTTGAGAGGAAATTCACTCAAATCCCAGCTCCCAGTAAATATGTGGGAAGCCATGTTAAAACTAGAACATGCTTTAAGCAAGACATTGAACTCCCAAATGCTGCACCGGCGCTGTTTAGTGGCCTGCTGGGTGCACTACAAAACAGTCTGGTGGGAAAGTATCACGTAGTTACCGTAATAGCGCATTTTAACTTGAGTTTATTTTTAAGGGTGTGACTAAATACGTACCAAAACGGTTGCCATTGACCTAAAATTGCACTGTGATGGATTCCTTTCCATAAAGCCTCGACCAAATGTATGACACTGTCTCAGTTACTTTCTGTAATCTCATATCCGATCCCTTGTTTTATGTCCTTGGATTAACTGGTTTTTCATACATGAAAATGACGTGTCATAAACAGGTCAAGTTGATAAAGTACTAATCCTCCTAATCCAGTCATGAGAATACTGTTTTTTCTGCAAACAACACTGGTGTGCACCTGATATTCTCACTCAGACAAACATTTTTTCAAAAAATTTCACTGATTATAATTTAATTTATTGGTACACAGCTGTGTGATGTCCCAGCTGAGGAAAAGGACCTGTTGTAGAGTTGTCAACCTATTCTAAATACCGAGGTTAATATGAAAACGACACACGGACAATTATGCACTGATGAGTCGCTCCCTTCTTTAGTTGTCTGTCAATCTGCAGTGGCATTTTTTCACTTGTGTCACATGAAGTTGCTGTCAATGCTTAACTACAAGGAGACATTAATGTTTAAAGACGGAAATGTAATTTAAATAGTACATAATCGGTGCTTTGAAAAGCAAAAACATTACAACATTTTCAGTTGTCTTGCTAATCGTAGTTAAAGAGAATAACATTGTCTTTGGGACACACATCTTTGTCTTTCAGTCACCCCACACTGGAGCACGGAGCTGTCCTGAGAATACAGGCAAAACTCATGTCTGGTAAGGAAGGGATTTGCATACCGTTTGTATATTGACAAAATAGCTTTTGTAGCTTAAGTTTGATTTTGATAGTAAAATAAAGTCATCTGCCAACTGCATCTCACAGAGGAGGGTAAAGTTCATTCATTCCTACGGAACTCCCAGAGGATGTATCACCCAGTATGATGTCCCAACTGTGGCCTACTCATATCAGCGTCAGTGTGGTCTGAGTCTATAGTGAGTCAGTTAGCATGCCTGACATAGCAGGCTGACTGTATCTGTAAAAAACAAAATCACTGATGAATCACCAAACCTGCATCAGTGCTATTTAAATGTAGAATTTAAGCTCAGAAGCTACTCGAGCGCATTATTACTATTTATTTTCATCTTTATGGCTGCAGTGAAAGTCAGACAATGATTGTACAATTTAGCATGAGACCTTTACTGTCTTTCTGTGACGATGTTTTGGGTAACTGTTAATGGAGGCAGCGGTGCTGTGTTTAATGTCTCTCTCTCTTATAAAAACAAAAAAGGAACAGGTTTAATTTGCCTTGATCCATATGAGATTTTGTGTATGCAAATAATATTTTGAAGATGTTAATCCGTTATCCAACAATATCAGTTATATTCAATTAACGGGAAGTTCAGTTTGATATTTAATATTGCTTCATGTTTGCTAATTTTTATCTTGGGTATTATGCACCATTTGGAGCTATGTTGTTGTTGATAAATGCACAGTATTGTTTACTCCAAGGGCAGGTGGGGGGTGGGTGATTAATCACTGATGTCATTTTGTGTTTATTTGGTGCTCGTGCAACAAATACAATATGGCCGCCGTTCTTTAAAACCTCTCAGACTGATGAAGCACAACCACCCTCCTGCCTTCTTTCTCAGACAGGCCTCCGTTGTCATGGCAACATGCTATGGCGCAGCACTTATTGGGATTCGGCTGGATGGCAATTGACTGTATTAGCTGTCGGGGTGATCGGTGCCCTCTCTAACATCCTGCCGATTCTGAGAAGCTGCAACACACAGCAATCTGCAGAGCAATCGAGGTTTGCTTTTGTCTCCGCTTGAGTATACTTTGTGTGTGTGTGTGTGTGTGTACTGCTCTGTGTGTCTTTGTCTGCACCAGAGAATGGACTTTTTCATCTATCACATCATCATCATAAGTACGAGTGCATTTGTACTAATTTCTCAGTTTGTGCTCTTTTGCAAAACAGTGTCATCATGTCTTGTAGGTTGCTATTTTACTTTACCACATTCATTTTGCAAAATTTGAATCAATTGTTGTGGTTTTCTTGCCACCACATGCTGAGCGGAAATGTATGAATTTGTCACCCGTTCTTATGAATTTTGCCACACCCAACCTAACCTTTGTTTACCATCAAAGCCTATGTGAAGTTTTTTTTTTTTTTTTAACATCTTTTTCTGTAAAGTAAAAATCCCCACATACCAAACCACAAACCAAGAATTGACAGTGCAGCATACATACAGTAGTGTTAAACAAAGAGCGAAATGTCTAAGCAAAAGGCACTTCACGCACCTCAGCAAAGCATACTTCCGCAACAAAACAGGTTAGAAATTGAGGGAAACCATGCAAAACATACCTTAGTAAATCAGAGAAAATGATGCAACGCGAACAGGAAGCAATGTCATGCAGTATCCAGTCATGCAGTAGCCCTATATATACCCAACTATACATGAAAAGCAGTTTCGTGAGAGCAGGGCGAAAGTAGTTTTTTTTTTTTTTTTCTATGGTGGTCGCTGAACAGTGGTGTTGTCAGAAGCAGAGCTTTTTCTGACGTCTTTCTTCCTCTCCCTCCCTCTCTGTGTGCAGATGACTCCAGCTCCAACGTCCTTTGCCTCTATCCATGCAGCCCAGGTCCTGGGCTAGATCTGCCCTGCCCTCCTCTGACTGTCCCTCTTCTGTGCTATTACATCTATAGGAATAACACAGTGTACAGCGTGTGGCTAAACCAGAGTGAGAGTCTGCCTTCGTGCTAGCTGGGCAACTGAAGCTTTCGCTCTGGAGCCACTGAGCAGGAAACGCAACTTTTATTAAGCATGGCAGAGGGCTGTAGGGAGAGCGGAGCGATTCAGGGTGCTACATCACACACCAGCTCTGTGCTCGATTCCACCGTCAGAGGAGAAAACGCTAAGCTGCATTGCTGTTAGCAGCATAGAGTGAGGAGTGCTCTTCCCTACAGCAGATGCTGTATTAAATCTCCCCGGCGCCACACCACCTAGATCCCAATGCAGCTCGACGGCGACCAAAAAGGAAAATAGTCTTTGCATGAAACAAAATGATCTCGAGCCCACGTCCAAAGATGCACCTTGAATGCATAACGCGAGACCATCTGTTTGATGCTTGTGCACACAGTCTCTGCCTGTGCAGCAATACATTACACCAGAGCCCTTCGTCTCATGCTTATGCAGTCACTGTGGTTAGGTAATGCAGAACACAGACTGCTGTCCGATGCTGTAGCAAAGCGGTCACAGGACATATGTTCATCACTCCCTTTTTTCTTACATTTACTGTGAGCATGCAAGCTGAATGCGAGGCTGAGTGGAAAAAGAGTCCTGCCATCAGTGGGATATACCTATATAGAGGCTGCTGATTGATGCAAAAGCAGCAGATGCGTCAGCACTGCAGACAAGGGGGAGGGGAGGAAGCCAAACACGACATGGCTCTGTGAGCCTCTCGCAGCCTCTGAGGACGGAGGCAACTGTTTTATTTACACGACCGAGTCGAGAGTCATATGACTCCTCATGCTGACGACGACCCACTTTAAACCAGTTTCAAATCAATTTAATTTCATGGTACTGTTGACTTCAAAAGACAAGAAATAGCAGGTGCCATATCATTATTACTTTTGGCCCTGAAGGAAGGAAATGTGCTCTTCACGTGGTTTGTGCTGTCCTCCTAAAATACCCTCGCTGATCACCCAAACCTTAAAATCTTTGTCGCTGCTGTCCAGTTCCCTTTTCTGTGATCAGTATATTACATCAAATTGGTTTAATGAATATACAATGAATCACAGGCTCAGTCTTCTATTGTTGATTCTGACAGTTTTGGGTGGCAAGATGGCCCACAGCTTTCTGCTAACTGTGTCAGAAATTCATAACTTGAATTTAGTTGTTGTCTTGTGTGAGTCCCTTAATAAAGATAACCGATTAATTGATTTAAGAGACACAGAAGGGTCCAGTCCTTTGGTCCATTGTGTTTACATTAATCCATTAAGGCTTTTGAACACTGCACTCTAAATATTCATGGACAACAACCCTAATTTCCCTTCAGTAACTATGCTTCACACATGATGGTAAAACAAATACGTGCTGAAGTAACACTAAAAGAATAATACTTTACCATAAAGATCTGAGAGATTACACGAAATCAGAGTAAACAGACCAAGGACCCAATGAAGTTCAAAGGTTTAAAAGGGTGCCCTCGAAAAGCACAGACGTACAGCAGGTAAAATGTCTTATATTTAATTTACAAATTAATTATGTATAATTTTTGGAAGTGAAAATTGTTTAATAAACTTTTATTTTATTTACTTTTCACTACTGCGCTTCAACCCTCACCAGGGTTCATAAATGTAAGTGTTGCATTTAAGTAACAATAAAAGCATCCACTTCGAGGATGCAATCTGTCTGCCACAGTGTTATTACATAAAGGACCATGAAGACATTTATCACTGGCCTGGGCCAAATTCACAGCATGAATATTTGGGTGTCTCAATGTTCCAGTGAGGATTGTTTTCAGTTGTTGTATCCTAATAGGCGTAGATGTTAATTTTAGAAACTATTGGAGCAGCATTTAACCAATCAGTTTCGACCACAATATACTGAATGCTGTGCGCTTAAACTCTACTGTTGGAACAAACTTCAACATTATCGCATTCAGCCACCCCAACTGGTCGCTGATTGTTCCTCCGATACCACGGCGAATACTAAAGCTGTTAAAAACAGTCATGCGGAGACAGGCTGATATATTGCATCAAATACAGTATATCAATAAGTCCCTATGTTGAGAGTAAGAAATAGATTCATGTCACAGAGATGGAGATGAGAAACATCAACCAATCCTTACTTTGAGCAACTTTAAATGTTCGCCATATAGAATATTTATAAGCTCAAATCTGCAGAATCCGTTGTGATCCATATGTTTTTAGAGGACGTGTATAAGTTTGCGTGTTTGTTTATTGCTTGCTGACATGTTTGTCAGAACATTCTTGAGATTCTTCTGTCATGCAGAAATCATTACAAGTTGTTGTCCAATGAGCTGTGAAAACTATTTGAGATATAACTAAACTTACAGACTGAAAAAGGCTGAAGAGAAAAGAAACAGTGTTAGTTTACACATGCTTACAAATCCTATTTTAAAACAGGATTTGGTGTCTTTATCCCCATAGGCTGTTAAGTGTAACAAGGTTTTGCACTTTATACTGTATGGCTGTGTCAACAACCTCAATTTTGTCCACGTTTCAACATCTAAATCTACATACTGTTCACTACATAAAACAGATGAATTTGTAACCTTGTTTGCGATGCCTTTACCTTTCAAGATATTTATTTTCTTCCTGGTATCACAGCTCTGTCCATTCATAGCCACCACCTGTTGTTTTGGTGTGTGTGTGTGTGTGTGTGTGTGTGTGTGTGTGTGTGTGTGTGTGTGTGTGTGTGTGTGTGTGTGTGTGTGTGTGTGTGTGTGTGTGTGTGTGTGCGTGCGCGCGCACCCATGCATGTCTTTCTATATTTGTGTGGACCAATTTTGGTTTGAAACCTTGTTGTGAGGACATTTAGGCTGGTCCTTACAGCTTTAAAGGGTCATTTTAGGGTTAAGACTTAGTTGTGTGGTTACGGTTAGAGTTCGGTTTAGGTGAGAGGAAGTGTTGGGAGTTATGCACTTAGTCGGGATGGTTAAGGTTAGAGTGAGAGGCTAAGAAATGCATTATGTCAATGAGTGTCCTCACAGTTAGAAAGACAAATGTGTGTGTGTGTGTGTTTCTCAAATTCACAGCTAAGACAATGAAGAAGAAGTCAAAATAATAAATAAAACCCTAACTTCTTCTGGATGCAAAAAGAGAAGTAGGAAGTTTTCCTCAGTAGCTTTAATGACTTAAAATGGCCGCGGGTTTTTCGATGGTGGGCAAACTAATAGTTTCATCTTTATGCGATCCAGTCCCTCTCATGGTGTCCTTATTGTCCTATAACATAGCATAAACATACATTTGTGAGCATACTGTGTCCTGTTTACCTGATAAATGCATTAAGGCTGAAACACATCTGTGGTAATAAGCCAATAAAATCAATGGTCTGAAATCATTTTTAACTCCCAAACATCGTACTATATCATAGTGGACCATTTTACCCAGTGTACTACTTTTAACTACAAAAGCCTTCCTTCATAAGTTTTTATAACTGGGCACCAATGTTTTACAGTTTACAGGGTTTGAAATTATATTTATGTATTAAGCTTTCAAAATAGATTTCAAGCTAAACCGGAATCAAAACTGCAAATGAAAAAAGATCCCCTATCCTTATTTAAAGCGCCTCGACATTAGTCTGTTCAGTGGCTCATATTAGCTGTGCTGTATGCAGCCTTTTGCCATCTAGATTTGATCTCTCAGCTAGGATGTGCTCAAACACACAGGACAAAGTATGCAGGCCTCTGTGCCTCTGTGCTCTGAGCTCAGCTGCCGCTTGTAGGGACGCTCATCAGCAGGGAGGCATAGACTGCAGTACAAGGCTGAGTAGGCCTCATCCTCACTCTCAAAGCATTCACACTCTTAGCATACAAAGACACTCATCCCTGGGAGCACTTCTGTTGCAGCCGTAAAGCACTCATACTTGGAGTTGCCTACCAAAATGTTTCTGTGCTGAAGGTCTTGCCGGGCCTGCCTCTGCCGCTGTAGAAGTCTCCCTGGTGTTTGTTTAGGAGTAGGAAAGGAGAGCGACTACCCGGCCCCCATTCTTCCTGTAGCCTAGATGAAGGCCTTCGCCATCCTCCCTCGTCACTGCTGTCTGTGGACTATGGTTCTGGCAGAGGTTCCCTGTTCCTGCTGTGCATAGTTGCCTTCAGGAGGCTGCTGCCACTGCTGCGTCACTCCCGCTGCATCACTGACCCACAAAGAGGAGCTGAGAAGGAGGGGTGGTGTGGTGAATGTGTGGAGTAAAAGGATAAGCAGAAAACAACCAGCACTGCCCGACACTGCTCCAACAAACGAATGGATCAGGCTTCCGCTCTGCCTCACTATGAGGCCTAGTTGCAGCTGTGGTATTCAGGAAGTGAGTCTGGGAGACAGATCCTTTATTATTACGTAAGGAATATTTTTCCTCCTAAACTCAGCTGAGAAGGCGGTATCATAGGCTAATAATAGGACATGATACCTACCAGTCAGGCCCGTATGCAGTGTGTCAGATCACACCGACACCCAGCTATCATTTGGGCAGAGGAATATTCACTATTTAGGGGAACAGCCCTTTATGGAAACTACTTGCATTTTAGACTGTTCTGTTCCTTGCTGTGTGAACACAGGACATTACTTCTGTTTTGTTTCTAACTTGTCATTCTTATGAAACAATAAGAAACAAACACAATACTTTAGTATGTAGATATGTTGTCATCATTTATAATAACACATGTTGACTCTGGTCTACTAAGGTACCTGGAAACAGAAAAAACAAAAAAAGCAGTGCATACCTTTGTCTTACTGTAGCTTGCTTGTACAGGTTTTGGCTGAGGACCAGGTTGTTAGATGATCTTACACACGTACATGTACAAGGCTTCAAATCCAGAATGTGTTGTTGTCTTTAGGCCTGGATATGGTAACCAGAACTACAGCACTTGTTTTGCACACGTTACCCAAGGGTTTATTTGCTTGATCCTCCTCCTCCTCACATCATCTGACTCTAGTTTTCATTGACATGTTGCTCCCTCTGCTGGCTGCTACCGTGAACACAGCACTGAGATCAGACAAACCAGGCTGGCTGCAAGGCAGAGACAGCATTGAGGATCTGAGGGCCTTCAGCAGAGGGCGCAAACACAGTTCACTGGCAAATGTAAACAGGAAGTATATGTTGAAATTGACCATCAACCTCATATGATGTCAGTAGGACTCCAGTTGCTTAAGGATTTTTGTTATATACTTTTTAGATCAATGTTCTACCAGTTTATAATCATACACTAAACGCGTTATTAAATACTATGCTATTTTAATTTACCAGTGATATAAGACAACGCACACTCTTTTAAACGCACATAATGTTCAAGAGACAGCAGCTATCCACTGAATACTTGAAATTCTAGTCATCCAAAGTGTCGCTACAACATAACAACACAAAAATACAGATTTGTATGAAAAAATATTGGGCACATTTTTTTGTAAATTACACAAAAACTGCACAAAACTTAAGAACACACTAAATCTTCCTAAAAACACCAGCTCTTGTTTCATGAAGTGCAAAATGAATATCGGCTCTTCACCCACTGTAGTTGCATTTGTATTACAGTTGTGTCATAACGGCAATAAAACTGCTGAGATTTTCTTGTTTTTACTGCTGTTCTTTAATGTTGCTGACATGAAAGAAGGTGAAATAGGTTGTCCTCCAGCCCATGGCATTAGATATGTCCTCCATGTCTCTGGTGAACCCAGCACTGCAAGTCCTCACAGTCTGCTTCCAAAACATCTCTGAGTTGCAGAGCTGATAAAGTCCAGTCAAAACACAATGCCGACAAATGTGTGGTTATTAACATACAATATATATATATATATATGAGCACAAAAACATCATCTAATAAGCGAGGCTCTCACCTTTCTGAATCTTTGGGAAACCTGTGCCACCACTGCTGTGTCACTCAGCTGTAGGTAGGACAGGATTCTGCACAATATCTCATCAGATAAGCGCTCCAGATAATCATACTTTCCTTCGCAAAGGGATATTGTGTATTCCAGGATCCTCTGCCCAAAAACAGTAAAGACTTCCTCTACAGACGACAAAGCACAACCTGAGCATCAGACTCTAGAAAACTTACGTAAGCATTCTCCGTCAAATGACTTTAATTGAAGTGATGAACCGAACCCCGACCGCAGTACGGTAGCACAAAGACAATTCAGAGCAGATTAATGCCAAAAAGGTTGAACGGGATTTATCTATTTAGAATTTGATTCTGATGGGGAACCCTCACTCTGTAGCATTTTATGTTGTTGGAAATCATGATGCGTTATCTTCATCTGTTTGGGTGGAATGCCTCTATTTTCAAGTCTCAAAGAAATCTTCCAAGATGTCCATATTATCTATAAATAGAAAAAGAAACAGTGAGGTCAGATTAATGATATAATAAATTTAAGGACAGTCTTATGATGCTCTGACTAACATGGTGATATGAAACCTAGATACTATTTATTCATAGAACTGTTTTTGTATGGCTTGACAGGTTAAACCTACTGGAGCATTTACTTTACATGCCTATTCGTTTTAAAAGTGACTGTATCATCTGGCCATTAATTCACTGTTTACTTTACCACTCAGTTAAACTTGAGATGTAACATGGGAGTGAAGTATTTGCTCAACTTGCCAGAAAGCAGCCAACAAAGTACAACGTGGCCGCCCATCAATTTAAACCTCAACAATAAGCAACAGTCTCATATGTACGTTAGTTTTTTTTTTTTTTTTTTTTTTTCTATCAACACACTTGTTGAGTTATTCTTAGCGACTACATTTTTTTTAAATTTTTTTTTAAATATAGGAACTTATACAAATACTCAACCTCATTTTTGGTGATTGCAAGTTGAAAAAAATCTTTTGCAGGCGGCGGACCCTGACCACTGATTTGAAACAGTTGTCCCTCCAGCAAGGATGCCATTTTGGACGCAGAATTGTAACCATGACAACTGCAAAGCAACTTACAACAAGTATTTATTTACTCAACGGCGGAAGAAACTGTTTTGCTCGATGTCACGCCACGCTGTTGTAAGGTAACGACGAGATGTAACGAGGAGATCACATTTATCCGTGGAGAGAGATTAGAGAGAGCCGATGTTTATTAATGTGTTGGTATTGAAGGAGGAGGAAGGAGGGGGAAGGAAGGGGAGGTCACGACCCAGCGGATTGATACTTAATATTTATGACACGCTTTAACGTTACCAAATGACTTAAGTGTTTTAGGTTGTTGTCTTTTATATAACCAACAACAACAACAACAACAACAAAAAGGCCGATATATTTATTGAGAAACACATCCGGCAGCATTTTGTGAGTCAAAACATGTCAGACGCCGAAAAAAAAAAAAAAAAAAAAATCAGAAACAAGTAGTCCCTCCTCCTCCTCCTCCGTCTGTCTGTCTCTCCGGAGCCGAGCGGAGGGATCCCGCGGATGCACATTGCGGTCGTCGGTCCCCTCAGCTGATGTGAAAGTATCCGCGTTAGAGAGAGAAAAGCGGAGCTGGTGAACTGTCTGTTACAACTACAACACTGGAACAAATAGGTAACAACAATATACCACAGCTGGACCGTCCTTCAGTGACAACCGAGCCAGCAGACTGCCGAGGTTATTCAGTGTCGAAATACATCGGAGGAACTATGATTCGGTGTTTGCTAAAATATCTCGAATCCCGTTCCTGCTGCTTTCCTGTTTTTTTTTTGTGTGTGTGTCTAAAAGGTATCAGAGGCCATTTCTTTTTCGCTAGCTAGCGTTAACGTGCTAAGCTTGCTAGCAGAGACAAACTTGTTTGACCAAATTTGACAAATTTTGTTTTGCTCTTCACCCCCTCTTTTTTTTTTTCTCTCTCCCCCACCTCCCTCC
Source organism: Brachyistius frenatus (assembly GCF_029030835.1). Taxonomy (NCBI): domain Eukaryota; kingdom Metazoa; phylum Chordata; class Actinopteri; family Embiotocidae; genus Brachyistius; species Brachyistius frenatus. The sequence continues at coordinate 7,399,794 of NW_027210600.1, forward strand.
TCCCCCCCCAAAAAAACCAACAAAACAACAAAACACCTCCTGAATTGGTGATCGGTAACGGGGAGGTGTTGAGTTTGTTGTAGATGTCCTGTCGAGCTGGCGGAGAGGAGCTAGCTAGCTCCGCGTCAACAAGCCCCCCTCGCTAACATGAACTAGCTCCCCGTGCCGAGGTTAGCTCCGCGGCTCTCCTTTGATTTCACATCAGCTGCGTGACTTTGAGCCGCGAGCAGCCCGCTTCGGTGTCGGATCAGGTCGGTTTGTTTATCCTCCCGAAGCCCGGGGTGGTGGTGGTGTGGTGGTGGTGGTGGTTTGGGGGGGGTGGGGGCAGCTTTCTGTCATTTAACCACGACGGAGCGGTGACGGTGGACAAGCCAGGTGTTGTGAGTCAGTGAGGTCATTGGGAGAAGCGTCTTAAATAACCGAGCTAGCGGCGGCGTGCTAGTCATTTAAAAAGCCTCTCGGTGCTCGTCGTCGATCCTGAACGAGGAACCGGTTCGTGTGTTTTGAGGGTTTAACGTTTGGTTCCGACTGTCGACGCGAACCGTGCGCTTTTGTTTACGTGTTGTTGTTGTTTTTTTTTGTTTGTTTGTCGGCGGTCGAGTCGAGAGGAGTGTTTTAGTGTTTTAGTCCGGCTAACGTGGAGCTAAGAGAGAGAGAGAGAGAGAGAGAGAGAGGCCTAAAGTCAGCTTACAAAACATCGGTGGTCCTCCGAGCTGGCTAGCAGGAGTCAGCCGGACTTTATGGACACAACACCGGCCTCGACAGTAGCCGAGACCGGCCACCGGATCTGCGTCGGTACCGGCCCACCTGACAGTTGTGTGTGTGTGTTTTCTCTCTTTTCTGGGGGATCTGATCACCAAACAGGAGGTGAGGTGACTCACGGGAGGAACATGCTCGTGTATTTTCTCTAAACTCGGTGGTCAGACAGACAGACAGACAGACAACCAGTGAGTCAGAAAACCAAGTCGGCTTTGCGTCGGTTCACTTCGTCGCCTGCTGGTTTTATTATCGTAAACCTCCTTTCCGAAGACGTTTCAGTCGATGTCTGCCATTTTCGACGTGCGGTTCGTCTTAAATTAGCGTAATCGTTATTATTTGCCACCCGAGGAGGAGGAGGATGGAGGGGCCTCTTCGTCCCTTTTAGTCGGGATTTATCCGTTTCTTTAAACGGGGTACAACCGAGGTAGCTGCTCGTCTCGGGTGTTTGTCAGGTTGACACACCGGTACGCCAACTACGCATTTCCATGTCACCACTGCTACGCTAGCTAACGTAACTTGAACTAGTCTCTGGTGGGCAATTAATGGCCTTTTTTTTCGTCGTTTTTTTTTTCTTTTTTTTCTTTCGTATCGTTATATACGATAATGTAGTTTTGCTTTTGAGACGTGGGGTTGTTGTTTTTGTTTTTTTTGGATCCACGGGGATCCTGAGCTTCTGTCCAAATCTGTGGGACTGGCTAGGATACGAGTGGCTAAACATGCTAACGTTAGTCGGCGGTGGTAGACAACTACGTCAGAAATACAGGCCTCTGTAAATCAGGGGTATACAACAAAAATTGGACACTCGTGCTTTTTTTTTTTTTTTTTTCCCCCTCCGGTGGTGTAGGAGAAGAAACGTGATCACCGGCGGCTGTTTTAAGCGGCGGATCATTTGCTGGGCTTAACTATTAATCACATTATGCCCGAGCGTGGTGCAGCAGTTGTCAAGACTGGACGAATAACAAAGACTAGGATGCACTGTCAGTGCAGGCCTAACATGGCCCTGTGAGCTTGGCAAGTGTGGCGTATTTTTATGATCAATATCCATGATATCATGGCGTAAACTCTTAACTCAATTGGGTAATTTGATCATTGCTCTTTTCCAGATGGCAAAAAAAAAGAAGAAGTATTTTGGTTTGTGATGCGGCGGTCTTTTGTCTATTAAATGATACAATCGTCCTGCTGTTTGAACCATATCAATCACTCCTCTTGTCAGTACCCCTCATGTCAGTGACTCAAAAGGGTTTACATAAGAATTGCACTTCTTTATATGTCAAATATGTTTAGTTGGCATCCTGATTTCAAATGGTTTAATGCACTGTACCCCGGGAAGCTCTATTGCTCCGGCATCTAAATGTTGTGACCCTTTTAAAGAATATGAGCTGCTGTTAATGTTAAAAGGAGTTTGACACTTTGAAAATAATCTTGTTTGTTGGAATCTGTTTGGCTTGCAGTCTGAACCATGGCATGTTTATTTAGGTTTGTCTGCGACCTTGCTCATTAATACTCATGGGAATCTTGGGCTGTTTTATTCATATTATAAAGGAATATTTTTTTTTAAATTTCTTTATATTTCATAAGCATACTTGGGCGTAGCTTTACAGGATTGGACAATCTGTCTCTTAAATCAATTATTTAACAATTTGATACAGATGGTTTACTGATAAGTGGTTCACATAAGGAAAGTAGTGTTGTGACTGATATTATTAGACTGCTTGCAAAATAGGAAGTGTGAGGGTGCTGAAAACAAACTGAGCTTTGTGCTTGTTGGTGTTTTTATGTTTTATTGATTCAATAAAACGGTTGACCATAGAAATCTACTCTGGTTTATTAAATCATTTCAAGTCCAAGCTCATTGCTTTTGATTGTATTAACTTTGAGTTCCCAGGTTACTTGCATGTGTTCTTTCTAGCCAACCTAAGTATCAGAAATAGTATTGGTTGGTCGTTTTCTGTCACCACCAGCAGAGCAACCTATTTCAAACTGTGAACAACCCACTGGTTGTAGATATAAGGCTCACTATTACATTTTGTCAATATTCTTATGTGGTTTCCTTCTCTTTTGATTACAGTGAATGGTAGTGTCTAGAAAGGGTATGTCCCTTCAGGAGAGAGGTGCCAATGTCCAACCGGCCTAATTCCAATCCAGGGGGGTCACTGCGCCGTTCACAGAGGAACACTGCTGCGGCCCAGCCACAAGACCACACAGTTACGGGAAGGTGAGTCGACCTGCACATTGACCAGCTTTAGTTCAAATATACGTCCGTGTCAGGGAAAAATGATGGTGTGTGGGGAAAATTAGTTGGGCCTTTGATGAAGGGAGCATTACATGAGGGATGTTTTAGTAGAGGGTGGGTGGGTTTTACTTCATGGTTCATGGGTGGTGTTTTAAAGTGAGTTGAAAGGATTTTTTTTTTACTTAAAATTGAATCATTGTATTGGTCTCTTTCATCAAAAGATGAGCTTACTTTATGTTCTTTTGTCATAGTCAAATGGTGATTAACTCTGTTTTAGCTGTTTTTCATGCTACTCCAGAAGTGTTAATGATATGCCGATGATGTCAGGCAAAACGATTTGCGGCTTGATCAAGTCTCTTTTATGTGGTTTGAGTACTGAAACCCACACTGTTCCTTGCGCTTTAATTTCCAACCTTACAGGTTGCAGTCAGAGCAAGTCAAACATAAAGCAAATTCCCCACCTGAAAGTAGAAGACCTAATTCTAAGGCTCCCAAAGCCACAGCCAGCTCTGCCACTGGCCAGTCCAGAGGGCACAGCTCAAGAAGGTACCCCTATTTTCTACTTGGTGCTTAGTGTATGTTTGTTTGTAAATAGAGTTTGTATTTGATCCATTAATGCTATGTATTTTGTACACATTTGGACCTGTGGCATTGTTTTTAATTACTTTTCCCATCTCAGTAATCCACTCAGATGTAGTTTTGTTTTTTGTTTTGCTCCCCAACAGAAGCGGTCTTACTCTGTCAGTGGCTTCATTTGTGTTGCAAGACGACCCGGAGGCTGCAGGAACATCTGAACAAGAGCGACCAGGCCACCAGTCAAAGAGTGAAGGCACCCGAGGGCTGAAGCGAAGCGAAGCTCCTGACCAAATAAGTAGCTTTGGACCGACCCCTGCCAAGAAGCCCAAATCGCTCACACCACCTGGAGACAATACCTCGGAGACCAAGAAAGGCCCAGCTAAGTCCAAGAAGAGATCACTTCCCTCAGAACCACCTGCATCGTCAGGTCGAGGTCAGAGTAAGAAGAGTGCGGCCACTGGGGCCTCACCAATCCAGAAACGGAAGAAAGCAGACTCTCTCCCCGGTCTAAGTAGCACCGCTGGGTCCCTCTCCAATCGTACCGAGAGCAGAACTGCAAAACCCACCAAGCTGGCGTCTAAATCGGCCGCCTCAGCCAAAGCTGGGTGTAGCAACGTGACAGACTCCTCTTCCTCTGCCTCCACCTCCTCTTCTTCTTCCACCACAGGCACTAACAGCGCCACCACGCAGGGCGCCCGAGTCAAACAAGGAAAAGATCAGACCAAGGCACGTCGCTCTCGCTCAGCATCTAGTCCCTCCCCACGCCGTAGTACACGGGACAAGGAGCAGGCCAAAACTGCCAGCTCTTCAAAGTTTGAGTGGGCAGCACGCTTTAACCCCAAAGTCAACCTGCCAAAACCCAAACTGTCCTTGCCCGGATCCTCCAAAACTGAGACCTCCAAACCTGGGCCATCTGGATTACAAGCTAAACTAGCAAGTGAGTTACGTTACCCGCGTATGGATCCTCTCTATTCATTGCAGACATGTTGTTCTTAATTCAATCTGAGCTGAAACATTCATGTGCCATTTATTTATATTTCAGAAATATTTGTGTTTCATGTTTGAGTTCGTATATTCAGTTCAGGCGAAGGGACGTTTCAATTTGTCGCATTAGCGGTTTTGTAATTGTTTGAAATGCACGACGTGTTTTAAACAGGGTTGCGATTGGCTTGTAGAGGGTCAGCACATTATTCTCGTGTGCTTGGATGAAGGTTACATCTCCAGGATTAAATGTCACACATCCTGTGATCCAAGCAGTATTACAGCATAGGTTACCAAACCTCACTCTAAACCGCTGGGATCAAACGTACCTGCTGCCCCGTCGAGGCATGTTACAGCACACATACACCGCAGAAGAAAGCCATCCAGAAAAATGCTCAGATTCTGATCAAATTAAATAAACAAAAACAAAAAAAAGTGTAATTACTTGCGGATAAAAAAAAAAAAAAATTCACTAAGCCTTTATCCAAACATCCGTGTGACTCGTATCAGGTACAAATACAGTTGGTGCCTCTTGAACATTCGATCAAGCATGAGTTTGTGTCTTTATCTTGTTCACATGTGGCGAGTGTGGGCTTCATGGAGCTGGTGAACTGGCTCAGATTTCAGACCTAAGTACCAGTAGCCTGAAACTGGAGAGTAGCTAAATACATAAATACTGCTGGTCGCTCAATCCTTAGTGTGGGGCAAAAGAAGGATTTCGCAGGTATGGTTGACTCACTGTAGACTTTTAGTGAAATAGTCTTTATGGTGGTATTCATGTAGTCTGGTGTCTTGACCGTACTCATGAAAACAATGAATGCAGAATTCTGAGTTATCGTATGACAGCAGCACAGTTTGGTTTATCTGATGTTGTCCAGAGGTTTTAAAGTGGCATCTTGATCACATTAAAATGTATTCTGGTGTTTAATAATTTAATAATAATTCTGGATTATTCTAGTTGCAAAATTTTCAATTTAGCAGTGCATTCATTTTTAATTATCTTTGAGTTTGGAAAGGGATTTTTTTTTTTTTTTCCTGTAACTGCCTAATTAGAAAAGCTAGTTAAAAAAAACAAAAAAAACTAAGTAACTTCTAATTTTTGTTTTAACATAAAAATATAACCGTCCTTACATTTTTTTTAAAAGTTCTCTCGTGCACAAACCACATAATAGCAACAATGTTGTTAAAAAGCAATATATCTGTCATAACTTAAAACGGGACAGAAATAGCAGTCTGGCTCTTTTACCCGACTGCATTGGAACTAAACTAGTCTGTAGCTCAACCGGGCCGGATACCTCTGCCAGAGATCTTTCCACAGAATGAAACAAATTATGTCATTCAGAATAAGTTCAAGTTTATGTGACACATTTATTTGCACAATGTGGTGTGTGTGTGTGTGTGTGTGTGTGTGTGTGTGTGTGTGTGTGTGTGTGTGTGTGTGTGTGTGTGTGTGTGTGTGTGTGTGTGTGTCTAGATAGATAGCTAGATGGATATATCTATATATACATCTCTCTCTATATATATATATATAGACAGACAAAAGTAGGCTTGTCACAGTCATGAAACTTTAGTTGGCAATTACTTATACTAAAATTGCAAATATGGATTTAATCATCACTTTCTGTTCATTTTATGCCACTATTATAGTACAAGTATAATCACAGCTTAATAATACCCATACAACCTATAAAGAAGAGAGAAATTTATTTGCATCGAACTAAATTATATTTCTTATTTCTTTTTAGGCTTTATAAACAATAATTGCACAGGGCAGACAGATATGATATAAATAAGAACTTTAGATAAACCAAAACTATTACTGAAATACAGAAAGATTTACTGACAAAGACGGTTACCAATAATCACAGTTAACATTGTTCTGTGGTTCTTGGCTGATACACTATCAAACACCAGCAGAAGATGATGTCATTAAAGCTAAAACTGTAAACAAAAAAAACCTGTGGAAATAGTGATGAAATACGACATTTCTTTTTGTCTAATGGTTCTATTTTAATACATATCAATGGAAATAATTCAGATGACTGTGTTGAATGTGTGTGGTCAACTTTTAATAATCTTGATCGGGTAGTTATATAATAATTGTTACGGGCCTATACTTCTGAAGTACTAAGGTTTGAAACCCGTTCCAAGTGTAATGAGGAGGTAGATGTAGGACAATAGGTCATTTTCACAAATATATTGCAGGAGAAAGTTGTTGAGTACGGAGGATTGAGTGGCAGCCGCTCAGGTCAGTGAGGGGTCAGGTTGTTATTGGTGGGTGAAAGAATAGTATCTGAGGGCTCTGTGCCATGGGCCCAGGCCTAAATGGAGAGACCCCTCCCAAGTTGGCTTTGGCGTGTCGGCCCACCAGCTGACCAGAGATATGTTTGAGGGCAGGGGAAGGACTTATAAGCAGCTTCTGTCTAAAGGAAAGAACCTCATCACTCTTACAATACTGTCCTTTGGGAGCTTCTACAATTTAACACACAGATTGTGTCGCTTTCAGCTGTAATGGTGAGTACGCATGTGCAATGCTGTTGCATTAAATCCGCTAATACTGTATGACTTTCCATTGCAAAATGCTATTTTGATCGTGTTAAAGCAGCCGTGTTGGTGCAGCCCACACAAAAGAAAAGATGGGTGATTGCATCGAGTTACTTATTTATTTATTTTTTCAAATCTTTGGGAAACTTTTGCTGAAATGTTTGTCTGAACTTGCTCTTTGATCAGATATAAACTCGATACCGACTGGGCCACAAAGACGAGGTCAAACGAATTCAAAAAAAAAAAATCATTGTTCTTGTATGTTCAATTCATTTGGTCTTAACTTTTTTTTTTTCTTTTTTTTTTTAAATGTTTATTTTGGTACCACTGAATTGTGAGTCATAGATCTAGCATGAAGGTTGTGCTGTCACAGGGCCATGGTTGTGTTACTATTAATACCCATCCTGGTCGGTGGCTCAGGACTCTTAAGCAGGCAACACCAGAGCCTTTACTGTATTGAAAAGTTATACTAAGCAGTGCTCAGCATCACTCTTTGCTCTAACAGTTATATTGATCATGATTTTCACACGTGGGACAGACTGCCCGTGTGGTGTGTGCGTTACCTCTCCCGTGCTGCACAGCTGCGGCGTGTGCGTGGGGGTGTGGGTGTGGGTGTGGGTGTGGGTGTGGGTGGTGCTGCGATTTCCAGTCCTATCGGTGAATCGATGAGGTTCTCTGATAACGCCCATCAGTATTGAATGTTTGAGGTCCAACGAGTAATGAGTTGTAACCCTCGATCAGAGAAATAGACCCGGATACCGAGGAGAAAGGGAGGGAGCAGTGGGGGGAAAAGCTGCCCTTCACCTGGTAAAGTGTCTCCATAATATAATTTGAGCTTACAATAGGTTTTTGCAATTATTATATATTGCGCATGCGGTCAAAGATTATTATTTATTTATTTTTTTTCCCTTGTGGTTTTTTTTTCCCGGGAACTTAGAGAGGTACACATGAAAAATAAGTGTCGGCTCTATTAAAGAATTTCCCCTTGGGGGATTAATAAAGTAACTATCTATTGTTTAGATTATGCTATTTTGTTTAATAATTGTTTTCAAATATTCAGTGAATCTTGTGGTTGATGCTTATTATAGTGATGAAGTGAAAATTGTTTATCATATCACCTGCAAGTCAACACAAATATCACCCATTGTGTTTTCCATTTTATTGAGGTGTTGCTGTCCAGTCCAGCAAGTTGTACTTGGGTCACTTTTTTTTTTTTCCCCCCCTCAGGTTTGAGGAAATCCACCAAGAAGCGCAGCGAGTCTCCTCCAGCAGAGCTCCCCAGCTTTCGGCGGAGCACACGCCAGAAGACCACGGGCTCCTGTGCCAGCACCAGGTACAAAATCACATTGAAAACTGGGTGGAGATTGTAGTGACAGTATTCATGCCTTAAAAAAAAAAAAAAAATGAAATACCAAGTTTGGGAATCTTTTAGTTTTGGGATTTGTGGACATCAGCGAGTGGGAACTACAAATGAGAAACACTTGTTTATTTTATTATTCAGCACCTGTAATGTCCGCTATTTGAGCAAAGATCAACCCCAGCTGTCGTGACGGTGTGTGGCTGGTTTAGTGGGCAGTTTGCCCATCAGAGTTCAACATCTTAAACCTTGAAAGGTTCTTCCCACTGATGCGAAGCATTTGTTAAAACAGAAACACGGATGTGTATATGTGTATGTTCTGTGTATTAATTGTGACAACAGTGAATGTGCTGCACTTTGTGGGTACTCTACTCTTTGTACTCGTATCAGTCGGCGGGGCTCAGGCCTGGGAAAGCGCGGGGCAGCCGACGCGCGCCGACAGGAGAAAATGGCCGACTCCGACAACAACCAAGATGGGGCCAACTCATCAGCCGCTCGTACCGATGAGGCGTCACAAGGGGCTTCAGGTACCTAGAACGGCAAATTGATATTGTTCGATTCAAGGCCAAGACAGGAACGGACACGGAAATTTGACCAAATTAAGAATATTTATTGCAACTGAAAAATGACGGAAATAAAGTTGGATATGAGGTGTGAACGTCAGTGGAAGCAGTAGTATACTGGTGCATAAACAGTTGTGCATTGTTGTAAAGTATTAAAACAGGTGTGGCAGCTGGCTGAGAGAAAGAGCCATGCTGAATGATGAGGCATTTATAGCCTCTGGGAGCACTGGGTGCAGGTGCTCCAAGTTGGCCTGCCCCCTGCAGTTTGACTCATCAGGAGCCTTAAAGACAATGTAGGTGAACAGACAGACAAATGCATTATACAGTGTATGACACTGACAAAGTGGGCAGAGCCCAACTGTTTTTTTTTTTTTCCTATGGGAAGTTCAACTTTTGGGTGATCAAGAATTTCCATGAATCTGAAACTTTGTCTGGCTTTTTTCATTAGACTGTTTTCTTTCTTTACCTTTTCAATGTCAAATTTATTTTGATATTGTTCCCGTGTCCAGCTTCAAGCTCAGTTGCTGGAGCAGTGGGTATGACCACCTCTGGAGAGAGTGAATCGGATGATTCTGAAATGGGAAGGCTTCAAGGTACATTAAAACCCCATTTGATCAGAACTAAAACTCAATATTTGGCCTTTTATACTTAGCTGCTTCTAAGCCTTGCTCTTTGTGTTCCCTATAGCCCTATTGGAGGCCAGAGGTCTCCCGCCACATCTTTTTGGGCCCCTAGGACCCCGCATGTCACAACTGTTTCACAGGACCATAGGCAGTGGAGCCAGTGAGTACAGTCTTCTTCCACTCACGTCATTATTTTTGGTAAGCTCTAAATATTAGTTGAATAAAACCCCCGCTCCTATTTTCAGGTTCCAAGGCTCAGCAGCTACTGCAGGGCCTGCAGGCCACAGGTGACGAGTCCCAACAGCTCCAAGCTGCGATTGAGATGTGCCAGCTGTTGGTGATGGGCAATGAGGAAACACTCGGTGGATTTCCCGTCAAGAGTGTGGTGCCCGCTCTGGTAAGTTCGTTTGGAGACCAAGCTATCCATGCTGCAGATGTGGCACTCGGCTGTCCTGTGTTTTTGGCAGCTGTGCCTCACCTACACATGAATTTGCTGTGGAAAATACCATCCACATTGCTTTCTGTAATAGCAATGTGAAAAACAATTATTTTTTTTTTAACCTGTGTCATGTCGGAGTTGCGACTTGTCTGATGAATGTCAATATTCTCAACTTTCTTTCACAGATTACACTGTTACAAATGGAGCATAACTTTGATATTGTGAGTATGATGAACTTTTAGAGCTGTAAATGTAGTTGGCTTTTGTTTGAGCTTTTAGCTCATTCAGTTTTTTTGTGATGCAACTGATTTTTATGTATATGCCTGCGCTCTATGCACACAGATGAATCATGCGTCACGTGCACTCACTTACATGATGGAGGCTCTCCCTCGATCCTCTGCTGTGGTGGTCGATGCTATTCCTGTCTTCCTGGAGAAGGTAAAAAAAAAAACTGCAGTCTAACCATCCCAAACCTCGTGTTATTTCACACTGGTGGCCTTTTGATATGCTAATGCCGTGCTCCACCTTCTTGTATGCAGCTTCAGGTGATCCAGTTTATTGACGTAGCAGAGCAGGCACTGACTGCCTTGGAGATGTTGTCACGGCGACACAGCAAAGCCATTTTGCAGGCTGTGAGTGTTGCATTGTGTCTTTTTGTTGTACCTTTTAAATTGTCCCCTCTCCGCTCGCCACGGTTATACACCATATTAAAGTTAACATGTCATCTCACAGGGTGGGCTTGCTGACTGCCTCCTCTATCTGGAGTTCTTCAGCATCAATGCTCAGAGGAATGCCTTGGCCATTGCAGCTAACTGCTGCCAGAGCATTACTCCAGATGAGTTCCACTTTGTCGCTGATTCTCTGCCACTGTTGACTCAGAGACTCACACACCAGGTATGTTTTCACCATGTCAGACAATGATAAAACTGTCCGATGTAGCAACGGTACAGCAGAAGTAAAGCTGTACTTAGTTGTGTTCCTGTGGAGCAAGTTTCACATCCCAGAAATGAAGTTGAAAATAAATACACGGGGAACAAAATGGGAGAACATCCAGCTGGATGTGACTTGAATAAAACTAAAGTGATAGTAGTCATGCAATATTGGTAAATATTTATGCCAAATAACACATTCATATTCATTTCCATGTGTTCACCAGCCAACATCTTGGATATATTCAGGTTTTATCTTCTGTGTCATACCTCCCTTACGTTGGTGCTTAAAATACCATTTAACTTAATTTGTTTGATAACTATTCAAAGAATTCATACTCACACGCTGATGACTGTATTCACTTTTCTGTGTCGCAGGATAAAAAGTCTGTCGAAAGCACTTGTCTCTGTTTCGCCAGACTGGTAGACAACTTTCAACATGAAGAGGTCTGTACCCCAGAAAAGGCATCATCATATTTGATATTTCTACACCTCTATATACACTCTAGCACCTCAAATAATGTGCATACATGTGTTCAAATATACAGAACCTGTTACAGGAGGTGGCCTCGCGGGACCTGTTGACCAACATTCAGCAGCTGCTGGTCGTGACGCCGCCTGTGCTCAGCTCGGGGATGTTCATCATGGTCGTGCGCATGTTTTCGCTCATGTGCTCCAACTGCCCTTGCCTGGCAGTCCAGCTTATGAAGCAGAGTGAGTAACCCTCGCACACACACTCCAATGAGTCCCACTGTGGGTCAACAACACCTTGTGCGGTACGTAAATACAGTACCGCACAAGGTGTTGTTCTTACTAAATGGTTTAAATACTAAAAGACGCAGCCTGATAACTTTTGAGTGTTTTTTTTTTTTTTCCTCCAAAATATAAGGTGTACAATAAGTGTCTAGTAGCAAGGGATACAAGTCTGATTCCATTTCTTTAATTTTTGAATTAAGGCAAAATGTCCTCGGTCAAATTCTTAGAAAGAACAACCACTTTTTTTTTTTTTTTTTTTTTTTTTTTCCGCTTCAAGAAATTAGCTTTTATTTATAGACTGATAGTTGTCTTGACAAGTTTCCTGGCCATCATCATTAAAGCAGTACATTTAAACTGCTGGGAACTGTTGTTTCTCATTGTATGGTGAATTTAAGAGCTTATCCAACACAGCTGACAGATGTGACACTATAAACGGGAGCTTGTCTCTTGCGAACAACTTCTATCGGTTGTGTATTACTGTGAATATGTGGAGACATGCTAGAGATCATCACAAACCATTTTTAAGTTCAGACAAATCTTGGAACTCGTGTCTCTTCATTAACTCACATTTCTTCAACTGCTTCTGAACGTTTGGTTTGAATACAGGCCTAACTGACTTTTAGCATCAGTGCTAAGTGGGCAACAGGGAAACTAACAACTGAACTGTCTTCTGTGATATTTTTGCTCAACAGACATAGCCGAAACTCTGCGTTTCCTCTTGTGTGGAGCATCAAACGGCAGCTGCCAGGAGCAGATTGAACTGGTACCCCGGAGCCCCCAGGAACTCTATGAACTGACCTCCCTCATATGGTAACATCTATTTGCTAAGATCACACTGGATAGTATGGTGAAAATGGCATTTTTAGGCAGCCTGAAAGAAAACGTGTCATCTGGTTTGGGAAATACTACAACTGATTTTATGACAAGATATGGGAGCCTAGCAAATATTCTGTCCACTGCACAATTTACAGAAAGTGTGGGCCTCATGTCAGTGTGGCCTACAACTGTTCCAGTTATTCCTGCTTGTCCCAGACCTTGAACCCCAGACACGAGATCATTTAGCCACAATAACCAGTTCACAATTGATCAGTCAATTTCCGTTTCACTTTGCTCTATTGTAGGTTCAATGCCAAATCAAAAGAAAGCAAAGTCTGTAAATAAAACATGTCGTCTCTAAGTCATTTGAGGGGATTAAACAGAATTTTGTACCTTTTATGAAACTTTTGTATTCTTTCTTACAGTGAGCTGATGCCCTGCCTGCCCAGAGAGGGCATCTTTGCAGTTGATGTAATGCTGAAGAAGGGAAGTGCCCAGACAACCGAGGGAGCGATCTGGCAGTGGAGGGATGACCGAGGACTCTGGCATCCTTACAACCGCATTGACAGCCGCATTATTGAGGTAGAAATGACCGTCCTTGTTACCGTATTGTAATGTGTTTTAGTGTTGGTTTCGGTCAATGTTGAAATATTAGAATTCCTTTTGATCCGTCTTACTGGGCCTCGGTTACACTACTGGTTAACTATTTGTAGGATGATAAATGGATTGATGTCGCTTGACTACATTCAGGCTCTTTACGGTCTGTTGGCACCAGCATGTGTATTCACACTTACAATTATGTGGGGCTTCTCTATGTGTGATACTGGCATTGAATGTATTTGGGGATCATCTTGCCTTGCAGACAGCGCACCAGAACGGGGAAGATGAGATCAGCTTGTCGACCCTGGGCCGCGTGTACACAATTGACTTCAACTCTATGCAGCAGATCAATGAAGACACAGGAACAGCACGTGGTATCCAGAGGAAGCCCAATCCTCTCGCCAACCCCAACACAGGTAATACAGTTCTTCACAAATTATATTTTTGTGTAGGTTGTATTTTGTATATGAAGAAGCAGAAACACCAGCTGGGTTGACCTGTTTCTTCAGCTTTGAGTGGAAAGTTCTTTTGAGCTCCTAAATAGTGACTCTGATTGTTTTTTTTTTGTTTTTTTTGCTTGTTTCTCTGAGGAGGGTGGCAGTTATATAACTGTGACACAATATGATGGCAAGATAATGCCAATTATTATTATGTCAATGACAGTATTTTGTAGTTATTCGACAATAAGGTTAACTGTTATGCAATTAATGAGTGCAAGTTAGTAGACTGAAGTCACATAGCTTCTTGCTATTTGCCCATTTCTCACACTTGGATAAGTTGATGTTATCGGAGATGAAGCAGTCAGCAGCAAGATGCAGTTTCTTTTCCACTTTAGGTCCACATGAACTGCTTGAAACTTTATGGGATTTTCTGCCTTAATTATTGAGCATGCATGAAGACATGTCTTTTCCAGTTGTATACACGTGTTTATCAAATGTGCATTGCCACAAGTTCTCTATAAAGAGGCAGCTGAGCTGCCAAAGTTCCAGTGTGGTTGAAGAAATAAACCTTACCCGTTCAATGTCCGTCTCCAGGCGGTCACCAAGAGGTCCGCCGGGAAGATGCACGAGCCCAGTTGATGAAGGAGGATCCTGAACTGGCAAAGTGCTTTATCAAAACTCTGTTTGGGGTCTTGTATGAGGTGTACAGCTCATCGGCTGGCCCTGCTGTCAGACACAAGTGCCTTAGAGCCATCCTCAGGATCATCTACTTTGCTGATGCAGAGCTGCTAAAGGATGTGCTGAGGAACCATGCCGTGTCCAGGTAACACTGCCCGAGTTGTTGGCTGCTTGTCACACTGCCGTTAAGCAGGATCAGGAGGTTTTGAGGAGGTTGATGATCTCCTTATAAAACTTCCAGTATTTGAAAGAAAAAAGGCATTACTGGCATCAGTCTTGGAGTTAAAAGTTCACGGCTTTTGTCTCTTTACAGTCACATCGCCTCCATGCTATCCAGCCAGGACCTGAAGATTGTAGTGGGTTCTCTGCAGATGGCTGAGATCCTTATGCAGAAGCTGCCTGATGTCTTCAGTGTCTATTTCAGAAGAGAAGGTAGTGTATAAAGCCTGTAAAACTCGTGCAACGGTCTGCTCGCTAGAGTAGATGGCCCGCATTGATAGAAATCCGTGTTAATCTGAGCATCTTCTGAGATGCATGATAAAGATGCTCTTTAGCGGAATAAGTATTGCACAGTTGATATAATCCTGTCACTTTTTGTATTGAATCATCTTTCTGGGAAATGTAATGGCTAAAAGCAACACCCCTCCCCATGCAAATGATATAAGCGTTAGTTGTCAAAATTCACCAAAAAAAGATTTTTTTTGTTTTGTTTAACAATATATTCTAAAGTAGCTATCTACCTAAAGCGTACCATCATCCACTGGACTAGTTGTTTCCTGCAGTTCAGAAACAGTTTTGCTTTGCATGTGCTTCCCTGTGCATTTTGTTTTTGTTGCCTTGCCCGCCTTATAAAAGCCACAATCCTCAGCCAGGTCCAGGGGGACTCTCGCCTAACTGCCATAGAGTTGTTGAGTAGTGTCGTCTTTTTAAAGCTTTGTTTTGGTGCCTTTCTTTGTTGTTTGTCTTCCAGGTGTAATGCACCAGGTGAAGAACCTGGCAGAGTCTGAGAGCTTTCTCGTCACCAGTCCCCCGAAGGCTTGCCAGAGTGGCACCGCTAGTCTCTGCACTACCACCATCAGCACTGCATCCACCACCTCTGCTAATAATGCAACTCCTGACCTGGGATCACCCAGCTTCCAGCACAGCATGGACGACTCACTGGACCTCAGCCCACAGGGGTGAGTCTGAGGCCATGAGTGGATTTGGTTTGGCTGTTTAAAGAAGTCGTTTTAAAAATACATTTTGAGCACAGACCCACATTCAGCTCAGAAACACAAATCGCACCGTGTTGAATCACCTCAAGTCAGTTTACGCTAATTTTGTTGACTATTACCTTCACAAATTCTATCAGAAACTGAAAGTCTACACACACTAGACATAGTAGAGTGTTTTAGTCATCTATTCATGACTGCCGATATCTATCAGTGTATTTTAATGCATGTATATTTGTCAATATAATGAAGGGCGTAACATTTTTTTTTTTTTTTACATCTTGTGAGCATTACCTAAATAATTTTCTCCTCCACCAAGGCGGTTAAGCGATGTCCTCAAGAGGAAACGACTACCTAAAAGAGGGCCCAGAAGACCCAAATACTCTCCCCCAAGAGATGATGATAAAGTAGACAATCAGGGTAAGTGTTACTGTCCTTGTTTATATTATGTCTAAAGATCTCCACTAGGCACATTTGGACACACATCAACACACAAGCTGTTTTGTTCAATATGTCCCTCTTCAGCTTTAAAGCACAGTTCATTCTTTCTCTACAGCAGAGTAACAGTTTGGGAAAAGGCCAACACGGGTCCATGTTTTATCCAAAACACATCTCAAAGGAGTGACATCACAAAATATGTTGCAAAATGTTGTAACTATTTTGTTTAGTTTCTTTTACATGTTTTTTTTGGTTTTTTTTTCACATAATTAAATTACTATATAGATGCATATCTTCCAATTTCAACAGCCTGCTAATACCTGCATTAGTAGTGCTGAGTATTTCATTGACTGTCACTGTTCAGTATTTTGTGGCAGAGTGAATTGTTGATGATTGATGAGCGGTCATGAACTGAAATGGCATTTTGTGGTTTTGGTTCAATTCTTACTCGGTATATTCCCCTCTTAACCGTCTTTGCAGCCAAAAGCCCTACCAGTACCCAGTCGCCCAAATCATCCTTCTTGGCCAGTCTCAATCCCAAGACCTGGGGGAAGCTGGGTGCCCAGACCAACAACGCCAACTCGGAGCCCTCACGCACAGCGGGGGTGAGTGGCCTGGCAAGGGCACCGCCCAAGGACTCCATTTCAAATAACAGGTACGCTGACGAGACTCCTCCGTCATCTAAATTACTCGCTTTTTCTTGTAATTCATTTTCAGTTCATTTGAATGATCGGTCACTGACCAATGCGTGGACTACTGTATGTAATCAGCACATTTTGTATATTTTTGGATATTTTATAGAGACAAAATAAAGGCCTGGATCAAAGAACAGGCAAGTAAGTTTGTGGAGCGCTACTTCAACTCTGAAAATGTTGACGGCAGCAACCCTGCGCTGAATGTGCTCCAAAGACTTTGCACAGCAACCGAGCAGCTCAACCTGCAGGTAAATATACACTTTGTGGAAAAACGTATGCAGTATTGAGCAGTAAGCTTAAAGCAACAAAATTACCAACTAATGAAAGGACATGCCTTGCTGTTTTAGAGGTTGTCATTTAAAGAAGAAAATGTAAAAATTTTAAAAATTGACAAAGCTGGTAAAAAACAAAGCGACTACTATCATCCTGGTGATGCAAGATGGATAAAGGCTTCTAGAAATCGTATTTGTTTAGCTCATGGTGACTACATTACATAATGGTACACACTGGGACTAAGACATTTTTATGATGTGTTTCCCAGGTGGACGGTGGCATGGAGTGCCTCGTGGAGATCTCCAGTATCGTATCAGAATCTGATGTGTCGTCCTTTGAGATCCAGCACAGTGGGCTGGTGAAGCAGCTCCTGATCTACCTGACCTCCAGCGCAGACAGGGATTTGCTGAGTCGCGACGTACGGCTCAAGAGGTTCCTCCACGTGTTCGCTGGCTGTCCGGTGAGAAAATATTTAGACTGCCAGAATAAAAAAAAAAAACTCTGAATGTGATACGCCGTTTTATATGTCTTAGGTTTGTGGACAGTTTTCTGCGCGGCTGGAAGATGTGCACACACACTGGACCTCCTTCCATGTTTGCCATCTCTTGTTGGCAAACATTGTCCCGGTTCATTTTATACTCTTCTATGTGGTTTGCAGGTCCCAGGAATGGAGCCTGTAGGTCGTCTGGACCCAACAGGAAACGCACCTTACCTGGCACTGGTGCACAAGATGAACAGCTGTCTGAGCCAAATGGAGCAGTTCCCTGTCAAGGTGCATGACTTCCCCAGTGGCAACGGCAATGGCAGCAGGTCTGTGGCTTTACCTACATTACACATCTCATCATTTTGAAGTCGCACGGTTTGGTACACATTCTGTTGATTTAATGAATTTCTCTCTGCAGGGGATCTCAAGCACTGAAGTTCTTCAACACACATCAGCTCAAGTGTCAGCTGCAGAGACACCCAGACTGCACCAATGTTAAACAGTGGAAAGGCGGCCCTGTGAAGATTGACCCGCTGGCCCTGGTGCAAGCCATTGAGCGATACCTTGTTGTCAGAGGTGAGGGACTGTTTGCACAGCTTTGGAGAGGTTGTAGACCACCTCATGTTTCCTCTGTATTTTCCAGGTGGCCAAAAGTTGTTCCTTTTGAGATGTTTATTGTTATTTTGCTGCTTTGTTGGATTGCTAACTTGTAAATTTGTCTCTACAGGATACGGCCGAATCAGGGAAGAGGACGAAGACAGCGACGATGACGGCTCAGATGACGAAATAGATGAATCGCTGGTGAGTGAATCTATTAATTCCAAATAAGGCTAATCTTTTTATTTGTATTCAGATTATCATTACATTTCATTTAGCTGGCGCTTTTGTCCAAAGCGACTGACAATAAGTGCATGATCTTCTGTAAATACGCCCTAATCTAACTTTCATTTAAGATTATTAACAAACCATATGTCACTTCTTGGTTACTCAGGCGGCACAGTTCCTGAACTCTGGCAGCGTGCGTCACAGACTACAGTTCTACATTGGTGACCACCTGCTACCGTACAACATGACAGTCTACCAGGCTGTACGGCAGTACAGCCTTCAAGCAGAAGAAGAAAGGGAGTCGACAGATGATGAGGCAAACCCGCTTGGGCGAGCTGGCATCTGGACCAAAACACACACAATATGGTAAAAATGTTTTTTTTTTTTTTTTAAATCTCATCTGGGTGTTGTATTTTTCTTGCAGAAGGCCTCCGAAATGTTCTTTTCCGCATCTTTCTTAACCTTAATTGTGACTTCTGAAACAAAAGAGCAACGTTTTTGGCGGGTTTGGTTGTTTGAGTCTTAGCCAGACCTTGAACTGTGATTTCTTTACTCTCCTGGTCTCTGGCAAATCTATTAACCAGTTTCTTTTCTTTGGATGTGCGAAAATGCAAAACGGTATCATCCTTGTTAATTCAATTCGGTATGGTTTATATTTCTCCAAATCGAAACACAAGTCATCTCGGAGCACTTAACAGAGCGAGGTCCTTACAACAGAACAACATTGTGGAGAGGAACCCAACATTTCAGTAGTCACTGAGGTAAAGAGTTAGAACGATCACATCTTTAATATCCAGGTGCTGTTTCACGGAGACTTGCAGCACTGTAGAATGCTCCCTTTCAAAATACTTTTATTTCATGGCGGTTTTTCTTTTTATTGAAATGGGAAACTTTAAACAAACCCGCTCATAAAAGCGTACCGAGGCCAAATGTTGTGCCTTGTCTCCTGACAGGTATAAGCCCGTGAGAGAGGACGAGGACGGAAGCAAAGACGCCGTGGGTGGAAAGAGAGGCCGAGCACAGACTGCTCCCACCAAAACCTCACCTCGCAACGCCAAGAAGCAGGACGAGCTGTGGCATGGTGAGAGCCTTGAATATCTCATCTGAGTGAGGCCTTGGGATCTGACAGCTTGTCGTTATTGTGTGATTGTCACAACTCTTAATCGGTACAGTCGGTTCCCTTTAAAGCTGTTCATTGTTATTGCTTCCAGATGGTGTCTGTCCCAGCGTCATCAATCCCTTAGAGACATACCTCACTTCGGAGCCACCAGAGACCATAACCTTTGATGACCCTTCCTTAGAGGTCAACCTGCTGCTGAGGGTCCTCCACTCCATCAGTAGATACTGGTTCTACCTGTATGACGTACGTCTCCTTCGCACAGTGACTTGTATCTCAGTTGGTTCTGTCCCGGTTGCTTTTTGTTGCCTTCAATTCCAAACTTTAAATTGTTGACGGAATCCAAGTGTGCATTTTAATATTGCTTTAAAGACTGAGTGACTCCAGCTGTCCCAGTGTGTGCGTAGTACTGTTCATACTTTTGTGACATGAAACGCACAAGTAACATGAATATTTAACGTGAATCTTTTTCATTGGTTTGTAGAATGCTGCGTGTAAGGAAATTATTCCTACCAGCGAGTTCATTAACAGTAAACTGACAGCCAAAGCCAACCGTCAGCTACAAGACCCGCTGGTCATCATGACGGGAAACATCCCTACTTGGCTCATCGAGCTTGGAAAGACCTGGTAAGAGTTTCATACTGCTGAATGAAAAGAGGAACTGGAATACGATCTTTTCACCTGTAACACCCGGTTTGACTACGAAACAAATATTGATGAAGGGGGAGGGGGATGCGTTCGGGTGATATGGATTGGTTGTCGCAACCCATTTTTCTCTCCATCTCTGCAGCCCCTTCTTCTTCCCCTTTGACACCCGGCAGATGTTATTCTATGTAACTGCCTTTGATCGCGACAGAGCCATGCAACGCCTGCTGGACACAAACCCCGAGATCAACCAATCAGATTCTCAGGACAGTAGGGTTGCGCCACGCCTCGACAGGAAAAAGGTGCCGTGTGTTTAACAGGGAATGCGTTCCCTCATTTGATTACTGTACTCGTGTTGGCACATCTAATGAAATTGTCCGATCATGCCCTGCAACCTGCTGACCGTGTTACATCATAGTGTGCATCGGTTATGTCATTCCCTTTTTTTGTGTGCGCGTGTGTTTTCAGAGGACGATAAACCGTGACGAGCTCCTAAAACAGGCAGAGTCTGTAATGCAGGACCTTGGCAGCTCCAGGGCAATGCTGGAGATCCAGTATGAGAATGAGGTACCTTTTTTAGTTTCTGTTACCTGAATACTTAAAAAACAGACTTGTATTATATCCCGAAGAAGAAGAAGAGACTCATCATTTTTGCTTTTCTCTCAGGTGGGCACAGGTCTTGGACCCACTCTGGAGTTCTATGCTCTGGTGTCTCAGGAGCTTCAGCGAGCTGATCTCGGCCTGTGGAGAGGCGAAGAGGTTACTCTGGCCAATCCTAAAGGTACCACCGTATATCCTCTTAACTGTGATCCCACTCGTAAAATATAATGACAGGCAGGGAAATTCACTATTGATGTATTCTTTGTCCCACACTGATCACCGGGTTTAGATGCCAAGTGCTTTTTGTAGACATTGGTAATTAAATGAATCAATTTTGCCAATTTTCTAAATATGACTGCACTGTACACAAGAAAGAAATGTGTTTTGTATTTTTTTTTTTTTTAGGAATGTCACAGTATACTGTATGCAGTCATTTATTTGACCCTTCTTTCCTCCTTCTTCAACAGGAAACCAAGAGGGAACGAAGTACATGTTCAGCTCCAGAGGACTGTTTGCCGTTCCCTTTGGCAGGACAACCAAACCAGCGCACATAGCCAAAATCAAAATGAAGTTCCGTTTCTTAGGGAAGCTGATGGCCAAAGCCATCATGGACTTCAGACTGGTAACGACTTCTATTTTCTGCTCTTTGTCAATAGACTCATAGACTGACCACTGGCAATTAAGAATGCTCTTCTGCCAGTGTTAGAGTAATCTTAATGGACAAGCTGAAATCATGCTGCCTGTTAAATGGTTGTTGAATATGTTTTGAATGTTTTTTTAATTTTTTTTTTTTTTTTTAAAGAGATATGTTCATTTTTGAAACGCGTATTTGCAGATTATTGGATCCAAGTCGACATCCACCACATGTAGCATTTTTAAACACCCTTCGCATGTTATTTAATGAATTTATGCAGCAATATGTTTTTCTTTCAACTGACTCAGCTGACCACTTTCCTCCTCCCGTTCCTAGCTGGACCTCCCCCTGGGGCTACCATTTTATAAGTGGATGCTGAGGCAGGAGATGTCCATAAGCTCCCACGACCTGGTGAACATTGATCCCAGCGTGGCCAAGTCCATCCAGCACCTGGAGGATATAATCCGCCAGAAGAAGAGGCTGGAACAGGACCGCTCGCAGGTAACGCACGGCGCAGAGGAAGGCTCTGTCGTAACACCCTGGTACCGGACTGCGATCCCGCACACTCCTGGTCGTCTTCCTCGTTTCATGAAGGCAGCTTTCCTTAAAAGTGATCCTTTAGATCACACTTCAGGCCCCATTTTTGTTCACGTGTTCACATTTAAAGCAGCTCTCCATCACCTTTTCTTCATCTGTTAACCCGAGCGTGTCCGTGTCTCGTCAGACGAGGGAGACCCTGCAGCAGGCTCTGGAGAGCCTGAACATGAACGGCTGCTCAGTGGAGGACCTGGGTTTGGACTTCACCCTTCCAGGATTCCCAAACATTGAGCTGAAAAAGGGTGGCAAAGATGTCCCGGTCACAATCTACAACCTGGAGGAATACCTCAGGGTATGCGATACAAGTTTTTTTTTTTTTTTTGCTCTCACTTTCATACTTTTTCTTACCATTCTTAAATTGTTTTCAAATATCCTTTTCTTTTGCCTGATGTTTTGATGCTTTTAATGGATTGCCTTGTTGAAATGTGCTATACAAATATACTTGCCTTTCCTTACTGTTATTCTTGTTCTCCCAAATATTAACCTTTTTTTTTTTGTGTCACTTTCTCCCTTCAGCTGGTGGTGTACTGGACTCTAAATGAAGGAGTGTCCAGACAATTTGAGTCATTTAGAGAAGGATTTGAGTCGGTCTTCCCCTTGCATCACCTGCAGTATTTCTATCCAGAGGAGGTAAGGAAGTTTCTCTCGTTAATTCTCTTTTTTTTTTTTTTTAATCTTCCTTTTTAATCGTTTTGTACTCAAACATTCAGCAATATTTAAGGGTTTGGTTAATGTGTTAATTAAGGGGCATTGCATACACAGTTACTTGGTTTCGAAGTAGCTCATTTAATGTTTTAATTAAAGAGTTCTTGCGGGTTATTTTGTTGGACATATCTGTATTCATTCACTCTGTCCCGGTTCCTAAAGAATGAATCATTTTCACAAACTGATAAAACCAAAACTTTTTGTTCCTTCGTTTTAAATTGCTCGTCATCTCTCCCATTTTCTGTAGCTTGACCAGTTGCTGTGTGGCAGCAAATCCGAGACGTGGGACGTCAAGACGCTGATGGAGTGCTGTCGACCGGACCACGGATACACACATGACAGGTGAGAACAAACTGTGACGCACTTGACGAACCGCAAACGGAAAAGAGCTGCCTCGAAATAGCAAAGTTACGTAAGCTTCCGTCGTTTTCGTGGCTCAAGAGTTTCTGATTAAATCTGTGAATCTCAGCATTCCTTGCGATTTTATGCAAACAGTATGACAATTTGCTGATGACGGCAAACCATCATCAGAAATGCCACATTGAGTAACTTCTGGCACTAACGGGACATTTTGTAACTTCCTCAGTCTACAAACAGAAAGCCTTGTCCAAAACTAGAACTATGTTTTTCACAATTTTAGAATAGAGTACCATTAAAATATGTCTTCTTGATTTTTAAGTTAATCCATATGTCTGATGTTCATTTCACCCCACGCTTCCTCAGCCGGGCAGTTCGGTTCCTGTTTGAGGTGTTGAGCAGCTTCGATGCCGAGCAGCAGAGACTCTTTCTGCAGTTTGTCACAGGAAGTCCAAGACTGCCTGTCGGAGGTGAGTCCTTTCACAAGTTGAAATAAATAATTGAGGTGATCAATATCCGGAATGTAGCCAAGTAGGCTCGGACATGTTTGTACTGTACGTTTGCTGTGCCCACTCACCCGGGTGTTGCGCTCGTCCCGTCAGGTTTCCGGAGCCTGAATCCCCCTCTGACGATTGTGAGGAAGACGTTCGAGTCAACGGAGAACCCGGACGACTTCCTCCCCTCAGTCATGACCTGCGTCAACTACCTGAAGCTGCCTGACTACTCCAGCATAGAGATCATGCGAGAGAAACTGTTGATTGCGGCTCGCGAGGGCCAGCAGTCTTTCCACCTTTCCTGATCTCGCCACATCTCACATTCAAATGCCTTCTACAGCGACTGATGAAAATCATGACTTCCTTCTTAGTTTTTTTGTAATCACATACATTAAGGCTACGTGTACAGCCTTCTTGTTAGAGAAAGCAGCTTGCAGAAAAATTAAGACTTTAAATATATATTTGCTGCCCCGGTCTCTCAAAAAAAAAAAATATAAAAAAATGAAAAAGTGGAAAGGTGTTCCATGACTCAGAACTTAACATATAAAAAAAAAAAAGAGAGAGTAAAACTTATATCAGTAGTTGAGTAATGTTAAAAAGATGAAAACATCTGGGTGACATTTTAAATTGCATTGCTATGTGATATTTAAAAAAAAAAAAGAAAAAAAAGGGATGTCTCCTCTCCAGAGTGGTGGACAACGTCACTGGGTGTCGGGGAGGAAGGGGAGGGAGGGGGGGGGTCCATTGAGCAAGCTAGGTTTACTTTAGCTCCAAAGATCATTTGTACAGACAAATTTGCAGACTTTGCTCATTCTACACATTTGATAGAATAGCTCTTTGTTTTCATGTCTCCCTTCAGTTTGTCTGTTCGCATTTTGTTCTGTATTATATTGGCCCCAGTTCGTGTGTTGCATTTTGGTTCGGCTTCCCCCCCACCCCGTGTGTCTTTGCTTCAAGTTGTGGAAACGAGAGTTGCAGTTGGTTGAATGCGGGTAGTGGCGAGTTCATTATCTTTTTTCTTTTTCCCCTACCCAAGTTGAGATTGTGTTCTGGCCTCCCTATTCTAGAGAGCTTCAGCTCAAATGAAGAGTTGTAACCAATGTGTTGATCAGGTAAATTTTCTTTTGCTCTTATTTTGATAGAGTTAGTGTCTTTCTGTTGGGCCCTACTTGATGTGTAGGGTTTATCTTGGTAGACCAAGCTCTGAGCAACCCCTCAACACATAATGTAGCTGGGCACAAAATTTGGCTGGCCTCATTTTATTGTTTCATGGCCAGATAGCATTTCAAGTTCATTTATGGAATAAAGTATATATGCAGTTTCACACCCTGTTTGAGGTGGGAATGTCTGCTTTACCTTTTTTTTTTTTTTTTTTTTTTTTTTTTTTTAATTTTCTATATTGTCTTTATTTCTTGCTGTAGTTGATTATTATTATTTTTTTTTTTTTCTTTGCACTGCTGGCTTGGAACAAACCGTGGTGTGCACCTGCAGTCTGTGGCCAGGGGAGGGCGCCACTGTATGCTCTCTTGGCCCAATCGTTCATGTGCTGGTTTCTAAGATCTGCAATAATTTACTGCATCAGGTTCATGTTTTTACCTGAACATAAATAAAGTAACTGTTTGACTCATATTTGTTCATCATTACTTTCATTTCTCATTGCTTTGCCACGTTGCAGCAGGTTGACCATTTTGGACATTGTTGTTTTGAAGTTTTCAATCAGTTAAAAGTATGTTTTTATGTGTCACACTCGTTCTCCATGGGAATCCACTGTGGACAGGTTTAGGTGAGTTGCCATGGAGATAATGACAAAAGCTATTTGTTTGAGTCACCTGGACTGTTGCTCTTTAGGTTTCTGCAGGGTTTTACAACATTATTGGCCGTAACACTGGATCTTTGCCCACCACTCCAGACTCGCACTAACAAGAGAAAGCTTATCCTCAAGATTTAACATTGCATAAGATGTTTGTGGGTGTTAAAAGAAAAGAAAAAAAAAAAAAAGCAATACGAAACGGTAATAAACCCATTTTCCCTGGACTACTGTTCTCAGCTTGACTTAATACTTTGACCCTAATGGATTTTCTCTGACACAGAATAATTTTTTTTTTTTTTTATTGTTAACAACAGAAAACATTTCCAGTATCTTCTAAAGTGAGTCTTGATGGACCGAGTGGTCTGTTCTGAAATCAACCAGCAAAAGGCTGCAGGAGTTTGCCGTGTGCTGCAGTACCCGTGTTCACAGTGAGCTGGTAGTGACTGCACTGTGGGAAGAGTCGTGGAAATGAGAAAGTTGAGGCTGGACTATTAAGCAGACATGTCATTAACAACCAGGTTTTATGTTTATCGCCCGTCTTAAGTTGTCCATCTTACACCAGCCAGTGCGATTGAAATAAACACAACACTGTTGTGGACTGCTGTAATTTAAGATTCTACATATTGAAAGGAAGTAGTACACCGGTGTTTTTTTTTTTGTTTTTTTTGGGGGGGGGAGGGGGGTTTGACTGAGGCTGAATTTGTCATTGTTCACTTTCCTTGTTTCTCAGCCTAAACGATTTGATTTGTGAATTAAAGGGCCATCCTAGAATATTGGTATTGCACATCCTTAAAGTTGTGTGTCTTTTGAGAGTCAAATATCCTGACTTTAGTCCTTAGAAATAATCATGCTCCAAAAATACTACTTCCATACTAATCCGACCCTTCCCTTAAAGTGACTCTTATCATCTTTTTAACTCCACGCTCCCAAGTTCTGATGTTATAAGTATGTAGTTCAAACCCTAAACACGGATCACTCGCCTGTTTAACAACCCCTAAAGTACATTACGTGCCCTATAACCGGGATATTAGCTGGATATTTGGTGGACTTTTTCGGCTGGTGTTAGATTGGATCAGCGGGAGGGAGGCTCTGTTGTAATTGGTTGTTACGTTGGCACGGAGTCACATGATGATAAAGCAGAGTTTAGAAAGTCGAATCTTTATTCAACGAGAACCAAATACAGGCTTGTGAGCAGCAAGTTAACAGCACTGCAGCCTGTAAGTGAAATGTTAGTCAGCACAAACACCTGTGGTTAAATTTATTTTAACTCCAGAAACAAACTAGGTGTCAATATCTTACTTATTATGAATAACTGTTGTTTTTGCTGGTCTGCTGGATTTGTGCAACCATCAACTATTCAGTCACACCGTACGACCCAATCACTGTTTCTAATGGCCGAAGTCACCTCTGGTCAGCTGCTGGTTCCTGCAGCTGTTTCAAATTAAAAGCCTCGCAGCCTTTCACAACGTTCGGTGTTTGACCTCGTCTTGTTTCTCTTATGAATCGAAATCATTGCACTCTCGATTAAATTAATATATGCTGTAAATGTCTGCAACATCTCCGAGTATCTTTAATTCACTGTAGAAATTCAAAAAGAAAAACGGACTGATTTGCTTTTACCAGCCGATGCACAAGATAACATCTGAATAAGGGAAGTACTGGCACTTTTTTTTCTCTCTCTCTCTCTCTCGCCATGAACCTCTCCAGAACGACATTGAACCCAGTTTCATGAACCACCTTCATGACTTGAGCCAACCTGGATCCTCTTGAGTCCATCATCTTCCTTGTGGTAACACCCGCTGCCCGTTATCAGTGGAAAGCAGCGAATCTCATTGCAAAGCTGATGAGGAATTTCTCCAACCATCACCACCGTTCCCTTCTGCTTCTCTGTCCTCCTCCCCCTCCCCCATTCCCCCCCCCCCCCAAATTATAGCCTCCTCCCTCCTTTCTGGTTGGCCCACTTCCACAAAGAGGTTTTGAAGCGAGGAGGGTGCAGAGCTCCTCTCCGTTACTCCACACAGCGAGTGTCTTCGAGAGGCTGGGAAAGGGGGAGGGAGTGTGCACAAAGGTGTGTGTGTGTGTGTGTGTGTGTGTGTGTGTGTGTGTGTGTGTGTGCGTGTGACGTCAGCAAACATCGTCACTGTGACTCGGAGACAGAACCGAGCCGAGAGCCGTCCCCTTTTCCTCCCGCATCCCTACCTTCTCTCCCTCAGCCAGCTTCCTCTCAGTCATTCTGCCCCGCGCACAGCTGAGGCTCAGCATCCTTAACAGTCTGCCTCCTCCTCCTCCTCCTCCTCCTCCTCCTCCCTCTCTCTCTCTCTCTCTCTCTCTCTCTCTCTTACACACACACACAGTCATTCACACATCTCTCAGTTGCTGCTGAGCCCAGCCAACACGAACAGCAGCTCTAAGCAAAGAGGACCAGGATACACAACAACAACAACAACAACAAAAAGAGAAGAAAAGAAAGCAGCCTAAGAGGATCAGGATGAGGATGAGTGTGTTCAGTGAGCCGGCGGTTCCCTGCCGCCGTCCCGCACACATTGCATGGAGCTCCGCGTCCCCCCTTCTCCTCCTCCTGCTGCTCCTGACCGGCGGCGGCAGCAGTGCCGGCTCCTATCTCTTTCGATTGCCTTTCCCGCTGGCCCCTGACACCACTACCTGGCCCACCCCCACCCAGGCCACACCTCGTCCAGACCCCTGCGAAGGCCGGCCCTGTCTCAACGGGGGACTCTGCTTGGCCCTCCCCTCCGCCGGCGGGCCAGAGGACACCAGGGAGTACACATGTACATGCAGCCGGGGCTTCGCCGGACGCAACTGTGAGGTAGGAACCCATTTAGTTTCATCTACCCGTATGACACAGCATCGCTACCGAGCGCTCCCCGTACTCTCTGTGGGAGTTGTTGCTCGAGAAGATTACAGAGTGAACATGAAGTAAAGGACGAGAAGCAGCCAATGGGGTTGTTTATGTGGGAATTTGGTTGACACAACTGCTTCATACAGATAAAACTATTGTTTGTAACAATATGTGTTATTTACTTTATGTGCTTTTGATTTATACTTTGACATTCATTATTTCAGTTTGGCGTCTTTTGTTTTAGTCTTGTATTGAACATGTCATCATCACAAGGATCCACTATTATTTTTTTCATTATGTACTAGATGTAAGTGCTCCTTTCATATGGCAGCTCGGGGTTCACCTTGGATGATGTTCGTGATAAAAACCTGCGTCATAAGCTGCAGATTATAGTTTTGATTGGCCTCTGATTGTGTTATGTCAGAATATATGTTATTATACAGGCTGTTGCCCGATGTTTTTTTTAATGGGAGCATGTGCTGTCACTGAAACATGGAGACGAGTGCTGCGTTGCTGTGGCAACAGAGAGGAAGAGCAGCGGCAGTGAGATGCAAGTGAAAACTGTGTGAGCGTGTGAGGGTACATCTATATGTCCTCTATGTGTGTTTGTCCGTTTCTGTGCGAGTATCTCAGATAAACTACTCTATTTACAAACCAAGCAGCGCTCAGTTCCTGTAAATGCTGTCGTAATGTTAAATGCATCTTTGCTACACTCTAAAGTGTACGCGTACTGAGATGCAGACTCAAGCCTGGGTGGATTTATTAACCCCCGGGATGCAGATGATCAGGCTTACGTCTTCACGCTGCCTTCATTAACTGCTTCTGGACATCTGGACGGTCATGAATAAGATAAGAGCCGTCCTGCTTCGGGTTCCACATCTCACATTCCTAAAGCTATCCATGTCTGTCAGCCGGTACTTCAGCCTCTGTCCCTCTGAATACAGGTCCACCTAATGACACGACTCAAATATATATTATCCAAATGATCCGTTTTTACCCCCACGTTATGTATCCAGATAATATTAACCAAGACCACAGATTTCCAGCAAAGTGCCTGGCTGATATTAAAATATCCCGCGCTGAATTCTGTATTACCCTAAATTATACCGATTTTTTACACTAGATTTGAGGAGTTGTTTCAGTCTTTTGGAAGATGAGCAGTTATTGTTTGTCGACTGAACAGGCATAACGTGCGATGTCTGGACAACTGCTGGAAAAAGCACCTCTATTGTTGTACTCTTTTGCTATCCGCTGATTTTGACCCTGCAGTTCAGACTGCAAAAAATACGGTTGTACTTCTGTTCCCGTCCTCCCATTATTTTTTTTTCATATCGCACTTTATTGATCTTCACATTAACCTGCTCTTCCTGCTGGACTGCGTGAGCTTCGTTCAACCGGCTTGTGGCTGAGCGTCGGTCGCATCAGGATCTGGAGGCAGGCAGGCAGGCAGGCAGGCAGGCAGGCAGGCAGGCAGGCCTCTGAGTCATGCTGGGGTGAAAGTGAAGCATCAGGCTGCAGCACGGAGGACAAATGAGTCTGCTGCAGCAAGCACGGAGGGGAAACAGCAAGGTGACTGGGTGAACTTTAGCAGAATCGCCAACAGGTGGCAGCCATATCCCCCCCACCTCCCCCCATCTTTGTGTTCGCACATACGCATTGCAAGCACGTATTCTTAACCTGGTGCGTTTTGTATGTCAGCGCATGTGACCGTGGAAGGTGTAGACAGGTGAGCCCTGCTGGTGGGGGTCCCCCCCCCTCCCCCTGTGTGTTTAGTGAAACGTTTAGCCGGCTGTCCTGGTTTGGCGACTCGGAATAGAGAGCAGCTGCAGTTTTGTTACCTCTGCAGCCTGCTGCTGCGCTGCAGAAGCCGCAGAGCACCGTGTTGTCACACAGCCCGTACTGATCGCAACCCTCCGAGGGGACATGTTCAACGCTAAGCAGAGAAGCGACCGCTGCACGAGCACGCTGCCCACGGTTCCCGAGACAATAACGAGACAGCAACATCCACTTTGAGCTTCATCCGTTGTATTGCACCAGAGCTCTCAGCTCCGGCAAAAAGCCCCCAGCCGGACCCAAGGGGAATCATTGATTTTTTTTAAAATTTTTTGTTGCCTCACTCCCCTCTTGCTGCTTATGTCTTCTCCATGGAAACTGTAGCAGCAGTCAATTGAGATTTGGTCAATGACCCGACTGGCTGAGCGTGGAGCTGGTTTGCGTCTCCTGTCCGTAACGACACAGATGGTGTGGCGAGAAAAAAAAAAAAAAAAAGGGGTGTGTGTGTGTGGGGGGGAGAGAAGAGACTGACGAAAGAGATCAGGGAAATCAGGAGGAGAAATGTATTTGGAGAGGGGGGAGGGGGGGTAGCGGAGGAGGAGGAAGGGGAAGGGGGTCAAAGAGAGGAAAGAAGAGGATGGGGAAAGGCAAGAGGAGAACAAGGGGCATCAACACTACGGATGTCTATGCGAGTCTTGTTCATGTACTCAACTTCATCTCTCCCTCTCTGATCTTTTCACTTAAAAGTCTGCGTCTGTTCACAAAGCAAAGCAGGACGAAAAACCTGAGCTGAATCTGTCAAACTAAACTCGAGAAGTCGATTTCGCATTAAAAAAAAAAAAAACCTGGTCATGCCTGTTGATTTCACGATATTTCGCATCTGGCCGAGTCGTTAATCCGGAGGGGGGGGGGAACAAACGCACTCTTACTTGTTAAACTCGCTAGGTTTTAATATCTGCCTCTGTAACTGTCCTGTTGGAGTTCACTGCCACTGGGCCTTTTTTTTTTTTTTTTTTTGTTGTGTGAGTTATTAGCTTCTCAGCCTCACGCGTATTCATTATTGAAGGGCCCGCGATGCGCCCCGACGGATCTGCCGGCTTGCTGCGCAACGCGGTCGGGACTGTGGCAGCACGAAACAGCCATCCGTCATGACGCAAGTTCAGGGAGCTCTTGCTGGGTCGCTCGGCCAGTGAGTAAAAATGAAAGCAATGGATCACAGTAGAATTTGCAGGCTGAACTTAAGTTGTTTTATCGTTGTTTGGGGGGGGGGGGGGGGGTGGGGGGGGGGTAAACGTGGGACTGTAGTTGGTGAAAGAAGTGATATACCCGAATACGCTGGAGTAATTTGCTGTCGCTGTTTCTGCAGAGCGGGCACGTCCGCCTCAACTTAATAAGCTCGGCATGTCTGGAGGGTGATGGACTGGAGGCTTTTTGATCTTTGTGATCTTTTTTTTTTAGGTCTCAGCTGAGAGTTTTGCTAATCACCACCCATCTTTCTCTCTCTCTCTCTCTCTCGGTTTCACTATTACATAAGCATTCTTCAGGCTACTTGCGGTGATTTCCGAGTGCTGCCCCTGTTTGACCCGCCCGTAGCTTGTGTTATAGCACGCTGAAGGATTAAGACACTTATTTACTTTGTTTTATGCAGTTGCAGCCAGCAGATGGTTAGCTTAGCTTAGTTTGCCTGTTTTACTGGGTTTGTGTCGCACTAATTCTTGATCGGGCGCAGTCACTTGCCATATTGCCTTTAAACATCTTATCCGGCGAGCTGTAGAGCTACTTGAAGGCAGCTTTTGTTCCCTTTGAACTGAGCTCTCTGCTTCCTCCTGTCTGCGGGCTTTATGCTAAAAAATAATCTAAACTTCATTCAGACTTGAGATTGATATCAATCTTCTCGCTAAACTCTCGGCGAAAGGGTGAATACAAGCATTTCCTTCAAGCTTGTTCAATCCACCCATTAGCTATACTTACATGTACTTAGCTAACACTATGCAGTGGTGGGCCACATCCTGGCTGCCAAGTACGAATGTACTTGTTCCTGTATATTTGGCTGAACTGACAGTATGTTGGCATTAGATGAACCACTCCAGTATTAAACAACTACGCACTGCGGACACATTCTTGAAAAAAAACCCCAAAAAAACACGATATGCTTTGAAAAGCTACACTTGAAAGCTCTTTTTATTTCCACAACGGTCCGAGACCGACTCAAGATGTCGATTAGATGTTCAGATGGGAGAACAGCGAGAAAGTTTGCATCCAAGATTCTTTCTCTAACAATCCAGACAGTTTAAAAACAACCCCCCAAAAAAAGTGTCGAGCAGAAAGTGACACTCATTTGGTAATGACGGAAAGTACAAGTTCTTCTGCAGTTAGGCTGGATGCGACAACCCTCCAGTGCACAAGCAGTTGCATTAAAGTAAATCCCTCTCCTGAAAGTAAACAAAGCCAAGTCCCGAAGCTCATCATAACGGGTGAATCTGTGTGTGCGTGTGGATGTGTGGCGGTCAGCTCTTGTCTCCCAGGGCCGTTCACTCTGCTGCTATAGATACAGCCTCAGCTTCATCCAATTAAGCAGAGCTCAGAGCTCATCACCAGCCTTTGGTCTCTTTGATATCCCAGGCTTGTTAGTAAGAGTGAAGAAGCCACAAGCAAACTACACTAGGTCCACATATGTATGCAAGCGTATCAGTGGACTTGCTTATTCTCTTACCACAGATCAGCTTCATTTTTATTGCTTTTTCCATTGGAGGACATAAAAAAAAAAAATGTGGCCGTCAGTGAGGTGTGTCGTTTGCTCAGATGATCGTCCGCATGGCCGAAGCTTTTGTTCCCCAAAAATCAGAGATCAGCTCTTGCCAAAGTGTTTTTGAAGCAGTTATGAAATCAGGCAGAGCTGCAAAACGGCACTGCTGTGCTTCATGTTTTA
This sequence comes from Brachyistius frenatus, assembly GCF_029030835.1. Lineage (NCBI taxonomy): Eukaryota > Metazoa > Chordata > Actinopteri > Embiotocidae > Brachyistius > Brachyistius frenatus. The sequence continues at coordinate 7,432,532 of NW_027210600.1, forward strand.
CAGTAGTTTGCATGATCTGCTGTAGTGCTGGTTATCATAGTAGGCATTGATGGCTAATGATCCAAAAACATGCTCGAGTTAACTAACTGTAAACTCTAATTCCATAGAAATACATAAATAAGGTTTCATTGCCAGATACATCCAATACATTTCTGACTCCATGCAACACTATAGATGTGGGTATAGACGAGGCACCGCCTAGCGGAAGATCACATTTTCCTGTAGCAACCGAAAACAGAACTTCTTTGCAACAAAAACAAGTCGGTTTGAGAGGAGAAAGCTTCACCTCAAACTTAACTTCTTTACTAAACTTAGAATTGCATTACAGTCCAAAATTAACAGGGATAAACCTTTTTTGTACCGCGAGAGAAGCCACAGTCACTGTGTCATGATATCACATCACACTGAAGCAATGTTGTTCAAAATACAACATCCTCTAAATTAATTTATAATTACTTTAAAGAGTTATTCTCTTTCATGTCTTCTTACTTATTTTCTGTACTTCTCTCTTGCTTCACTTCTCTTTTTCTGAATGAAGAAGCATTTCAGGGTAATTGAAATATTACCTTTCCTTTAATCGTTGCACTTCAGAAACCGCATAATACTGACATTCCAGTCACTGTTAAGAATATTGAAAACTAAAGCTGCATGGCAACCCCTCAGGAGCTTCAATGTTCACTACATTCCACAGTATAAATTTGAGTATTTTGACAATTCACTCTTATCAGGGCTAAGCTTGTGGGCGAAAGAAAAGCTGTTCAACAGTTCACTGCAGCTGGATGGAAATGTGTATTTTCGATTATTCGATATCTGATGTGCAAAGTGAACATGTTGGCCTGAAGGTGGCTCAGCTGAAAGCTTTTCAAGTGTCCACAGTGTGAACAGATCGTCAGCTTGAAATCTCTTTATGGCAAAGACAAAAAACACAGTCTGATTTTACTAAGTAAAGTAAACTGATGCAGTTTTTACCGTCAATTTGAAAAGAAATGATAAACAACAGCAAATTGTTCCTCGTGCATTATTAGCAAAGAGAAGCGTGCGCACTTGAATAATTAATTGACAGAGGGTTTAATGAAGGCATCAATGTTCGCAGGTACATACGCACGAAGCACGTATTCTTACCTTGTATGTCGGTATATCTGTAGACGGGTGAGCCTGCTGGTAGGTTTGCTGCTTAGAACCCTGCCGATAGCTTTGATTTAGCCGCTACCCATCAGTAAAATGAGACTTCTTTGAGCTATTATCACTGGGCTATCACTCCTATTCATGTTGACGCTCCTCGCTGTTACGAGACGGACCGCGCTGCCTTTGAACAGAAGGGCTTGTGGCCAAACACTTCAGTCATTTCCATATCACACATCACCTGGTCTTTTGATCTGTGGAAAGTGCATGATGAGGTGCTGGTGTGATGGGTTAGTGAGGCTCGATACATATGGATGACACAGGAGATGATCTGCAGAGCACAAGCAGCTCAAAACCAAGCGCAAATGCTGAACATATTGACGGCTGTGAGGCTGCTTGTTCGGTAGCACTTAAGCCTCATTTTAGCTCAAGGGGTGAAAATGTCAGTATGTCAGGTCTGGCAGTCTTTCAGTCTGTTTGTCTACTGCTTTGATCCTGATTCAAATATCTTAATAACCCCCGGACGGATGTAAGTGAAATTCTGTACAAATATTCACAGTGGCCAGACGATTTTGGTGATCCCGTGACTTGTCCTTTCGTGACACCATCTGTTGATAAGTGGTTCTGTGAGAACCTTCACTATTGTCCTCATACAGAAAATGACATTGGTCAAGTGTTGAAGGGAGTCAAAAGTACCTTTGTGAAGTGTGAACGGTGTGCAGCACAGAGCAGGAGGAAGCATTAACCTTCCCAAGTAAGTATTCAAAGTTTTGTCACTTAATGCACATTACCACCTGAGTTACACACGTTTTTGTGTAGCAGTGTTTCTCGTTGGACGTGACCAGGGGGCAAACATCAAATTTTGCGTCAAACTCAGAAAAACAGGAAAAGGAGACCCTTGAAATGAAGCAATGAGCCTGGAGGGGTGTTTTGAAGGACATTCACATTTCCGAGAGGCGGAACGTCGCTGTCCAACAACGAAAAAGGCGCATCAGGTCAGAGGTAACCATTTGGGATTTCTTTGACATTTGCAGGGTTATGCCCCCTTGAATTTGTTCCCCGGGGTCAGACTGTCAACACCGAGTCTACTGTGACATCCCGAGGCATCTGACGGTGACCTTAACTAACGACCTTAACTGTTTCGCAATGGCACTCGACTCCAACACGACAACGCGCCCGCTCACGTTTCTCACCCACAACAACACAACTCTGAACTTTTTGATCCACCCTCATATTTACCTTTATTTCAACCTCTGGTGGTTGTGATAATTATAATGGAAGGAATTGAGGAAATCAGGTGACATAACACTAAAGGGTGAGAAAGTTAACTTAAGTAGGAGGTTGGAGTGGGCGGGTGGTTGTCAAACACATGACTTCATCCAGGAGACGACTGTTCATGTCCGACGTAAATCCAGAAGTCAACATTGACTTGTTTTAAGCTGCATAATGTATTTTAACGTACGATCCATACGTAACGTAACTTACTTAACTAACATACTCATTTAAACCCCAACCATGATATTTTTGTTAGGATGGATTGCCATGAAAATTGATTCAATGTTCCCCTCAGGATTTGTCGATTGTTTAGTTTTTCATCTAGCGCGATCATCAGATCAAAATTTGAATGTGCACCGTTTTTATGTTTCATGACTAAATACCTGAAAAAGTAGTGACACTCCCACCAGTCTTACAGCATGATACAGCATGTTAGCATTGTCACTGAGACCATCTTAGCATGCTGTTGTCAGCGTTGAGCTTAATTAAAGCACCGCTGGGCCGTCTCAGCCTCACATAGCAGCTAGCAGGCTTTAAACAATCTCATTATTTTTTTGGGCCTCTTCAAACCCACCTAATCCCTAAAAATATTGTGCGAGTTATCTAACTACAGTACAAGACAGTTGAAGGCTTTCGCAAAATATTATTCACTAGGCAGTTTGTCAAAGAACAGCACACGCACAGCTTTGCCAGTAATCATTTAAAGAGAATAAAATCTGTCAGACCACAGTCATGTTTCATCTTAACTTCCTTCTTGTTTTTTTCATTCTTGTTTCCTTAAATACATTCTCAACACTCCTGTCTGTTCACACCTGCAGCCCTCCGCCTCCCTATTTTACTTTGTAATCACTGCCACTTATCACGAACGCTGCTCTTATCTGTGTCATTGGCTTCCTAATATTCCTTGAGTCTGACAGTGAAACTTCCACCTCTGTCCTAGATGGAAAAGAGTCCATTACATTTCTCCCCGTGGTTTAGTTTAGGTGTTTTGTCTGCCCTCGTTTCTATTTTTATCTTTAACGGAGCAGTGAGTCGTGTCACCATCCACAGTCTAATGTAAGAAAGGGCAGAGCAGCTCTTACTCAGCACTAACTCATCCTGATAATAACCCTCCACTCCGCTATCATTTTACTGTCGCTTCTAATGATTAGTCTTGTTGTTGCTGTTGTCAACATAATCAGTGTGTGTGGCAGGAGGGAAGTGTGGATATGTATTTGGTAAAGTGTAATCCGTGTGTGTGTACTTCTCGCAGCTCTACATGTCCTCTGTGTGCACGAGAAGGCACTTTTTAATTATTTTTTTTTTATCCTTTATCCTCTGTGATAGCTCACAGTATGTGTGCTTGTGCACGCTTGATATACTGTAAATATACTCACAAGAATGATACGGCGGTGAGATCACAGTGAACTTGACCACAAAAAAAATCTCATCAATTTATTCTTGACTCCAAATGTACATTTGTACCCAAAATATAAAGATATTCCTTAAAGGCATTCACCATATATTGCATTCACAAGGGTGGGTTGAACGGACGGACGGCCAACCTGAAAACACAACGCCTGCGGTCAAAACTGTCAACAGCGCATAGACATGAAAATGAACACAAAGTTGGTGACCATCCATCCATCCATCCATCCATCCATCCATCCATTATCTATACCCGCTTTATCCTGAACAGGGTCCCGGGGGGGGGGGGGGGCTGGAGCCTATCCCAGCTCACATTGGGCGAAGGCAGGGTTACACCTTGGACAGATCGCCAGTCCATCACAGGGATTGTGACGTGGAATCGAATTAAAGCGAAGGATTATGTCTTTACTTGTCATTAAAAACATTACGTTAGCTTCTCCTGGCAACCAAATATGGCGATATTGTGACAGATACAGTATATCATTCAATATTGATTGGTTTAAGGCGAAAGAAAAAAAAGGAAAACAGCACCATTTCGCAACAGGAAGAGACTTGACAATTATAAGCGCTAAATGAATACCAAACCTTTTTTGTTAAAAAAAGAAACATGTTTATGTATTTATTTTTGGGGGATTGGGCTCATTGTTTCCTTGGCAACAATTGCTGAATTGGAAAACTAAAACCAATACAGTATGATTATAAATTATGTTCATGATCCCTCAGCCTCCGAGGGCTCCCCACTGCACATGAACAGCAATGAATGTGTTCAATGGATTGACAACACTCACCACGGATGCCGTGAATGACACAGGAGGTGGTACCAAGAGATGTCGTCTGTCCTCAGTAGATGAAGGCAATATCCCCCAAACAAAATAAATACTTTTTATATCGTATCACAATTCACGGTTTCACCCATCAGGTAAAAAAAAAAAAAGTGTCAAAAGTTGTTCTTTGCAAAATTATTTTCACGCCATTTGTGTGCGGGTGATGGGCAGGAAGTGAGCCAATTCAGTCAAAGCACGACTCAAGTGCCCATGCTCTTTATCCCCGTAAAGGTGAGGCGGTTGCCTCGCACGCCTGCCTTATGTCAAATTCTGCTTCCGTGTTTGCCTCCCATGTTCGGGATATTGGTTATGGCTGGAAGAGATAACTGTTTAGCATAGCCAGACCTCGCCATGACACCGGCTCTGATCCATGCAAATGTGCTGCAGGAGGGACTGATAGCTGAGCTAGTGCGCGTATCATCCTCGGCTCTGGTGCCCTTCGAACAGACAGTGACTCGGTAACAGATGCAGAACTGACTCCGGCTGTCTCCTTCTCCCACACAAACACACACACACACACGGACAACTTGTCAGTTTAGTTTATACGACAATATGTTATTTAATGAGGCCAACTGGGAAAAAAAAACCCAGCACACTGTGGCATATTTGTGTGTGAGTGTACTGGTGTATGTCATGAACATCTTCTCGCCGCTGCAGACAATAAATGCCAGCTTAATAAAAAAAAATAAAAAAATAAAAATCCCTTCAGGACCGCTAGAGCACCTCCGACAGAGAGAGGAGCGAGGCGCAGTCACCAGCCTCAGGCGTTAGACACACAGATTAGCTCGTATTAACAGCTGGGCCTGTCTTCCAGTTGATAGGAGGATAATTCTGTCTGTCTGCTGGGGATTGTGGTTGAAATGTTTTCATCAAAAAGTACACGTATAATAATGAACAAGTCCACCTAAAACTGTGTTTTTGATTGTAGTGGAAGGAGAGCCACATCAAACTCAAAATGTTCAAAAACAGCTGTCGTTTGAACCTTTAAGTCATTGCATTTAATGAACCTCAAACACATAGGACCTTAAAAGCTTCTAAATGTTGTTAGTTTTCAGTAATATTCAAACATTATGTCACACGTTTTGTATCAACTTACATAATATAACAATAATAAGCGCTAAAACAAGACCGATATTCCCCCTTACATTTATAAGTTGGTTATTTTTTTCAGGTTTCCAGAGAAATACTTTTTATTTATAGTTTTTTTTCTTTCAAGCTGACAAAACACATGACCTCAGTTGTGTCCATATTCCTCTCGTTGTAAAAGGAAACAACACAGTTTCAGAATTTATATTATCCCGTGGTTTTTTCAGTTTCTGTACAAAATGGGTCTTTATTAAAGGGTAACTAATGAGCAACAATATGAGTTTGAACTGTGGCGGGAGAATCGAGTTCTCTGCCTCGAGGAATTGATCTTGTCTAGAACTTTGTCTCCTGCTGATTTATCTGCCTCCAGCAGCTTCGCTCTGATCATGTCAAATCCCATTAATCAGCAGTCAGTCGCTCTTCATTAGTGGGGTTTTTACCCATTTCTCCTTGGATTTTGGGTACATGCTGGCAAAATTTCATAAAAGTTTTGAAACTTTTCAAAAATAAGATGTAATCCAAATGTTACTTCTGTGGTTTTTTTTGGACAAATATCGAACTCGAATGAAAAATATCGAACCAGACATGTTTTAAATAAAGACGATATTAAATATGCACCTAAACTGCTTTTTAACAACACCAAGTCTCTATCTTTAAGTAAATTAGCAAGTAAGAGCTTGAAAAGCAGAGGCAGTTTTTCTTTTCAAGACATTCGAAAGCAAACATTTTATTTCAAATAATCCTCAAAAACAACTGTTACAGATTTTTGACCAAACCAACAAAATGATTCTTATTAATTACACTGGTGAGTAACGACTTGCTGGAGCACAACCCAACATAACATCAGGTTTCAGTGGATGCTCTGTGTGAGAAATCTGAAAATCTGTCAACATATTTTTGAGATGCGCTCTTTCCCCATCTAATAAATGGATATTGTAGTTCATTTTTGAATCAATCTAACATATACTGTCCGGCTGCAATGTATTTTTATTCAATGGGATCGATGGCCGTGAGGGTGATAGTCGTGGCGTGGGAAAGTCAGAGTCTACCGACAGATGAACTTCGTTAGTTTTAGTCTTTTCACAGGGTTTTGTGACATGAACAAAAATAGACAAAACACCCGACTTATCATTAAAATGAGCTTTGGGTAAGAACGCCACCCGCTTTTTACATCACTGTTTTTTATAATTATCTTTATGTGGGCAAACGAAACTTGTCGGCCGACGTCAGTTTCTGTATAACATTAACCAAACCCAGCTCTTTTCAGGAGCTACATCCCTTGAATCATATTTGGTCTTGTCACTTCAGATCCTCCTTCCTGTCATCCTTCTGTCTCCCTCTGTCATCAGTCGAACATGTTCTGTAGGCGTGCATTGCAAATCAGTCAGATGGTCCAGAGCTGCTCAAACAGAATGAAAAGCCGTGTCGTCAATGTCGAGGCGTCTGAAAACATTTTCATCCTCTTCAGGGACCGAGCTGGTGGGAGGAGAGTAATGATACATGTCCAGTGTCGCCTGAGGCCCTGTTTTCATTGCAATGCCCCCGTTCCTCTTCTCGGGTTTCTATGGCAACAGAGCAGTGACGAGGGGAGGCAAAAGATCAACAGGTGCACAGTGCATAACACCGAGCGCAAAATGTCAGAGCCACTTCCTGTTGATGAGCACGTTTTGTATTCATATTAATGCCCCTCATATGGCAATCAGATGAAACTGTAGAAGGTGTGAAATGTTTTCCGTGTTGCTCCCTTGCATGATCCAGTTTCTTACAGAATTATTCCTGTGCACAGCAGCTCCCCTGCTGTTACTCTGACTTCCTGAGGCAGGTAAAATGACATCTGATTTTTCTTGACAATGGGAACAGGATGTTCCACTTCCAGTGTTTCAGTGACTAATTCCCTATGGCAGCAGGACTGGCTCCAGACCCATTTTTAGCCTGACATCAAGCAAAGAGGGATTTTGGTTATTTTAACATCTGCTACACACGCATTTAAAACAATAACGTGTGACCTGAAAATGATTTGCTCAGTTTTTGAAAACGACAAAAGCCTTGAGACATCACTTGCCTTTGATTCAAATCCAGAAACTGTTTTGCTTTCATGCCGGCAACCGTTTCATCATGTCAGGGGTAGGTGTCACCTTTTTTTCATAGAGTGGATATCTTGTTTTGCAAGGAACCTTCTGTGTATGTAGGTCAGAGCGAGCAGCGAGCTTGTAGATCAGCGCTCACAATGACATCCATCTCGACCATCTGTGGCCTACGACAGACAGAGACACAGAGATTTTTGTAGCGTGTGTTTTTGTCCTGCAGACACTCATCTATGTATACAAACCACACATTGTATCTAAACCTGTTATACTAATTTACTTTAGTGAGTTATAACTAATGTCGCTGCTCCTCAGTAAGTCAGATCACAGTGGGTAGCAACTTTTTATGTAGAGCGCAATGATGAAACAGTGTGTCATACAGAGAGACAGCTTAAAAACCAGTAGGAGGGCTTCTATCCAAATCCAAAAGTCTTCTGTGTTGCACAGCAGAGTCTGTGTCTGATTTAATGGTTTAAAGAAGGGAGAGAAAAAAAATAGAGAAAATGCAGCTGATCCACTGATGTTGCTATAACGTCCTTGCAATGAGTGATACACAAACACACACACACACACACACACACACACACACACACACACACACACACACACACACACACACACACACACACACACACACACACACACACACACACACACACACACATCCTTGTTTTTCCAAACTGAAGAAAAACTTCTGCGGCTGAACCATCACCAGGACTGTAAGTCTAAAGACTGCTAATCTGTTGATGTAGATGATAAAGGGTTTGCCATCCCTCATTAGATGATGATGTCAATCATTCAAAAGCTCGCACAGTTTACATGGCCCACAAATTACAGGGCATGATTGTGCCCGATCACGGTGAGTACAGGAGACGATGGAATCGGGTTTGATGTCTTGGCTGTTGCTGTCAAACATGGCAGAATACTAAATCCAACTAGAGATGTTGTGTTTGTTGCTGTCTGTGGAAGAAATCGAGTAAAGGAACAAAACATGATGGGAAATGCAATGTCATATTACATGCTATACATTATACAATATGTACTTCTGTATATTGTCCTATGAACTGGGTGACATTTCACTGCTAAGTTACGAATGCCATTGTGTTTGGTCGAAGACCTAAGCATGAAAAACGAACAAGAAATAATGCAATATATACAATTTCAGTAATAACTGATACTGCGACTTTGCAGTTTGGCACTAAAACTGAGTGATTAGTTGTCATGCGACGTACATTGAGTATGTTATGTAAACTAACTTGCATATACTCGTTAAAATATGTTGACGATCTTTGTTTCCACTCTCCCTGATGAAAGTCCTGTCTTTGACTCATCCGGTCACCCTGATCTCCTTCCTGCGCAAACTTTGCCACTTTCTATGCTTCGTCACCTGACTTCCTCCTTTTGTGCTGAAACACCACTACACAGGCATCTAGAAAAAAAAACCCGCTCCACTTCAATGTCATCGCATTTAGCCATCCCGCCGGTCAATGATCGATCCACCCGTCAGTGGCTGACCAAACCATAATGCGGAAAGGGTTCCCAGACTATAATCACAACCAAGAAAACGAAAGACTTTTGGAAAAACTGTGAGAAATAGTCTCGTAACATCAGGCAAGACTATCACTCGCCTGTAAACAACTTTTAACAGAAGACATCGGTTGCCAACTAGATGCATGAACTATAAAAGACACAAGCAGTAATAGTAATAGTAAAGGACTTGTCATCTTTCCAGTGTGAACACACAATACATTCAAAATCTGTTGTGAATTAATAAGTACTATGGAACGGGGACACGGCTATGTACAGTATATAAATGCAGCTAATCACATGATATTGATGATGCTGGGAGTTTGCTTGTTAAGAACTGCTCATAGGCCGGTTGAGCAGCTGCAGAAACTAACACCTTTCTGATACTTGATTAGACTGCTGTCACTAACTGGCTCAAAGGATGTGATGAGTAGAGATTCCTCTCAAGATATTTACTTGAATCAAATGCGAATTAATAAAACTTAACCTAACACGAAACAACAGTGGAAGTTGTGTGAAAGTCAGTAATATCAACCATGCAAGCAGTGCATAGACGTGTGTGCACGAGTTGTTGAAAGTTCAAGGTGTATATACGTCCAAGAAAGTTGATGGAGGAGGAGATGGATTTAAGGAGAGACAGCTAGAACATGAGCCAGCTTTTATAGCCTGGAAGTTCAGTGGTATAATGCATCAGTCAATTGCCCTCTGAGGTAGACAAGGACATCCTCCAAGATAGTGGCAGGAGGCACATCACACTGGCTTTTTCTGCAACTCTCCGAAACAGACAATCCAACATTCACATCCACTCAGTGAGTGATTGGTCAGCTGTGTGGATTTGAGAAAGGAGCCAAGGATTTAACTTTTTTTTTTTTTTTTTACTATTCCCTCTTTTTTTTTATATTCTATTTTTTCATGTTCATGTGCAACTCCATGAAAGTTATCCAGGAGAGATGTGCACTGTTGACCCTATATGAAATGATTCTCATGTTTAAGCATAACCCAACCCTCTGTCCTCTGTTCTCAGAGGCTGCTGGCTTTGCATGAACGCAGAGCTGCATACTTTTGTAGATGCCTCAACAACAACAACAAAAAATCACTGCAAGACTAGAAGCTTTTAGATCTCGGCTCCAAATATGAGCACTCTCTCGCGTCTTAATTATGAACTACAGCATGTCTACTTGAAAATAAAGAAAAGTGGAGCAGTCTTGTTAAGTTCAGCAATCCAAAATGACTTTTTTTGTATTTAATGATGTGGATTTTCTGCAAAGCAGTGCCAGAGGTTTGAGGAGGAATTATCAAAATTTTGAAGAAATATTTCACTTTACACAGAAGTAGCCGATTTTTCAACTGCTGTACTTTGTTCTGGTTGTGACAGCTAAAAATACTGCAATCTCAACACTGACACAGAGCTGATATTCAAGTCAGAGATAATGAAGAATAACTAATGTTGTGAAATGTCTTCGCCTGAGAGCCTATCTATCAAGCAGACAGACTGTCATTGCAATGTGAAAAAGCTGAATATGGGAGATGTAATATAGAACAACAACAACAAAAAATCTCCTTTCTTTCTATAATTTCACAAAGAGCCTGAGAGCTCTTGATCCAATTTTGTCCCTGTCTGATAGAATAAGACGATAGACAACTGTGTCCCAGTCCTCAAGAAGAGACGCCTTAGTCCCCTGCAGCCCTGGCTCCACTTGGATAGGTATAAATAGAGCCTTGCAGCACCTCCTCTCTTAAATCATTCTCATCTCACTTAGTATTCTCCTTACTCCTCTCCTCCTCCTACTCTTCTCGGTCTCATTTTCTTGCGTCAATCCCCCTCTACTGCTCTGATGGTTTAGCATTTGGCAAAGTTGAGCAGTAATTGTCCTTTGAGGGATGATGTCGGGCAATCATGGCAGGTTATTTAATGTCATTTGTGTGGGGAACCTGGTGGAGCAAAGTTGGCTTTTGAGTGACAGATGTGTAGAAGTAAAGCTGTTGAAATGGAACAGAGTTGTTGACAAAGTTTGGTGGAAAAGAGAAATGTAGTCTCGTAAAGTATAGATGTAAATTTATGAGCACGAATGGCAGTTTCACCTCATTAGCATGTCTCCCTCCCATCTTTCCTCTGCTCCTGCATTTACATCTATTTATGCATCAAGGCGAGATTGAAATTTATCAAGGTGCTCGGCCATGTTAGTGTAGGCCTCATGGATCCAAATTTTAAGGGGGGTGGGGGGGTGTACTCTTTGAAGCGTCGGGGCCAGGAAGTGATGGGGAAGTTTGAGAGAGGGAGGGAGAGATGGCAGACACTTTGATGTGCAGAAATAGATAACATTAAAGGCCCACTGACAAAAACACACTTTCTGGCCACAACTTGGATAATGAAGCGAGATCGTTGGAGAGGATTTTTATTCCAGAATGATCTGGGATAGGATTTGGGAAAATGTAGGCCTACTGTGTACATGAGGACAATGAAATTCTTTCAGCCAGGTTTTTTTTTTTTTAATTTTAAATTTTTTTGAAAAATTACCTATCTTGTTTTAGGATGAATGCCAGCACAGTTTCATGGTTTCATATTTAAGTTGATAGTCAACTTGTATTGTATCCTCGCATGTTTTCTGTCTCTCCTACTGTTCGCAATGGCACCTCATCAATAACTGTGCTCATTAAGGTGCGTCACATGGCTCGCCCTGTTATAGACTACTGTAGCCAGAATATTGAAAAATCAGTTTCAGAGGCTTAAATCCTTCCCCCACATGCAGTAATGTCTATTTTCTGAGCGAGGATGTTCACTGGTATCAACAAACAGCTCGTAAGAGTGAGCTTTCAAAAAAGTTGGGATGCTATGTAAAATGTAAAAAAAACAAAACATTTTCAGTTTGATGGCAGCAACAAGTTTCAAAAAAGTTATTAAAAAATATCTGGGTATTTGCTGCACTGGCAGTGGCTGAACCCTGTGTAGGGTTTTTATCAGTATATGTTTATATGATTGTACAATATTTCTATGATATTACAGATCGTACTGACACAGAGAAATTATGTTTTTTAAAACAAAATTTATATTTCTATTCCCAGTTTCCCAGTGGAGATCACTGAAGATTGTACTCGTGTCATTAAAAACTTTGTTCTTCTGTTTTGAGCTCCTTTACTCCTTTTTTTTCTTTCTTTTTTTCTTTCATATTAGAATATTTATTTATGAAACTAATTTATTTGTGTCTTGGAGCAGTTTGAACTTTTTTTTAAATTTTTTTATTTTTTTTTATCTGAAGAGCCTTGTTTGCACCTCAGCTCTTATATCACCCGACAGCTGTCACTCTCATCCCAGAGGATGATTTGATTCATGTCTGTCTGCTTTGCACTAAACAGGCAAAGGCCTAAGGATTGTTTTTCTTTTACACTGTTGTGTTTCTTAAACTAACTCCCGGTCCCTAAAATGGGTCATTGATCTGATTCTGTTGGGCCTACATATGACAAGAGCATTAATATATTTTAATGAGCTGCAATCCCTAGACAGCATCATAATTATTTTGTTTCACTTGCGGGCTTAAAAGATTAAAATATTGTTCAGTTTTCTGGATAAGAAAATACGTCTGTGTTTTGTTCTTGGCCCCAAAATATGTTTCAGGTTCAACGACAGTGAGAAAAAGACTTGAAGGACCAGAGAAGGAAATAAATGTGCATTGAGGTATTCACTAAGTAATAATAAAAGTTTTCTAATATGAATATATCCTACCAATCACCTCCTCTCCAGGTGAGTAGCTGAAGCAGTGTCTTTAAGCTGTGTCTGAGCTGACAGCTGAAATGATGAGGCTGGATCATGAGGGGGTTGCATGCTGGGTGGTTTTCTGACTGATGGGTGTAATAAATCATAACAACAATAATGTCTGCCTGGAATACTGACAGGAAATCACTGAAATGCTATAGCAGAGGTTCAAAACATGGCATTACCCCAACTTTGAATATTGTTGAGTTCATATTGTTGACTCAATAAGACAATGGCTGGGCAGTGATTCTTTTTTCACTTTAAAATCCATTTGTCATTTCTTCAGAAATATAATATTACCTGATCATTTTCTGTATCAACCTTTTTTTCTGCCCAGGCAGAGCTGGTAAAAGTAAATCCTTGATAGCTTGTCAGTGCCTAACATGGCGGATATAGACCAGCAAACTTATCTAACACTGACACCCGACACGGGATAGTTAGAGTGTCCTGCTCACCTGACCTGCCATCTTTGGACTGGATTAAAATCAATCAGAAACCAAATTACTACAATACATGTCCTTGCTGTGAGATGAAAGCTGCTATAATAAACACAGTCATAATTTTACTAGAGATTAGGAGGGCCGCGGAGAGTGCAGTTTTCCACCAAAGCCAACAGTCCACTCCTCTGATTGTAGCGATGCAACAATTTGACTATTTCTGGTTCTCCCTTTTGAAACCCACTTTTCCCCCTCGAGTGCTCCACAACGACTGCTTGCTATATTAACTTTGAATAATTACACGTGTATCCCAGAGGATTACTGGTACTCTTGAATGTGGATTTTGATATGGAGTCATCATATTTCTAGAATGGCCTATGTTTTGTCACGACTGAACTTTACTGCCATCCCCTGGATTTCATAATGTGTGACGTTTAGTTGGCTAAAGGCTCTGTCTCGAAATGTTAATGAAAGTCAAACATAGTTTGTGATCCACCCCGTGAATAAGATCTGCTCCAAAGTTGAATGAGTTCTTTCTTGGCCAAAGCTACATCCTTCCATCAAGTTTGATCAAAATTGGTGTCGTAGTTTTGTTCTATAATCCTACTGACAAACAAATACACCCCACCAAAAACATAACCCCTGCTATTAACAAGGCAGAAAAAAAAAAAAATCATCAAATCCTCCAGACAAGCACAGCCCCCACCATCTCTCTCTGCTGAGAGTCAATAAGACTAATGAGTTAGCAAATATAAAGTTTATCTGCACATTCAGTCGAAGTTGTAATTGTCGCCACCTCGCGAATGTCCAACTTTCACTCTTTATTTAGCTCTAGTTTAACAAAAACTCTCTTGGTCCTTTGCTTTAGCGAAGGCTCACCTGCTCGTCAGTACCTTTTATCTGTCTCCTGTTTGATGTTGAGCAAGTAGCTTTCAGTTGCTTTGTCAAAGCTTTCTTGCTCGAAACTGTTGGCTGTGATGGCCCATGATTTCAATAAGGTTTGTATTGTCAGGTATTTTTGATTACCAGCAAAGGTTGTTATGGTACATATTTTTATTTTATTTTAAAGTGAATCTCTGAAATTAGCAGCCATTTTGGAAATGGTGAAATATTTTTGCATTTCAAGATACAGTGTGTTAGTGGGTGGGTTGTAGAGTAGCCATTTTGCATGTGTGCTGTATTGTGTGGTTTGACTCACCTTAGCTTTGCTGTGAGCAGGTACATTTTAGTGCAGTTTTGGTTTGGTTCAAATTTGCTTCGTGTGTAGTGGTGGTTCATTTATAATTTGCCAGCATTTCGTGTTTTCTCTTTTTATACTTAACACTAACCTGCAAAATAGTGCAGTCTGGCCCTACGTGGTTTCTTTTATTTGTTTATGTATTGTGGATTTAAATAATGTATTAAATCATACAATCCATCCCTCCTTAATTAAGACCTGCATTTGAGACTCCCTTGCTGCCACCTAGTTGGATGGAGATAAGCCGTTTATTTTCTGCATTGTCGTTAAAATCAATATTTCTGGTGTAGCAGTCTCTGAGTCTGATGTATTGAGTATCCCCTGGTTACCTTAAGAGGCAAGACATGCAGACTTGATCGATATATAATTAATATGTCAGCACCAACGATGCCATTTTATAGACTTCCAAAGTAAGTAAACATGTTTTTCACAGGTTTTGAAATTAACACCAGCCACCAGCCAGGTCCTAAAATATTCACAGTAGCTGTGACTCATGAAGTCATCCACTTTCATTCGACACTCAGGGACTTTACTCAGCTGTTTTTTTCATCAGTTTCTTGTTTTATGAAAAGGCGCAGAGATTAGACTCGCTTTCAGAAATGTTGATCCTCTTGCTGCCAGTGCCTGCGCACAAAACTGCCACTTTTCTGCCAAGGATAGAAATGTTTGACTCAGTGTGGCATCATGATGTGACAATTAAATAAAAAGCCTGGTCACCATCACATATTTTAGCTGTCTACAAGAAAATCTATTTACCTCGGCTCCATAATTGTGTTTATGTTTCTTATATATGCATTTGGAGATACTGCTTGCTTGCAGTTGTCACAGGGCCCCCATGTTTATGTATATTTTGATACAAAAAAAAGTAAAGTCCAGCTTCCCTCTTTTTGTGCAGACCGTTTGGTAGAACTGCATTCACTAGTACGTCGAAAGCTCTTGTGTCTTCATCGCCTGCTGTCTGAACCACCTCCTTGGTTTAGTGCTTCCTTACTGTTTGGTTTATTCATTTGTTTTTATGTCTCATTCGGTCTGCTACTCCTCAGCTGTATTCCCTCATTCACTCTGCTCATAAAGCATAAAGCGCAACCTTTTCCTGGGACTTACTGTCAGGATTTGAGACACTAACTCAGAAGAATCATGCGCTGCACATTTTTCACGTGATTAGAACAGCTAATTACGTGCCAGCGACATTTTTCACAGTTTTTTTTGTTTTTTTTAACGTATTTACTTCATTTGTGGCTCGTTTTATTCTGTAGACATTATATTAAATCACGTCCAGGGGCTTAAAGCTCATGAGAAGAGACTGCAGAAAACACCGTGGGGGAAAATGACTCTATTGAGGGATGATTTCCAAGTATTATTTTGGCACTATCATGAATTAAATATGTTGTTTTAGCTGAATTGCGGGTGCTCATTATGCACTGCACATTCGAGATAAAAATTACTGCTGGCTATATGAAAGTTTAATTTGGTTGATCTAGCTAATTGCTGTGTGATTGATTATATAATTACAGAGTGTTTGTTCCCTGGCTGTTATAATCACATGCTGTAGTTCTGGTTGGAAGTCCCAAATTGCGATGATGCAGTGTGTTTTCACAGCTGTCGATATGTGGAGAAGAACAGTGTGTTTTTGGTGTTAGGTACATGGCCTGTATGCTTCAGGGTTATATTTTCTCTTTAGCCTTGTGTTTTCTTGATATTTCTTCTGCTCCTCTGAGATTACACAAAGCAGAGAGATGCTCTAGTTTCTCTCTGTAGCTTTGAATTCACCAAACAGTGAATGCTTGACGAATCCATCTTCCTAAAAAGAAGACGGATCCAAATCAGACGTCTTGATTTTTATCTACGTCTCTCATTGGTAAAAAAAACAACAACAACAACATGATATACTACTGTAGGCACATTACATTAAGTTTCCTGCTTATAGTGCTGCGGGTCAGATTGCAGTGAGAACAAATGTGTCCACTGAGATCCTCATCCTGCTATTTGTGAGAAAATGTCATGAGCGAGCGATGAAGGAAATGCTATCTGTATCTATTGTCCCTCCACAGTGGGGGTTGCTGTCACTCTGACTGAAGGAGGTAAAGCAATGATAAACAGCCCAGACGAGGAAGTAAGTGGATTAGAACAGGGATCGTCTCTCTGCAGCATGATGGGACCCTTTGGGCAAATATTGAGACTGTGCGTGTGCAGGGAACAAGTGCGGTGGGGGTGTGAAAGTACACTCACTCGCAGTATTGTGTGTAGTATAATGTTCTAATTGCTCTCATGTTACCTAGCTACCCTTGCTATAGCAACATGTCTTGATTGTTAATAAAGGAGCTGTAGAAAAATTTCAGGCCAGCCTGCTGAGTCACCAGCTTATCATTGTTTCACACACGTGTTTTTTTCATGTGATTGTGTGTGTGCTAATAGCTGGGTCAACTGCCTTTTGGCCACTGATTGTGTGGTACAAAGAATAATACTAATAATGCTGTGTTTCTCTTTTTTAATTAAAAAATAAAATATAAGAATCTGTCTCATCAATTCTTTCTGAATGGTTCCTGATTGTAAAACTCCGCTGGAATGTTTCTTCACATGTATGTTTCTGTTCTGTTTTCATGTGATTATCTGAATAATCTGCCCATTAAAGTGAACCCCTCCGTATTTATTTCTGACCACTCAAAAGACTCACTTAAATAGCATGTGATCAATAAACGCATTAAATGGAGCGCTCAATTAACTGCTGGCGGCTCAAGCTACGTCAGATGTGGAGACTCACATGAGCTCACTGACCCCTGTTTAGTAAAATGAAATGTTAAAAGCACGAATTGAAGCAAACATTTAACATGTTTTAAATCATCATTATTATTTTTGCTACAGCAGCCTCTGCTTGAATTCAAGCTAAAAGGGAACTGGAAAGGGAATAGAAAGACAGAATTTTTCCAACATTTCGACTTTCAAGGTGTCTCTACCTCCCCTTTGCCTTCAGTTGAATGAACACTATTCACCTCCTTTATAGGAAATGTTTCCCATTCTGCCACAACAGCAGGTGAGGCAGTCCCAAAGGCATTGGATGGGGGTGGATGAAAACAAACAAACAAACAAAATGAAAATATCTTCCCTTATTGTGTATGAGGACACTATCATGCCGAAACAAGAGAGGAACTTTCCCAAAGTGTTGCCACAAAGTTGGAAGTTTAAATAGTATGCTGTAGCATCAGGATTTTCCTCAAGCACAGTTACGCAAATGTATGTCTCCCCCTCTCTAACATGAAATGTGCACAGCTGTGATAAAATAACTGACCATCATCTGTTTTATTGGGTAGTACAGATTTGTAAATCCTCAGAACTCCAGCTAATGGTTGTTCTTAAGAATTGCTTGAAGGCTTACTTACTACTCACTCATCTTCAGGCGACAAACAGAACTGATATTCTGAAATCTTAGTTAGCAGCTTTTATGCAACATCAGTTTGCAGCATCGGTAGCAGAAAAATCATCCTACTGCTTATTTGTTTTTCCACAGTGCATCACCTTTTCAAATAACATCTATTGCCACCTTCCTTGTAAGCCGCAATACAATTCAGCTCAGCCGCTGGACAGTGATATAACAGATTTAATAAATGTTACAAAAGTGCTCGTTCTGAGTAGAGAGACTCTCTTTTTACTCTCTCGGAGGTCAGAGGGCAGCTTCAGATCTGCTTTACTTTAATGACTTGCTCAAGGACACTTGTAACAGGCTTTCTGTCTGAGCTTCTAATTAATTACCCAACTCTGTAATGAATTGATTGACTTGTTAATGCTTTAAACACTCAAACAGCAGCACTTTACCATCCATCATGTAAGCCATCATATAGTTTTTTTTTTTTTTTTTAGTATTTATGGGTCCATAATTTCCTTAATGATTTCTTGGAAAGAAATTGGAAAGATTTTTTTAAGGAAAAGTTTTTAATCAAGAAAATATTCCCTCATTCTTAATTTACAGCTGATTTTTCTGCTTCCTTGTCCCATTTTTTTTTAGTAATACAACGTGCTTTACTTTGACTGAAAGAGTTACCGAATTGTTAATTTTTATATGTGCCACATGAAGGCAATGAAAAGCTGAACTTCAGCCCAGTTATTGAAGGTGTATAGATGTCTGCTACTGCGTCAAAACCGGCTTTATCTCAAACGTGCACTTTGTCACGTCTTCCTCATTAACCTATAGCTCAATGACACAGCACATAAAAGTCTGTTGGCTGCATCATCGCCGCATAAACATTTCCTTTCTCGTCAGGGTGTCAGTAAAGTGGTTAATAAATGAAGCACTCCCTCACCATCCTAACATCTTTGCTGATTATCAGAGGACGTCAGGTTGTTGGATGCACAGATATACTGGTTTGTTTGGTCTGTCTCTCACACTCAGCGTTTCAGGTGCCGCTGAACTTAAAAGACTTTCACTTCAACTATGGAAAAAGCTTTCACCGTATATACTAAATCAGCAGATTTAGTGGGCCATTTGTGTGTATATACCTTCTTTAATTATAGATGTGTTGCCAGTGTGGAGACTGAGATGTAATACAGCGGGCATGTTCTCTGGCTAAATTGAATTATTCATCATATTTACGTAGTGATGTTCTAAATGCTCACTTTCTCTCACTACTTTACTGATTTTATGGTTTCATGCTGCAGCTTCACCTCTGTAAATCCAGTCCAATTCAAACACAATCAACAGAAATGCACGATAAATGTGAAAATGTGAAAATGTGTCTCCCCACCGCAGTGTGAAGAACGTATCTCTGAGTGTGTGAGTGTTTCGCGTGTCTACAGAAACAGACTCATTCAGCCCCTCCACTGGGTTAAATTGATGAGTCCATTGCTTAAGTAGCGTCGCTGTTTCCCCTCCATCCTGCCATATTGATCCTTCCTCCCAAGGGTGACCATCTCAAATTAACAAATAGATCACAGCACCTTGCAAAGCAATTAATTTGGCCTCGGATGATCCCTTTGTTCTGTGGGAATATAGATAAAGGGACTAATGTGGGTTATTATCAGCTGCTAAGAAGGAATTGATTCACATGGCCAGAGCCCAGGGCATATGATCTGTTTGGTCCGGGAGAACAACATGCGAAATGATGCAGGGAGATAGGCCTAAATTAACGAATACTAATAGCAACAAGGGGTGGTGCCATGTGCACTGTGCAGTAATGTGGTTATAAGTCACTCGTCCTGAAAAGAGATTTAATTAATTAGTGACATTGTGAATCTCTTACAGACCTAAATGACAGGTTAATAAATCCTATTAATCAGATATAATTGAACTGAGATTAGCAACAACAACCAGTGGTAAAATACGGACTCCAGGGCTGCAGCAAACAATCACTTTTATATCAGTTAGTATAAGAACGTTATCTTGAAAAAAATCAGTCATGTTGTCTATGAAATTTCAGAGCACATCTTCAAATTACTTATTCAAAACCTGACGTTACATTTAAAGTAATACTGTAGAGAACACAAAAGCAGCAGACCTTCACAGCTGAGCTGCTGGGGACAGTAAATATAATTTTGTTTGATAAAGGACTACCGGTAATTAGAAAATATGGCCCATTAATATTCTAGCAAAGCTGTTTCAGTGACATCAAAATCCCACAGTAATCAATGCAAGCAAATATATACACTCTGTGACCACTTTCTGTAGGGCACCTGTCACATCAAAAGCATCCCCAGTATCAAAGCTGAGCCACAAGTTCTACCTTTACAAAGATAAGGTTGAGTGTTTGGCACCGTCAAAGAGAGATTACTCTATTGTCATTGAGGTTGTAGTCTGCTGTGTTCTTGACCTCCAGTGCTTTATAATGAAAAGTGTTTCTAATATTTTGCCCAGCACATTTACAAACAAAAAAACAACAACATTTGAATAGAAGAAACACAGACAGTCCAATACAACACCATCATTACCTACAACCTTGGAAAGCTTTAGCAAGAAGGTTTATTTTACGATGCAGATTTGAATTTATACGTATTGTCCAGCCCTGTTATTAGTCCTGTTGTGTCCTCTTTGTGCTTTGTTAGAGCAGATTTTTTTTTTTACTGCCTGAACAGAGACTATTAAGATGGGAGAGAAATCCGGAGTGACACATGGAAAAGGTCATGAGCTGGACTCTAATGCTTCCTGTAGGCCAGACGAGCCAGCGCTGTTGTTCTCTAAAGGTTGATAAACTCAATCCTTGGTGCAGTTAAAGTGGAGATAAGAGCAGCGCACTGTGTGAGGACTGCAGAGTGGCTCGCTGGGACTGTTGGGACTGCTGAGCTTCAGAGCAGAGGAAGTTTGAAAGAGGCATCACGAGTGAAAACCTGAGAGAGATTAGCACTAATGAGCTGTGACTTGGTCACGGAGAGAGCAGACTCGTAATGATGCTTTGTTGATGCTGCTTCTCTCTGTGTTTCTGTACATTCACACGCTCGCATCTATATATACCTGGGGGATTCAGGGCGAGCATGATTACCATGCCTCTATTGACCCTCTCTCCAGCCCGGGTTTTTGTGTTTCTCCCGGCTTTATTAGAACTGTGTCTGAACACATTAAAAATCAGACAGCTGGGGCTGCAGATACCTGAGGTTGTTTCAGTAAATAATTTTTTTTTTTTTAAAAAGAGGCAGCAGGATTATAGACATTCTTCAGCTTAAGCAGGCTTTGAAAGCCAGGCAATAGCAACACTGTGTCAGGCAGTAAGCTTGGGAAGCTTGGCTTTGTCCTCTTTCACCTTCAACATCCATACCCGAATGTTTTCTCCAAATATGATCAATTATTGATGGGGGAAACCAGCATGAAGGAGGCTGTCAGACTGCATTTCTCTCATTGCCGCATGATGGGAGAAACCTTATTTGGGGACAAGTGTGTGTGAAGCTATATGTGCCTCCCTACTGTGAGAGGAGAAAATGGAAGGAGAGAGGAAGAAATGCAGTCATATCACAATTTATTAGAAACACAGAGTGGAAGTGTAATAAAAGACGAGCGCAGAGCAGAGCCGAGGCTGTGAATGGGGAGGCTGAGTCAGAGAGCAATAAAAGAAGTAGCTGAGCAGCGTGAGGGAGGGGAGCGACCGCTGCTAGTTCGGACTACTTGTACACTTTCTTTTTCGCCAGCGTTTTAACGACCTGTTCCATGAGCTCATATACAGCTGACATTTTGAGCCTTCACTGTAAGAATTGACAACAAGTGGCGTCCAGGCAGCGTAGAGGAGAGCGGGATAGGCGGGATGACATGTGAAAACAGTTAGATAATAATGTTTTTGTTGTTTTGTTGTTGCTTCCTCCTGTGGGTTCTTTTTTTAATTTATTTTCTTTTGTTTATTTTCTCCATTATCTCAGTTTTTCACAGACCCCTGTGCCAGCAGCCCCTGTCTCCATGGAAACTGCAGCCGGAGCGATGGCGGGGAGGAGGGGGAGCCAGCCTACACCTGTGAGTGCACCGAAGGCTACGAGGGGGAGAGGTGTGATCAGATCCTCTTGGACCTGCCGGCCGCCGACTGGGACCCGGCTACCCCCTCCGCTCCTGAGCTGGCCACCCCCGTCGCCTCCACGACCACAGCCGCCACTCAGCCCCCGCAACCAACCACTGTCCCCTCCACCACAACACCGCCATCTCCCACCCTGCAGCCATGGCAACCCAAACCCGGGCAGAGGCTGCTGGTCGCGCCGTGGGAGGCAGACAGAGTGAGATAACTTAAACATGAAGTTCAAGCTTCCTGCAGGTTTGTCTTAAAATGTGTAAAGAATTCATGCTGTGTGTTGTTGTGTGTGTGTGTGTGTGTGTGTGTGTGTGTGTGTGTGTGTGTGTGTGTGTGTGTGTGTGTGTGTGTGTGTGTGTGTGTGTGTGTGTGTTTCAGGTGACGGAGGGTTTGCACTGTGTGAGTCCCGAGCTTTGTGAGCTGACATCAGGAACTTTGACTCTGTCTTTGGAGGTGCCTGAAGAGACAGCTGTAAAGTAAGAGTACCACCAAGTACCTTTTATAAGTGACTGATATCTCCTCGAAAGCAGTGTCAGAATAACCAGCTAGACGGCTGCCGGACCAAATCTCGCTGTGGACCTCCGTTCAATTTGAAGGCAGTTTCCCACTCTGCCCGGTTGGTTGTCCAGACTTGGCCTTAAAGCAATAGTCCAATACAAAATGTATTTTTTTGAGTATAAAACAGTCACTGGCTGTTTGCTTGAAAAGTGCCTATGGCAAGTCTTCAGATTCACAGTAGTTCCAATGGATTCCAATGAAGACCCAGCATCAGTCTGCACAAAGTGAATGTTTTATACTTAATGGCAAAACAGAAGCGTTGGCGCGCACACACACACACACACACACACACACACACACACACACACACACACACACACACACACACACACACACACACACACACACACACACACACACACACACACACACACACACACACACACACACACACACACACACACACACACACACACAGGTGTTTCCAGTTCTGCCGGATTAGATCACCTGTCTGGACTGTGTGTATGTGTAAAGACGATGCACACTCTGTCTCACTGTGGTGCTTTTTTCCTTGTTGGGATTAAAAAAAAAAAATCACACCTTTACCATTGAGTGTTCTCGTAAAAATGAATGTGACACCGAATGAGAATCTTGTGTTTGTTGACCTCCCGAGGAGGGTTTTTTACTTTATGGTGAATTCATGGAGTGTTGGTCGAATGGGAGGAACAGCAAACCTCCGGATACTACGATTTGGCCTTTAGTATTAAATATACATTCAATATTTGCAGTCGTTTATTAACCATTTAGTTAATTGCCAGCCACAGGGGCTTTGCTGCCATTTTGCCACGTTTGTTTAGACTTTTTTATGCTTTTTTTATTCGGTGGGAGATATTTTAGCTATCAGAAATTCGTGATACCTCCAAGGCCTTTAATGACAACTAGGGAACTTTTCCATTGTCAGCTTCTAATAATTAAGGAACTGAACGATATGACATAAACATGGCATCACCTCACTGATGTAGAAATGCACTCAAAAAGTGGTCAGTATACTCAGGTGTGGTTAGAGGAGCGTGGCTGTTGTGAAAACTTTAAACTTGTGGAGTGGTTTTCAGCTTGTTAAGTAAGGACACAAACTCTCAGAACTTAAAAACGACCTCAACAAAATCTGTCCTGCTTTGGACCATAATCAGCAAGAATAACAATGGGGCACACTGTACTGTGTATTGCTTTAATAATTATCATAAAGAAAACATTGGAATAGAATCTACTTTGTACAACATTTTATCTGCATGCTTACCATGCAGCAGCTTTTGTTGGAAACATAACACAACACGTAGCTTTTACAGATAATAACCTCATTTGAATCTTCTCATGACCCACATCTGGAACATGAGACACTGTATTACATGATGTGCTCCATCTTCTCAAAGCTTGTTTGCTCTTAAACAGTATAACAATTACTCTGTAAATAAGGGTCAGTGGATAATGCAGAAGAAATGGTCAAGGTGAAAGTTGGACGCCCTTGACTTTGCTCCTCATTATAGATGGTAGGTACGTTTCAGGGGCTTAATGATGATCGCTGGCTGGGTGCTACGAGCTGCGAGTTAATCAACTGCTGCTGCTTTGTTTTCAAACTGTATAATTACACACAACACCTGAACGTTCACCCGGACGCAGGCGGTGAAGGACACTCAATCAAACTCACATGCAAGACTTGGAAATGAAGCAGTGATCCAAAATTTACACCGATTTAAAGACGCTCATAGAAATATGATGAAGCTCTGTATCCCACAGAGTGAGAGTTACTCTGTGCACACTGATGAGAATATTAACTCTTTCATGTCTATGCTTTGAACTAACAATGCATTTAGTTAATGATATCTGACATTCCACTAAATCAGCTTTAATGAAACTAAAAAAAAACCAGATGAAAACCAACAAAATCAAATTAAACAAAGCCTTATCGAATGTAGGCCATTTACAGAACCGTGCCTCAAATATAACACGGCTCATTTGAACTTGAAGTAACAGTAGTTCCCCAGATATCTGAGCTCCTTATGTCCTGCCTCAGGCTGAAGCAAAGAAAAACTCATTTCAGCTACGAGTAGCCATGTCCACCATCTTATTATTTCGGTCACTGCGCAGAGCTTCACCTCCAGGCTCAGCTCTCTCTATACTGCAGCAGCCGTCATGTTGATCCACCTGTGATGCTCCAACTTTTCCTCAGTCTTGAACTTGACCTTAAAATATATCCTCCAATGTGTCTGGCCATCTTTTTTCATTTTTTATATTTTTTATACTGACTTACATAAGCAGCAGTCAGTACTCAGAAACACTTTTACTATTTGTAAGATTCATTGATTACTATCTCATGTCTTTTATACAGGCATGTTTGTCACTGGTATTTGACCTTGTGATAACAAGAAGCTTGTCGCTAACACCTACCGTGTGCTAATTGCTTAAAACCTAAAACACACTTTATCCATGCACACATCACACATCTGATATTTTTAATCTAGATTTTCTCTGGAAAGCACTAAAAGCTACGTCTCTTTGTACGAAACATACTGTTGAGGTAATAATAATAATTATTTCTCTTGTAAGTTGCAAGCACTCATTTAAACAGATGCACCATGGCAAGGGTTGAGAGGATAATCACAGACTGCGTTATTTGTTTTTGTTCATGTGGGAATGATTATTTCAGGTGTGGGAGTGAGGTTGGAGGGAAGCTCGACAGCATTTAACCACGACCAGCCTCATTGAAGCTGTTGAATGTCGCTCTTACAGCCCTATTCGACAGATTTGACTCTGCCCAGCTGTCTGTCTTTCATGAGGACTCGCCGTTTGGTTATCCAGCTCAGCTCAGCTTGGCTCGGGTTTTTACTGCCTCCTCAGCGAGCAGCTGTTGGAGTTTGGCATCTGCAGCATGCAAACATGAACTGCATTGTTCTTGTCACTTCGCCCAGAGGGACACTGAGGGGAAATATTTAAAGATAAAGTTGAGCTTCATCAAAATCCTCCTATTGGCAGCATGATCCTCGACCACGGCGGACCTCTGGATAGAGGGTTTATCCTCATTGTCAATGGTTTTGGTGGGGGTGAGAGATGGAGTGAGAAGTGAACCATGTAACGTTTGGCTTACTGGAAATGTTGATTGGAAAGTTCAGACAAACAATTTGTACTCCATATAGCCATGAGACGCGCTTAATAATATCTGTCCATAACATTTTCTGTCTCTTTTGTAGTCAGTCTGCTCTTTTCAATTTATCCAATATTAGCCGTATTTCAGGGTTATTTTATCAAATTATTCACCAAACTAAAGACCCTCAACATCCTTCAGACAACCTCAGAGTTGGTGCTAAAAGGAAGCTTATGCAGGTTTGAGAACAAACAGGAAGAGCCGTCATTTATTCATCAGTCCCCGGTACAAATGAGTGTCCTTGAGAACAAAGCTGTCAGCCTCATGGCTGCTGAGCTGGTGCTGACCACCATGTGTGTAGAATAGAGACTGGTATTTTACTTTCACTAAAATAATGATAAAAGATAGCGAGCTTTGCATATAAAATTAGCTCATTAATCTTATCTTTCAAGCTGATTTTGTTGACACTTTAATACTGTTTGATGTCTGGCAAGATGAATAAAGTCTTTCCTGCATGTACAAAATAAGAAAGGTTGCAGAATGTGCATTGGTCTTGTAATATTTTGTGCATTCAGTGTATTTCTTCTGGTATAATCCATTATTAACTCTGCACAGCTTCCAAACCTGCAGCACAAGCTGAAAGCGCAGCTGAGAACTGTCATCGATTAAAAGTGGATCATAGCAATGAGTAGAAACTTTTGTTTCAAACCAAACTGTAGACAAAGTCACAATCATGAATTTTTTCCCCCTGATTTTCCTTCCCCCCCCCCTTTTTTTTTTGTATCACCTTCCTTCCTCACTTTTCCTCTTTCCTCCAACCAGGGTGGTGGTGAATGTCAGTGGAGCTCCAGTGCTGTGGCGCGTGAACGAAGAGGGTTTCCTCCGGTCGTCCATTTTGAATGGTACCACCATGTGGTTCCTGCAGGCTGCTGATGGACTGGTGGTGCCAGACCACTTGCTGCCCCTGGGCCAGAACTACTTCCTCAGTAAGCTTACAGTCTCCTGAATTCATAAAGAATAGACTTGGCAAACTTTGAACTAAACATGAGCTTGTTAGACTCGTCACTTTGAGCATATTAGCATTCTGTTGTTAGCATTTAGCTGAAAGTCCCAAATGAATTGGCCTCGACTCCTTTCTGTCATTACATAGGGACATCAGGTGGCTCCTGAAAAAATAGCCACCCAAGAAATGAGTATTTACTAAAATACACTCAGAAACCTGTGATGTCTTAACCTCCATAAATAGTGCACAATTAAAGTATTGAGGTGTCTAATGGCTGGTTAATTAAGCTGTTCAAATCAGACCTGTTTTCACCAGATGAGTTCTACTAAAACTGGATGAAATGTACAGAGAAATGAACAGAAGTCTGCTTTCCTAATCCCTGGTTTTATCATTTAGTTTGTATGACAGCTCATCCAACAACCACACTAGGAATAGGAAACATTTTGGAAAAACCTCCAAGTACCTCATTTACAACCGAGCCAAAAACATCAGAGGATTAATGAATTTAAATAACGTGTAATTACCGCGTTTATTCTTGACATGTCACTTGGGAAAATAACACAACATTTGCATATATGAGTCAGAAAATTATATTTGGATATTGATATTCCATCTGTATATTAACACAGAGTTTCGCACACACTCCTAGAGTTGGTGAACATGTTGCCAAAAACGGTGGCGTAAGCCGCCTCGGATGCCGGAGGGGGTTAATTGGAGTCTCACTCTTTGACTGAAGGGCTGGCTGACCTCTGTGTGTGCGTTACATACCTGATGCTGTTCCAAAACACTTCCTGTCTGCTGACCTTGACATGTCTGCTAACTCTGTGGCTGCCACAGCTTCTGCTTTTCCAGAGAGAGAGAGAGAGAGGAAGAGAGAGAGAGAGAGACATGGGAAGATGACATTGGAGAGTTAAATCAGAGGGGAGAGAGGATAATGGAGGGTGGGAGAGAGGAAGAGATAGGAAGGGAGGAAGACGGGAAAGGAGAGATGGCAAGACTGAAAGGGATTAGAGGAAAGGACAGAGGGACTGAGGATGCAGACGGAGGGAAAAAAAAAGTGAAGGTCAAATTGTGAGAGAAGGATGAAGACACAAGTGGTTTATTTCATGTTTCTGTTGTCAGAAGTCAGACTTTATCGTAAATGAGCAAACTCGGATTTACAATCGATGTTAAGGCCTGACGGTGTGTGACCTTGTACGTGTCTGCATGCTGGGAGAAGCATCAGTGAGGACGTCGGATAGGCGACGTCCATCTACACGTGATGGAAATGCAATGATGTTTTGGACATGTGCTTTAGCAGTTGGAAAGCGCAACGACTGTGCAGGTCTAATATTTGATGTCATTGGGATGATAATCATTTGGTCACGGGTGACAGAGGAGCATGCGCAGTTCTGTCAGCGCTCCGATTGGCCGGGGGAGATGACGTCATCGCTCTCGTCATTGGTGAACTTGCAGTTCTCAGATGAGGCTCTAAAAAAATGCAGTTAATGTTCACTATGAAGCTATTTTTATCTTAGTGCCTGTGTAGCTTTCAGCTTTGATCGAACATACAGCAAGAGATGTGTTGAATTTATAGATCCGCAGAGAGACAGGACGCTCTATTTTAGTCACTATAATGAACTGCCTGCATTAATTATTAATTTTTTCTTTTGCAATGATAATATACTCTGTATGACAATGCTGACATGCTGATGTTTAGAAAGAATAATGTTTACCATGTTATTTTAGCCATTTGGCATGCTAATAGTACAGCTGGGGCTAATGGCACTGTCATAAATTAGCAGACATTCAGTCATTAAAGTAACGGACAAACTGAAACTAGATGATGGTGCTAGGGAAAAGTCAAGTGTGTATGATTCATCTTCTGGGGACCATGAATGTTTTTACAAATGGTCCAATAGTTGAGTTGGGCGGACTGACATCCCTACAGTCATGCTTCCAGCATGCTTTCTGTTCGTGGAGTCGCATTTTCTTTCCAAAGACATGATGATCGGGTATTTAATATAACTGCATGTACTGTGTTATTGAAATGAACCTTTGACATGAATAGTTTCTAAGGCCCTCAACTCTTCTGTGGTAGGTGTGGTGCGTGTGGGTGCTCCCACTGCCCCGGAGGTCACCCTGCGTCTCAACCTGACGGTGAAGGCGAGCAGCTGCGTGGAGCCCGGCAGCAGCTTCAGTGACCCTCAGTGCTCCGGCAAAGGCAAATGCATCACACAGCCCTCTGAGGTGAGAGGTCAGCTTTACGTGATCGAGGTGCAAATGCACAGGAGAAAATGCTGCAGCATCATTTGATGCTTCAATAGGAACTCATATGATCCTCTCCCCGGGTTTAGCTTATGAATCAAAGAAGAGTGCAGAGCAGTGCAAGCATGCAGTGTAACAAATGACGGCAGTGCACCATGATGAAAACGTGCTGTGGTTCATTATTATCCTCTTGCTGATAGTTAATTCATG
This sequence comes from Brachyistius frenatus, assembly GCF_029030835.1. Lineage (NCBI taxonomy): Eukaryota > Metazoa > Chordata > Actinopteri > Embiotocidae > Brachyistius > Brachyistius frenatus. Next base: position 7,461,848 of record NW_027210600.1, read on the forward strand.
TGGGTAGAAGAAGGAATCGTTGTACAGTATACCCACGAGTCCTCCTCTATCCAATCATTGAAGAGACATGTAGCGGTAGTGACTCTCACCAAGTGTGAAAAGGTGTTGGCAGTGAGGTGTCACAGAGGCTTTTTCATTGTGTCTCTTTTTATACTCAGTTTCTCGTTATCATTCCCCTCATTAACTGAGAAGATCAAACTGTTCCACTGCTGCTCATAATTGCATTGTTATGTCGCTGAATTATTTTACAATCTGCCGATCTCATTATTTCTGTTTCACAAGTTTTTATTCTTCTTCCTCCCGTTGCTTCACCTTTAAGGCTCATTGATTTGAAATGTGAAATTTGCATGCGACCCTATTTTGCAGAGCACTTTCTTCTGTGAGTGTGAGGACGGCTACACTGGCATTTTTTGTGAGGAGTTCGACGCCTGCCACCACCGACCTTGTCGCAACAATGGCACCTGCACTGATATTAGACAAGGGGGCGAAGGACGCAACTTCACATGCACCTGCCAACCAGGTGTGTGCGTGTGTGTGTGTGTGTGTGCGTGTGTGTGTGTACTTTATGCTATTACAAATAGCTCCACATGTGTTTATTTCATGGCTGTTTCACGTGTGTGTAAAAGACCTGCTGTGTGGTCTCAGTTGGTTTTATTAGAACTGAAAAATGAGAGCCTTTTTCTTAGTTTTTAAAAAAAAAAAATGTCTGATTAAGAACACAGGAGCAGAGAGCGTATTGAACCTTTGATCTTGTCAGATTTATTTTAGGACAGGGACTTGAAGCAAGGGCCTCTGGAAGGAAGATAAATGTCAGAGCTGACCACTGATTGCCAGTCTCTATTTAATAGGGAACTGTGCTAACAAGCCCTGTGTGAGCTGAGATAAAATAAAAAGGTGGAAACAGACAGCAAGCAGCACGGTCAAATGTAACTTAACTAGGTGGCTCAAATCAGTGCACTTCATGGATATTGATGACGTATTTATGTAGTTCTGCATTTTTCTTTTTTTTATTGAGATCTAGATCAGCTACTACTTTTACTTGCTGCTTTTTGATATATGAAATATTATAAACAACAGACAGTTACATGCAAGTAATAACCCATAGTTTCTACCGTGATCTTTTATAATCAGTTGCATTTGAAAAACTATTTAAAAAAACCCAACCTATTCCTGCTCTTAAATGTCATCTCCATTATTTAGTAGCTTGCTGTGTAACCACTGTATGTGGCACCACAATGTAGTGTACACTTGAGAGCCGACCATATGGGTGTTAGCTAACATAAAAATTGGATGACGCCGGTGTTTGTTTGTAGCCTAAACAGATCAAGCGGTCTGATTATAAGCTTTGTGTTTGCCAGGTTATGAAGGGGAGCGCTGCCAGATGCTGGTTGACCACTGCCTCTCCCAGCCATGCAAGAATGGAGCCACTTGTTTCAGCAGCCTGGCCGGGCCCAGGTGCTACTGTCCCGAAGGTATAGCATCCAATTATCGCATGCTGAAACCAATCGTGTGTTTGTTGGTGTGTTTGCTGTAAAGGAATGAAGCGGACAGAAATACTGTTAATGGTGATGACTGCCTAGAAACCCTCCAACAGCTCATCATGTCTGTGGGCCTTTGTGAAAGACAGAGAGGAACTTATAGAAATGAGCGGGGGCATCCTGCAATAGCGTTTTTCAGCTCTGACTCCAGTTATTCTAGACACTGAGTATCTGCTGCATGTCTACCAGTATCTATGCCACTGCGATGCTTAATTTAAATCTTCCTCCTCTATTCTAATTAGTCTTCATAGCCTGAGCGACCTGCATCGGCCTCTGGGGAAATTTGTGACCGCAAAACTGCTGCCGAAACAGCATTCCTCAACAAGAGCACCCTGGTTTGCAATTAACCTACACGATGTACACTGACTGTCTGTGCACATCCAGAATATAGGGAATACATTAGGTAACAATAAACATGGGCACATAAATGAAGAAACAGCAGATGGATGAAAACTCTGGTGGGAAAGTCGTTGCATTGTTCAGTTCATTCTCAGTCTGGTGGAGGTTTCACTCTCACTGCAACACTGGGTCCTATTATTAATCGACAGCTGCCAAAAGAACAAAGTGTCCAATGAGGGAAGGAATTAACTTCTTAAATAAAGATTAAACATTGTTGAGAAGACAAGACTTGGTCAAAGGAACTGCTTTTAAAAATCTGACCTGACTATTTGTTAATTCTGTGTTTGAGGAAACTTTGACTGATGAACAAACACACCTGTCTGTGTGTCTGTTTACAGGAAGAAAATGTTCACCTGTGCAGCATCATAAGCCATTTCATCATTTTCTGGGTTTGTTGGGAATAAATACTGCGACACTTGGCAGTGAAACAGACCAGAAAACATAAGAGCTCCAACCATATAAACTCAAAAGGGCAAATCAATAGAAAAATATGTTTCATAATAGGACGTGCTGTTTAACAAGTAATCAATCAATAGCTCGGTAATCATAAAGAATCCTGAACAACTCTCACACTTCTTCAGGAAAACACACACTGCATGAACAAATATTGTCTTTTTTAGGACTAGTGGCTGTTCCACAATGAATATTACAAATAAAGCTTTCAGTTTATAGTTAATTGTAACGTGAGTCTTCAGGGAGTAAATGCAAGTCTTTTAAGTATCCTTCTACCCAGCAAACATGCAATATCCGGGCTCAGATCATGTCTGTATAACGTCATTCAGTCCAGACTGGTGGACGTCCAAGAAGGGATCAGTATCTGAACCGCTGAACAGGACCCTGTTTGAACGTCCACCAGACGTCCAAGTATCATTCTGGCTCCTCAGTGGACGCCAAAGACGTTAAAATGACATCTTTAGGACGTGTCTGTGCTCAGTGGGTAAGTGGCAAAAACAAACGTGTATATGAAACACACAGGTGAAACAAGATGTGCATCCACACTGATGAACATATCAAAGGTAGATGATTTGAAATGTCTTTGAATACACAGCCTCGGGCCAAACAATGAAAAGTAGGATGGACTGTTTCATCCAGAATGATGTTTTTAAGTGGGATGCTGTAAAGGAAATTCTTTATAGTAATGTAAAGTTTCCAAGGGTAAGGAAACATTTAATCTTTTATCAAACAAGGCCCTGTGATGGACTGGTGACCTGTCCAGGGTGTAACCCTGCCTTCGCCCAAAGTGAGCTGGTATAAAAACTGTTTTTGGGTGCAATCAAACATTGTAGAAATAGTGTAGATGTTTATGGAGGCTTCTACTCTCTACCTGTCTTTTAGATTTTACTCTCACAATCTTGGTTCAAGGTAAAGTGAAGAAAAAGTCTATCCCATATGAATATCATAAATAATGTGAATTTCATGGATATGTGCAAGAACATTTGCACTCTGACTCCTCAGCAGAGACACATATGAGCTTCTTTCCACGTACACACACTGACAGAGGAGTGCAGAGTATGAGTGTTGGTGCTGTGGCTGCCTCCAGTCAAAAGTAGAAGGGCGGAGGAGTGAGTGGGCTCGCTAAATTTACACTACTAACTCCTTGGCAGGTTTGAATGCAAGCAGCAGGAATGAACAGACTCCTCTCTGTCAGCCGGGACTCATGTCACAGTGTGTGTGTGTGTGTGTGTGTGTGTGTGTGTGTGTGTGTGTGTGTGTGTGTGTGTGTGTGTGTGTGTGTGTGTGTGTGTGTGTGTGTGTGTGTGTGTGTGTGTGTGTGTGTGTGTGTGTGTGTGTGTGTGTGTGTGTGTGTGTGTGTGTCTTTAGATAGATGTATAGACAAATAAGCTGAAAATAGAAAAAGGCAGAGAGAAATTTAGTTTTTAGACAAAGCACATAAGCTAAATACAGAGGAATACAGGGGATTAAACCATAACAGAACAAATCCAAATCCTAAAATGTAATTTATATGTGTGTGTGGGGAGGGGGGGGGGGTTGCATTTGTGCGTCTGCAAGCATATAAGAGAAAGGGATTAGAGAAGAGGACGCTTGGAAGGAGGCAGAGGACCAAAAAAGGGAAAGGTTGAAGCACAACAAGGCAGTGGACACAAAGAGAAAGAAGAGCGTTGGTGAGACTTTCCCCTGACTGCTGCAGATTACTCCTGTCTCTCTGCTGAATGATAAATGTCCTCTTCACACGGTGAAATAAAGTCTTGCAGATCTATGGATGCTTGAGAGAGCGAGAGCTCTTCATTAGTTCAATGGAGTGTGCACTTTGGTGTAGTCAGCACATGGATTTACTACTTTGTTACCATAAATCAGAGGACCCACACATACTATGTAACAGCAAGGTGTGTGCGTGTACCCAGTGCAGCCTTTCTCCCCTCTGCAGCACAGTAATGATTCACATGGGCGGTGAAGACAGAGGAGGAGATGGGTTGGAGAGAAGAGGTTATTTTTAGACGTAGATGATAGGTGAAATAGGCGGAGGCTCTAATGAGAGGAGGAGGAGAAGAAACTAGTGGCTTCATCTCATAGAAGGAAATGAGAGCTCGGGCCTGCACTGAACAGACCCCCCACACACAGACATGGAGGGGCATTGTTGCACAGAAAGCACAACAGAAACACACCAGCCTTCCCTCCTCCCAAAATACTGCATAATAGTTACACCTCCCTGTCATCTCTCTTAAACTGCTTTTAGCTCTGTCTTTGTCTGAAACAACCAAGAGGAACGGATAAAAGCAAAGGTGGTGATTTCGGTTGATGACTGAATTAAACCGCTTGATTTCTCTCTTTTTTGATCATTAGTGTCTCTCGCAAAGCTGCTGCGTGGAAAACTAAATGTATTAAGTCTTTAAAGTAACGTTTTACATTTTACTTCACTATTTCAAAACTTGATACCACCCTCGTGTCAGCCCTGTATCACGCTTGTAATACACCCGTCAGTCCACCAGAGGACACCGTGTCAGTGTCACGTTCTGCCTTGCCTTGGCGTGAAAAGACAGGTGCCTTAGGTTTAACCGACAAAACAAACACACCGACAAGTGTATGACACGCTTAGTGTGTGTTGAATATGACGTCTGTTGTTAGCTTAGCTTAGCTTAGCATTAAAACTGGAAGCAGAGGAAAACAGCTAGCCTCACTTTATCGGAGGTTCAAAGATATTCCTACCAGCACTGCTTAACATTACAATCAAAACATCAGGTTCTATCTTCCTGTCCGCTGACTGCTTTATTCCTTTAGTGACTCCTTCAGTCCGTTCCACTGCTTCCACCCACCAGAGGTCTCCAGTGTCTCTCCATGTGCCCAGTCTCCTCCCTGACACACCCACCTGACCTGCTACCAGTTTTCCAGCTACTTGCCTGATAACCCAGCAGTATATTTTTCATTACTGTTTGTCAGTTTGTCGACCCTGATTCTCATTTCTGCGATCCCCGATGCTTGTTTCTTCCTGTTTCCTGCTCGTCTAACAGCCTGCCTCCAGTGTCGTGCGTTTGGGTCTTCTGTAAACTCATGCTTTTTAAGTCTGGAGGTCTTTGTGTACTCTTCTGACTGCTTAACCCATACATATTCTCTGTGAGCTCATTTGCATGAAGAGGCGGTTTCATTGGGAAGAAGAGTGGGTGTACTGTAATTTCATGCCAAAATGGATCTCTTACTGCACCACCTGATTTGCATAAACACAACCCCTGCTGCGCCACTCGGCTCGCGTTGCTGAAGGTATCTGAAGCCTCAACATGAACAAAGACTTTCGTCTGACTTTTGTATGTAAAACTGTCAATCTGCCTGCACTTGAACCTCAGCTCCGAGTCTTGTTTAATGTCTTCAAGTAGATAAAGAAACTTGTGGTTTTGAAAAAAACCTGGCAGCATTTTACTCTTTCCGAAGTTTCTGTGTCCTGCCATTTACCTCTGTCGTCTCTGCGTCACCCCTCTCACAGGTTACCAGGGTGCCACGTGTGAGCAGAAGGTGGACCCGTGTGCCTCCAGCCCCTGTCACAATAACGGGACATGCTACGCTCAGGGCCCCGGCCCCCTGGGGTTTGGCTGTAGCTGCACAGCAGGCTTCACAGGCCCCACATGTGCCCAGCTGGTGGACTTCTGTGCCCTGAACCCCTGTGCCCACGGAGTCTGCCGCAGCGTGGGCAACAGCTACAGGTGTCTGTGCGTGCCAGGTGAGCTGCTGCAGCGTCCGGCGTCTCAGTGTCTGGTGCTTTTAGTAAAAGTTTAGAGTGCTGCTGACTGCTGGTGTCATGGTGCTGTGGGCATCTAGAGCCAAATTTAGCCAATGTCAGTTAGAGGTGGCACAGCTGATCTCGTTGTTTATTAAAAACCTTGAAAACAGATTATGCATGACTTTGCAAATTTGAATTCATCTATGACTCATCAGACCTCAGCTGCTGTTTTTTGTTTTTTTTTACTCAGTTCAGTACTTGCATGTGTGTGTGTGTGTGTGTGTGTGTGTGTGTGTGTGTGTGTGTGTGTGTGTGTGTGTGTGTGTGTGTGTGTGTGTGTGTGTGTGTGTGTGTGTGTGTGTTCGTTCCTTTTCAGTCTCATTTACAAAAGGGTCTCTAAGAGCAGATAGGTGAGAACTTTTACAGGCAAACAAATGACAAATCCCACCACCTACCCAACAGAGCAGTTTCTGTGTGGTATTGCTAGTCGACCTCAATCCCCATCCACCCAAAAGTATAGTTTGATTACTTAATTTGGATTATTTGAATCTTTACTGTCCGAAAAGTTTTTTTTTAACACCAGAAGGCTGTTTTCACTTCACCGGGTTAAGATCTGTACGTCATAGAATAATTTTGTAACACCTCAACTTGCTCAGAGGCCAGTCATTTAGCCTCCAGTGCTCATATACAAAGAGTTCACTTTTCAGTGAAGTAGGAAACAGCTTTTATTTATGAGGAAAACTTTTGTTTGCATTTTCATATATTCTGTGTTGTTTTTTTTAATAAGGGAAAGGACTAGATGTAATTTTTATGTTTTTTAATAACATAATTGAAAATGAAAAAAATCTGAATTAGATTATTCTTTCTATCAGGATTTTAGTTTTTATTTGATCCCAAACTCAAGTATTTGGTAAATAAGAGGCTGTCTAACTCTTTCCCAAAGGGTGCTAAAAAAACGGTCAAAGGAAACCTCTGGTGGAGGTGAAGTTTTCATCAGCAGAACTTTTGAGTATTACACAGCTATATGTTGTGCAATTTTACCAGAAATATAAAACTCTATTTGCGAACAAAGTTGGGACGCCATCTAACATGTAAATCAAAGCAGATTGTGACAACTAGCAAATCATGTAAACCCATATGAAATCCACACTGGCAGTGTCTTACTAAAACAAACAAGACCTTCCCTGAAAACGACATTGTTTGGATGGCAACATATGCTGCTACAAAACCTGTACATGTCGTTTTGCATCAATGGTGCCTTCCCAGAAAGGCAAGCTACCCATGCCATCTGCACTAATGTACTGTACCCCCATACCATCAAGAATGCTGGCTTTTGAACTGTGTGCTGATAACAAGCTGGATGGTCCCTTTCCTCTTTAACCCGGATGATGCAGCGTCCATAATTTCCAAAAAGAATGTAAAATTTTGATTTGTCAGATTAAAGGACAGTTTTCCACTTCGCCTCAATTCATCTTAAATGAGCTTGGTCCCAGAGAAGGCGACAGCGCTTATGTATTATGTTCATATGTGGTTTCTTCTTTGCTTGGTAGAGTTTTAACCTGAATTTATGGAAGTAGTGATTAACTGTGTTAACAGACAATGGTTTTCAGAAGTGTTCCTGAGCCATTGCAGTGATTTCCACTGCAGAAGATCTGAGGGCCACAATCATCCAATATAAATTTTCAGCCTGTCGCTTGTGTCCAGAGAATTCTCAGGTTTCTCTGAATCTATTATAATTTTATGTACCGTTGATGATAAAATCCCCTAATTCTTTACAGTTTTTTGTTGAGGAACAATATTCTTAGATTGTTGCATTATTTGCCCACGCAGTCTTTCACAGAGTGGTCAACTTTGAGTGTTTTTTTTCAGTATATCCCCACTGCAAAAAATTTAAACATCAAAGTTTTCTTACTTTTGACTATGCCCTTTAACTTTCCAACAAAAATAACAATAACAGTCTCTTGTCTTAAGGCTCCCTTGAACTCTTGGGCCTGTAAGCCTGTGCTTAGGACTGTCATTCAGAAGTCCATTCATGTCTTTAAGATACCTTTTGAATCCTCGCTTTGTCTCCATCTACACTCTGAACCTGGCTTTAATCCCCGCATATCAAGCTCAGTGACAAGTAAAAAGACAGTGACTTGTAGCTCCAGCTCAGACTGAGGTATGATCGTGCTGCTGGTGCTGATGCCTCCGTGATCAAATGAGTGGAATGATGACTTATTGTTGTCCATTGTCTTGCAATTACCTTACTGGGATGGTGAGATAGATGACTTTCCCAGTGGCAATCAATATAATTTGACACCTAGCCCCGGCCGCTTTCGGTTAATACCAGCTATCAGTCAAATGTAAAAGACATTCACCATCTTGAGCTTTTATTCTCCCATTAATACTCCTTCACCATGAACACACACAGCTTCTCCTTTTCCTGTTTCTTTTGCAATATGTCTAAAGATGCTAATTGAACTTGTGTGTGCATGTTATTGATATATCTTGGCTTCTTGGAAATCTTTTCTATCTTTCTACAGTTCTTTCACTTCCTGATTTGGATTTTGAACACTTTAGAGATATAATTCTTTGTAACTTTTTTCAATTTTCTCACCTGGGAAAACTAAATATTAAATATTTGAACTGTAAGAGTTTTTGCTTGAGTTGATAATCCTACCTTATGTCATGTTCTTCATGTTTATTCAAGTGCTTTGACTGTCTTTTTTCCGGTGCTGAACTGTTGCCTTCCAATTATTCAGATATTGTACATTGTCTTCATCATTCTGTGCTTTTTTTTTTCTTCTATTTTTCATTTATTTTCTTCTGCTTATCCTTTTGTCCTTCATCATCTTTATCTTCCCACCGTTTACCTCACCTCATTTCCCTCTCATCCACTGTTGTCTGGTTGCCATGGTGAAACAGTTAACTTGCAAGTGTTTGTGTGTGAGTGTGTCTCCCAATCCATTGTGTAAGTCTGTGAGTATGCTGTTTGAGAACATGCTGCCATCCAATCAAATTCCTCTGCTCAGCAGCCCTGTGTAATGGGTTTGGTGAAATTGGTGATTAGTAATTAGCGCAACAGACATTGCAGTGAAAACACACGCATGCATTTTGTGTGTATGTGTGTGTGTTTGTGAGCACATGAATACGGTATAGTTTATGTGACTGTCTCCGTAAGTGTGAGTTTGTGGGGTTGTGTAGCTGCCTGATGGTTGTTTGAAAGAAAACTGCCGGGGAGCTGATGTGTAGAAAGATCCGTCCTCCGGTTTCCTGTAATCCAGCTCACATGAGAGGCTGCCAGCCCACAGAAAGCAGACAGAGTCTTGGAAAGGCACTTGACATTTTCCTGCCATTTCACAGAGAGGACCCCAGAGGTAACTGGGCTCCTCATTAATTCCCGTTCTCTCCTTCCCCAAACACACATTAGCCGCAGCCTGAGGGGGCTTTGGTGAACCTTCAGTCAGAACTGGGACCTCAATTGAGAAATATAGTCAAAGTTAAAGAGGACTTAATGGAAACAGATTGTTTGTGACGGTGTAAGAACTCAAGAGACATGGCTTCCCTGCTGATTTTGGTTTTCAGTCATAGATGGTTGAACACTAACAAAATGCAGTAGTCCAGTTGGGGGTGTGTGCAGGTATGTTAGGCGTTACAGCGGTGCATATACAAACATTGCAGCTGTTTGTCAGCTCAGTTACTGCTGATTTCGATAGACGAAAAAAGGCAAATTTTGCCCTCTGAGGGTATTAAAACAAAGAGACTGGAATACAAAATCCACACTGTTGCTCACGTCAGTCTTTACCTCCTGAATCTGTATCAACAACTAAACATCGTAGCACCGAGTAAAACACAATCAGCTGTGCTACATTCTCTTACATATACTGCACATTACACTAGGTAGTTTATTTTTGGCTCGTAATTATTCTTTAGGAGAAACAGAAGAGGCGTTGATTGTCTGTTATTCATGCACTGGCCGTGTTTTCAGCTGTTGCAGGCCCATTCTGCTTCAGTACACAGCTGCCATCCCATGGAAAACACAGTGCACTGCAGGTCAATTGACCCTATGGCCAATCACTCTGAAACTCAGTGGCAAAATACAGAGTTTATAATATATCTTCATACACTAATTGGCAGCAGGTGATTTGTTATGTTTTATGGGGCAATATATATGAATGCAATGGGATTTATCAGTACAGAGTCAGGCTGCTGATATTTCCGAGCCTTGCATGGTCGGGATCGCAGATTCTAACTCGCATAAACCTCAGTCAGATAAGAATCAATAAGTTGGGCAAACTAGTAAACATATCCAACAAAAGGACCCCTCTGCCCCTCCACTCTCTCGGCTGGAGGATGGAGAGGGGGGGTGGCAGGTCTCCATTTCTCTCAAAATCGCCACTGCTTATTGGGCAAAATAATAAAAGTATATAAAAGTGTACATTATAAATCAATATACCAGCTCCTTGGTGATATAAAATGTTGGTGTACTACTAAAGCCTTTTTTAAGATCAAGATGTAGAGGGCATAATAAATCAGGTAAACACGTAAAGGTTGTTTCCGTGGTGACACCAAAAGTGATGGCGGGTACTGATTAAAATCTCTTAATCTTCAAAAGACACGACGAGAAAGACCAACCAATGAGGCAGGCGCTTTTTGTGATGCTACCCGCTCCGTGCCCTGCAGCAGTGTGTTATGGTTGCTCTGGGAAGCTGCCTGGTATGACACTGTGTGAATTGTGGATGAGAGAAGTGCTGCTGAAACACCTTTGAAGTGCTATTACAAGGAACCCCTGTTCAGTTCACAACCCCCAAATTTTCTGCTCTTAGCCTCTGCAGCGGTCATAGATTCTGCCAATAATGTGCTACATTACAAAAGTGTCCACATGCTTTCTTTCACAACGGGGGGCATACAGCAAAACCCTTCCTTAATAAATAAAGGTTGACACATCCTTCGAGGGGTGCAATATCTTAAAAGACTGTAGCATTAGTATAAACTTGTTTGTATTTGTGTATTTCTTCTAGGCTACCACGGTTTGTATTGTGAGGAGGAGTACAATGAGTGTCTGTCTGCCCCCTGCCAGAACTACGCCACCTGTAGGGATCTCATCAATGCGTACGAGTGTGTCTGCACGCCACAGTTTGAAGGTATGTACACGTGTCTGTGAATGAGCGTGGGATTATTATTAGATTTAGCTTTGGTTTCTAGTTTCACAGTTCGTGCATCAGGATGGATTGTAAATTCCCTCCCTCGGTGTGTGTGTGTGTGTGTGTGTGTGTGTGTGTGTGTGTGTGTGTGTGTGTGTGTGTGTGTGTGTGTGTGTGTGTGTGTGTGTGTGTGTGTGCGTGTGTGCGTGTGTGCGTGTGCGCGTGTGTTTGTTTGTGTGTGTGCGGGCGCGTGCAGGCAGACACTGTGAAATCTACAAGGATCCGTGTCTGAAGATTCGCTGCCAGAACGGAGGCCGCTGTGAGAGCGCAGGATTGAACGCTTCCTGTGCCTGCCCACCTGGATACCTGGGTGAGCAGCGATGTTATGATCAGCCTGACAACCACTGCATGTTACTGTGTTAATCGTGGGTAATGCAGATGAATGTTACTATATGTAAAATTATGCATTTAGTAAACTCAAAAACAACTGCAAGGAGCTGAAGTTTCTCCTGGGTTTGAAAAAAAAGCTGCATCAGGAGTCACATTGTCACCCATCAGCCTCCGTTCCTGCTCCTGACTTTGGTGCTCTAGTTGTTATTAAATGCAACCTTACCTGTCTGCTCAGGGGACAACTGCGAGGCCGACATGAATGAGTGTGAGAGCAACCCTTGTCACCATGGAGGCACCTGCATCGACCAATCAAATGGCTTCACCTGCCACTGTCCACCTGGGTGGGTGGGGCCCAGCTGTGAGATCCGTAAGTCAGCCTGTCAGAAAACATGTCTTCAGCTATTAATCTAAAACGCGACATGTTCAAAACTGTGTGTGTGTGTGTGTGTGTGTGTGTGTGTGTGTGTGTGTGTGTGTGTGTGTGTGTGTGTGTGTGTGTGTGTGTGTGTGTGTGTGTGTGTGTGTGTGTGTGTGTGTGTGTGTGTGTGTGTGTGTGTGTGTGTGTGTGTGTGTGTGTGTGTGTCTGTGTGTGTGTCAGACCTGCAGTGGAAGCCGGCACACACTGAGGACACCCTGACCAACATGCCCCGCCACTCCCTGTATATCATCATCGGAGCTCTGTGTGTGGCCTTCGTCCTCATGCTCATCATCCTCATCGTGGGCATCTGCCGCATCAGCCGCATCGAGTACCAGGGCTCATCACGCCACGCCTACCAGGAGTTTTACAACTGTCGCAGCATTGACAGCGAGTTCAGCAACGCCATCGCCTCCATCCGCCATGCCAGGTCAGTGGCAGGTTTCATACATAGTACTTACTGATGTACTATAAACAGTCATTGACAGTTTAGTATTTACTGTCACTAAACAGGAAACATTGGTGCACTGGTTTGCATTCAACACAGCTACTCGGGAATCAGTTTTTCTTTTCTTTCTTTTTTTTTTAAAGGGTAAAGGTCACCTGTTTTGTTATGAACAGTGTTTCATTGTTAACAGAACACTTTCACTCAACTGTGGGTGTGCCTGATCCCTTTCTCTGGTTCTTGTGGACCATGTGATGTTTTTGAAAACTCCCAAACAAGGGCGCGAGGGAGCTTTAATAAACTGGTGCTATTACAGTTGGGAATAAACTTAAATCCGTTTGCAAGTCGTGAGGACTTCTACTCTGCCTGTGACAGCGGTATCTTCTGGACGCTGCTGAGTTGGGAGAAATGTAGGATCCAGCAGTTGTTAAACTGAAATCCAGAATATCTTTTACATCTTTTAACCGTTTGTATTTTATTATTGTCTGTCTTTTGTGAATCCCCCTGACTGTACAGACAGACAACACTAAATCACAGAGGTGCCCCTTAAATAAAAGTTTGTTTCGCCTTTTTTTTTTTTTTTTTTTTTTTTTACCACCATATCACTTACTGATACCACTGAGTTTCACAACTAGGTTGGGAAACAGGATTCTGTTTTGCACTCGTGACGATCTTTTGGTTTTTGTGCTTTCTCGTTAGATTTGGGAAGAAGTCCCGGCCTGCCATGTATGACGCCACTCCCATCGCCTACGAAGACTACAGTCCTGATGACAAACCTCTGGTCACCCTCATCAAGACAAAGGATTTGTAAAACACAACCAGCTCAAACCATCGCAAGCTGTACACATACAACTGCACATTTACACATGTGCATACACGGCGCACACACACACACACACACACACACCATACATACATGCAAGTCAGTACGAATATAAAACTTATTTCTTAAGAAAAAAATAACAGCAAAACAAAATTGAATGTAAAGTGGAGAAAAAAATATTCTGTAGTTTAAAAGAAGAAGAAATCTGGAATTTGATACATCTATTTTCCTGTCAAAGTCCATACGGCTTTATTGTAGCATTAGAGCATACTTAGCATTACTTAAGTTATTGATGACGGGCAACACTAGCAGTAACCTCTGCTGTACAATAGAGTGATGACTTTAGTCTGCACCAGACTGTCTGTCTGTAGGCGGGGCCTGTAACACGGGAGCCCGCATTTCTAAGTGTAAACTCAGCAGACGGTGCTGAGAAAACAGTCCTTACAGGTGTTGTAGAAATAGGTGCACTTCTAACAGTGCTTACACCGTATCTTTTTCTATATTTAAAAAATAAACATCTGCAGTAGGTTGCCTTACTTCGTGCATGGTTAGATTTGATGTTCTCTCTGCAATATTTTAAAATCCTTTGTACTTGTTTGTTGGTTGTTATTTTTGTTTTGTTTTCATTGCAGTTGTATTTCTCTCTGTCAAGATTGTGCCAAATATTTTCTTTAGGTATTTTGTGGTTAGTAGATCAAATACATACGTGTATAAAAATACTAGTCACAGAAGTTTTTTCTTTTTGAAAATACATACAGTATTGTCCTGTTCTTCACACACAAGTATCTCAGTGGTGTACGAGTCGTAAAGAAAGTGGGTTCGCTGGAGTACTGTGACCCTACCATCCTGCTGTATGTATTTCAGTGATATTTAGGATAGTCGGTAGGTATATTTCTCACTGCACAGAAAAATAGTTGGTTTTACTCCGTGTACCTGTGTACAAATTCACCTCTAGTATTGACAGCGTTGAATAGTTTCTGGATGAGAGTTTCTTTGCGAGAATGGACTCTTGCTGGTTTCAGGTTGGAGGAGGAGGAGGAAGAGTAGGAGGTGGAGGAGGAAGAGGAGGAAGAGGAGGAGGAGGAGGAGCGGCAGGGAGGATGTCTACTCCAGAATATACTGTATGTGCTTCTGTGTTCTGCAAATGGAAAACTTTACTGTCTGTGCAGCTTTGTTGTTTCTTTCAAGGTCAAGCAATGTTTTACCAATAGGCTCAGCTAATCTTACGATTTTGTTTCTCTCATTTTAAACACAGTAACCACATGATTACCTATTATCTATGTTGAATTATGTAAACAATAAAGACTCAAGTAAACATTATCGACTCACCTGGTGTCTCGTGTGAATTCTGGCTAAAACACAAGTGCATTTTCTTTTTCACAGGCACTGACAACATAAAATTGCTATTTCCCAACCAAGTATGCTGATCTGTGCTGACTATCACCAATCAGTCATTCACTGCTGCAAACAAAATGTCTTGATCCAGGACTTAGTCAGTTTCACACGGCTGTTCCAGAGGCGTTTGTGTTGTGTGCATAAGATTTGAGGCAGGCAGTTTATGCTGTCACCTGTGTGATACCTGGGTTTCACTACTTATACGAATACAATAAATTTGACTTTGAGAAATATGGACATGATTTTCTACCAAATGTTATTGCGCAAAACCCTTTTTCTCATCTAACAAAAAAAAATAACCTAAACTTTTCAAATGTTATATGTTGTCTAAACAGACATTTGTACAAAAAAAAAAAAAGCAAAATAAAAATGACTGAATTCAAGTTTAAATCCAACTCTGATGAAATAAGTTAATAAGAAATACAAATTTAACATCAGTTGAAACAGATGAATTT
The DNA here is from genome assembly GCF_029030835.1 of Brachyistius frenatus. Classification (NCBI taxonomy): domain Eukaryota; kingdom Metazoa; phylum Chordata; class Actinopteri; family Embiotocidae; genus Brachyistius; species Brachyistius frenatus. The sequence continues at coordinate 7,477,002 of NW_027210600.1, forward strand.
GAATGCAACATCAGACATTTACATCCATCTATTTAATGATGGATTCTTTTGACTCTTTCTTAAATTACAATTTCTTTAAGTACAATGGGAACAGATGTTACACAAAAATTCTCCTAAAGAAATGGATGTTATGAACTTTATGACATACATGTTAGTTAATATATTTATCAACCATATACTAATATTAGTTATACCTTAATATTTAAGTCCTTGAAAATGTTAACAAAAGACAATTATTAAGTTATTTAATGCTAATTATTGTATTAAATATCTGGTAGCCAATGCTTATCACTACCAGTATTTACTAATGCCAATAGAATCTCTATAAACTATTTAATACCTTAGTTAACATGAATACCATTAATAAATTATGATTTACATATTAGTTAACTGTAAATCAACCTAGTAAAAGCTTATTATAAGTAAGGAAAATGTATGGAATGTGTTGCTTCAAGTGAGTATTGACTCAGTCATGATCAGATGACACTGCTGCAGTAAGTGTTGGGCTGCAATGATGAAATTGTTTTTGAAAACGTGGATCCTGAGTATTTACAGCGTCTGTTTTTCTGTCCCAAGGTCGTACCCACCAGACTGAGCCGTCAGCCGTGGGAAAGTCCTTTTATGGAGTGTTGGTAATGTGAGCCCCCTCAGTGACCTCAGGCTACATCCAGATGTCCCCCCCCCCCCCATGTAAACATCTCTAAATACAGACTGGGACCGTGGATTCATGTCGCTCAACACACCTACACATATTACACGTGTACACAAGCAAAGACATGCACGCATATTGGAGGAGCACCAGCTGTTATTGGTGGCTCTCACCTTTGCTGATGGTCTGTTTTGGAGGCCTTGTGCTTAACCTTTGCCTTCTGAATGCCATGGAGGGTCAGACTTGACATTGGTCCCGCAAGACGCTGTACTACAGAGAGTTTCTGTCTAATTTAAAGGCCTCCACGTCCATGAACGGACAACTGGGCTTGAACGAATTGTGTGGTTTCATTATATGGTTGTATCACTTGTCAGAAAAAAATAAAAAAAATATTGCCCAGTGGTTAAAGATGTACAAAATTTGGGCGGCAGCAGAATTAATAAACGTTCTTAGACCTCGTTTTTAGAAAAACAAGGTAATGCCAAGCAGATCTCGGTCCAGAACAGCCAGGCGGGCTGAATGTTTTTGGTAAAGCTGGTTTTTGAGGCGCTTAAGGAGATCAAACTGTGTGGTTACGACATTGTTTGTCCTCAGCTGCCTTTGTGAAACTTTGGTATTATCAAAGCTTTAAACAAACCACGTTTTTATTGCCACTAGCCACTGAAATTATGCCATGCCATTTATGCAAGGTTCTTATTTGATCATTTCCATTTAACTGCATTCCTGCACTGGCTGGCTACTTTGGTCTGGATGACTAATAGTCGGAGGCCTTGAAATCATCTCTGTAATGGCACTAAATATCATTATGGCTCCTTTTTAGTGTTCAGTGGAAAAATAATTTGTTTCACTCCATACTCACATCACCATGGACATAATGAACTTGCACCATTTTACATTTTACGAGTGACAAAGTTTATATTTATGTGATATTTACATGCATCTTTAGTTTATATTCATGATAAATAGATACTCATACATCCCATATAGAGATGTGTATAAAGTAGCTCCACCTGCAGAATATACAACAGTAACATGCTGCTCACACACTGATGCTTCAGTATTAATAATCTAATGATGTCATACATTATAAGACACCGGTCAGAGGGACCAAACCAAGACTCTTACTTGAATACCTTGACTACATATTGCTGCTTACACAAGTACCTACTTGTGTACTTTTTTCATGCTCTATGCTCCTTTTTCTTGCGATGGAGCATTTTTTTTTACACTGCTGTTGGTACTTTTACTTAAAGATCTGAATTCCTCTTCCACCACTGTGAGAGTGAAATATATTGAAGTTAAACCGTTTTAAATTCCCCCCACACAAGCGTGTACAGCACAGCTGCAGGTGTAAGTCAAAAGCTGCGTGAATCCCGACGTCCGACAGCCCCTGAAAGCAGCATGAAGCCGGGCGGAGGGAGCAGGTACCTCCACCTGCTGGGCGGATGCGCTAACTACAGCCAGGCGGAGCAAACACATCCTTCATTACCGAGCAGTCCGGATTGAAGGAGGACAGAGAGGCGAGCAGTGGGAGCGAACAGATGTGAACCGGACTACGACCACAGGACGAAGCTGTAGTAAAGACGGAGAAGCTGTGATTCTGCTAATATGTGGCAACCTGCGTCGGAGCGGCTGCAGGTAGGACGCGCGGCTCTGTGAGGCGCTTGTTGTGCACAGGTACAGCGGTGGAGACGCCGTGTTCACAGCCACCGGGAGCCGCCGTGCTGTGCATGGCTGCAGCCTGTACGCTTTCTCAGCAGCTCCACACGCTGCGTGCGCGCAGCGTTTCACTTTGAAAAACGACACAGACGGGTTTTTAAACGAGCCCTTTCTGCTCATCTCTCTGTCTCCGTTTGATCACCCCGTGTTTTTTTTTTTCGGTGCTACGTTTACACGCGCCTATTGACGTTACGCAAACCGGGCGCACCGTGCAACAATCTTTGTGGCTCTGCTGCATTCCTGTGCTCATCCACCGGCTGGAGACCTGGTCTTGTAACGCCAAAGACGCACAGCCTCTGTTTTTAAATGTGCAATTTGGCCCGCAGGCCTTGTGTCATCCAGCACTTCACATTTCACAGCGAGTGCAGCAGGCCTTCTCCTCCTGTTGTCACTCTGGGTTTCACTCATCAGGGTGTTTACCTCTCCGTGTTTGTGTCAGCTCGCTAAAAGCATCCCGAGACCCGTTAAAGTGTAAACTAAAAGAAGAAAGAAAAAAAAAACAAAGTCCCGCTAATGACACGTAGTTTGATATCTACGGGTAAAGCTGCGCACCGACCCTGGCTTCACGTCTCCTGCAGACGTAATGCTCTCCAGATGTCGGCCTGCCTGCACGGCTGCCTGCCAAGTGAACTTGCACAATCCCCCTCCTCTGCCCATGGCAGGCGTCAAGAAGATGGAATTATTAAAAACCGAGAGTTCCGGTGTTTGTCCTCCGCAGTCAGATGTGGAGTTTGGGGCCGCTGTAAATGATCCCCTCAACACGCATCTGCGCTCCAGTTCATGTAAACATCCATCCGAGCTGGAGCTGCTCACAAACCACCGCGATTCTTCACGGGTCGCCTAGCAACCGCGCTCCAGAACGTAGTTCAATCATTGATAAACTATTGATTCAGCTCATTGGTTGGACTCAGAGTGGCCTGCTCAACAAGTGTCACTAAGTCCAGCTTATACTGACTGTGGCCTGTAGTTTCTTTGAGTATCTAATTCCACTTCACCACATTATTCAGGCTGTTTTTGTGTGTTTTTTTTTTTTTTTTTTCCTTTCATGTTGAGTAAAATGATTGATTGAAAAAAAAAATTTGATTGAGGGAAATGCAATAACTACAACACATTGTTGAAGATTAAACCAGTAGTTTCCAACCTTTTTGTTTTCTGATGTCTTATTAACAGCAGTGTGCAGTCAGGGTCACGTTTCAGATGTCTCTGAGTTGTTAACAGCACCACCAAACAGGGATTTTCTCCCTCTAAATTTCTAAAATTTCATTTAAATACATGTTCAAATGATTCAATACCTCACCAAAAACCAAAGACTTGAGAAAAAAAATCTAAAAACTGAAAACAGATTTGTATTTCAGAACTTAGTTTTTTCTTCTTTCCTCAGTAATCATCTTATGAACCCTCACATTTGATATACAACTGGATATAAAGTAGTTCAAACCAGCTTCACTTGCAGCAGCTACAACAGTAACATGCTGCTCACACACTGATGCTTCAGTATTTATAATGTAATGATGTCATTTGGCTGCTAATACCTCAGTACTTTTACTTGAGTATGATTTTTCCTGCGGGACTTTTACTTATAATGGAGTATTTGTACTTTGTTGTAATGGTACTTTTATCTGCATACTTCCTGCACCACTGTGTGCGTGTGACGGTGAGCAAGTGAATTATTCTGCACTTTGCCAAATACACTGAAAGAAAAATATACACATGAAGTGGTGCAATCCGAAGCCTCTGACATATGATTGAAATCATTGTATGTGAAGTTATTTTGTTAATTTCTATCACAGCAGCCGAACTATGTCATTTATGTATGTTCATATATTAGTCTACCTCACTGTCATCATCCCCTACTGTGAAAGGAGTTGTCTTAAGTCTGAAAAGTAACCCCGACGATGTTATCAGAGCTCTGTTGTGTACGCATTATCGTAGTTTTAAAACACAAAAAGTGTTCACATCAACATCCAAGTTATTTAGCTGTGACTGGAAAACTCTGAAAATCAGATCTACGCAACTCCTTATGAGGAGAAGCTGTAAAGTTACATGTATTGGGATGCCTCATGTCAGCCAAATAAAAGATAGGGTTGGGTTGCATTGTGGGAAATGTACCATCCAGTTTTCTGGAGTTCAGTACTGAATTGCTGGAGGGGGAAAAAAAAGAGGTTTGTTTGTTTGAAGAAATTTGACTTTTGATAACAGGAACTTGGCTGACACCAGCTCACCTCCTGGAGACCAGCTGTGGTTCAACGTTGATAAAGCGTTTGGTGTTTTTCTCCTGTCCATTTCAAAACTCTGAAGCACTGTGTAGCTCGATGGATGACTTTGGAGGGGAGTTTGGTTCAGCAGAGTGTACCCAGGTTGTTCTGCTCTTGGGATGAACAGCAGAAACCTCCATAAATGTCCTGCTTTGACTTTTTTTTAATATCTGTAAATTAAATTTCTATTGTTTAAAATAACAGCATAAAAAAGACTGAACAACCCTAATGGCAAAAAGTGGTTTTGAATGACAGCAATACCTGTCCATTATCTGCTTTGTAACCATAGCAACACCTTCCTTCAGCCTGGTATCCTTCACCTCTTTTGAGTTGGGAATGGTGGGGCTTATACAGCCGGATCTCTGTTAGCTGATACACAGTAGAATTCACCGGTGCTTATTATCTCGTGTTTTTGTTGTTTTTATTCACTGTGGCATCCGTCCACATTATTCTCACGTGTGCTGTCCTCTGTTGCCATGGCAACACCTGGTGTCTTGCTGCATTTTTGTTTCGCGCTCCGGCGGGAAGAGGAGGAGGGGAGGGGGGAGAGATAGATGGAGGTGTGGGGGTGAGGAGATGCAGGTCGCAGCGCTAGTGGCAAGCTGCTGGGCCTGAAGTGTGTGTGTGTCGGTGCTGCATCATGCCGCCCTCCCCATCTGTCCTTCTCTGTGTCCATTTCCCCATCCTCCCCACCTCCCGCTGACCACATCCCTCGGTCAGTTTCAGGGGGCCCTTCCTCCCCACGCAGAGGCCACGTCAGTTCACCGAGAGATTGCCCAATACACAGTGGTCTGGGAACGACAGCACACATGCACGTCCATTCGTGAGCAAGTTTGCGGGAAGGTTAAGCATGCTTCCTTTTTGTATATAACAAGAAGTTCTAGACGTGCTCTTTTCCGCTGTCAGCAGCTCTTTCTTTAGACGTGGCTTCAGCGTTTGACACTTTAATGTGTGTGACTCAAACTCCAACTGGGCTGAGCAGATGAAAAGACGTGGACCTGACAGTGCAGAAATAGCTGACTGAGGTCAGACACAGTCAGAACCAGCCTCCATCTGTGCATCTTTACTTGTCACTGTGGTTATCTCCGTCTGCCTTCATTTGTTTGTGTGCCTGTGTGTCTCTTTGTTTGTCTGAGGTTGCTTTGTAGCCACAGTTATGTTGTCGAGAGTGTGGTCTTGGTGGTAAAAGGAATTCACAAGCAGACTGGCACAAAGTTCCCATGGTCCCCTTTAGTCCTTTTCTTTTCTTTTCTTTTCTTTTCTTTTCTTTTCTTTTCTTTTCTTTTCTTTTCTTTTCTTTTCTTTTCTTTTCTTTTCTTTTCTTTTCTTTTCTTTTCTTTTCTTTTCTTTTCTTTTCTTTTCTTTTTTCCTCCTTATGAACAAATTGCTGATCTGGCTGTTCGTATTTGAGGAATTGGTATAATCTCCTGTTCGTGGTAATTATAAAGTTTCTTAATGGTTTGCATGTGACAGACTGTGATCCTTCTCATTAGTCAAAATGGATTAATTCCTTTTTTTCTTCTTCTGTTTTTGTCCTTTTTGGCCTGACTTTCCTTCTCCTGTTACATCTTAGACATAGCTGTGTTAACGCCTTGACAGAATACTAAACCCAACTCCACACACATATTAAAAAGGTTAGAGCCACAAAGAGGCACAAAAATCCAGAATCATTTCCCAAATTTTCAACATTAAACTTGTCCAATAATCTTTATTAATTACTATTTTGAATCTTTTTTCAAGCAAAATTGCAAAACATTTCATGTTACAATTTTGTCACTTTCATTCTTTTCTCTGTCTTCTCAGTATGTGTGGGATTTGATGGTCAGACAAACGAAGTGATAGTTAAATGTCTCCTTGGGCACTGGATGATAAAATATGTATTTTTCACTAAGTATTACATCAGCAGATAAACTGATGATCAAAATAACAAGGCTGGTCGCCCAAGTAGAGGCTACGTTCGGTAACTGCTGTTGCTCACTGACGCCGATGAGGTCCTCTCCTGTATAAATGGAGAAGTTATACGTTTTAAAACGAAACTTTATCGATATTTAGGCAAGTTATCTTTTGACAATAATTGAAGCAATTCGGTCGGTGCCAGAAAAGTATTACAGTTCATTACCCAGCCCTAATCGGGTGCAGCATGAAGCAGCTAAAGCTGTAGCACGCACGTGTAATTTGCAGTTCAGAAACAGACACACTTGATAAAAGCCTGTTAGTGTTGCCTGACACCGGCTAACGATTGCACGACTGGCTCCATACGCTGCACACTGTTTTGTGAGTAAAGCAAGCCACATCTTTAAACTGTCCATGTTCTTGACAGCAGGCTGTGTTTTTTTTGTCATTAACAGGTCTTGGTTCTGTGTAGACGATTTAACGTGCTGCCGTGGGTTCACTGTTTACGCCAAAGAGTTGTTGATGTTTTTATTGCCAGCCTGGGATTGCCACCCTCGGGCTCTGAAGTTAGGGTTGCTGTTATACCCACATCCTCCTACAGAAGTGACCCACCAATCACAGCGTCCGATCGTGACCTTCTCCCTCCTACACGCTCTGATGCGCCAGTTGTGACTGAGAAAAACAGGTTTGCCCCTGTGTAGGGACCTCCCACAATCAACTCCGGGTTGAGCTTGTTCTGACATATTTCCTCTCGTAAACTGTCCCAGGGTCAGAGGGGGAGGCTGTAAACACACAGGGAGACAGCTCAGAAACTTACACTGCCTTACCAAGCAGGCAACTGGAGGGATGCGTCCTACCTCTGGCTTCAGGAAGTAACTGCCGCCACACCACTCCTCCTGCTCCACCTGTGGACCACAGCTTCAGTAAGCTGACAGGAAGGAAGGATGTGTTTGTGTGTATAAATGTCATCCGAGGTCCAAACAAGGGCAGAATAAAGCTGGTTGACAGTTTCTCAAGGTTTAAGCCTCAATCTTGTCATTGTTTGGAAAGACGAGGTTTTGTTGGTTGAATTGACCCCATTTTGAGGAGAAAACTCATGAACAATTCATTTGATGTGTAACTTTAGCTCATGTCCTGTTTACTCACTGGGGGAAAAGACACGCTTGAAAAGCAAATCCCTGCTGACAAAATATTTTTGTCGGATATGGTGCGTTTGGTTTGATGGCTGTTGTTTCGTGAGCTCCTGCTTTAAAGGAACACTGTGGAGCCTTTGGCCACTAATTGTGCAATTGGTTGATGTTTTCACGTGAGTGTGTCCCCTTGGTTAGTGTCTCGGGAAAACATTCAGGAACACATTGGCTCATGGAGTACAGGATACACATTCCTGCCAGTTGTTCCACTAGTCAACAAGTGGTGCTAACAAGACAAGCAATGTAGCACTGGGACAGCAAAAAGCAGAGAAGACTACCAGGCACTCAAGAATGTAAACAATGAACGCTCCAAGGTATTCAGAAAATAGATTCATTTCAAATGTTTTCTGTAAAAGCAAACTCGTAATTTATTATTTCAGTAAAGTCACACTTTGTAAAAAAAAAACCCAACAATGCTCTCATTCATGTGAATTATTGAGTTTATATAAAAGTGGACGTAGCTTCTGAGTCTGTAAAATGAGGCCGATGCAGAACCACCTTAAACTGCAATACCACAGAGGGCCACCAGGGGTTGGCTCTAAAATGGCTCCAGCTCAACCGACTCCCATTCAATTTCACTCATGAAATACAAACTCAATAATTGTTTTCTACGATACACTTCTGTGTCATTTGCTTAAGTCACTCCTTCCCATTAGTTTCCTGGTGGTCCATCTGAAAATAATCCCATGTTTAATTGAAAATTAGGCCTCAAAAAGCTGTGTTTTTGAGGGCGTGTCTGTTTAATTGACAGGCCCCTGGTGCAGTCAGGTTCAGTGGGCGGGGCGTAGTTTCCTCAGGTTCCCAATCAGATCGAGTCAGACCCACAGCTCGCCCTTCCCCAGCTCCCCGAACAGAACGACTGATCTGACAACAACAAACAGCGATGTTCTACTGTCTTGGTCTTTGCCAACCCCCCCCCTCACACACACACACACACACACACACACACACATACACAATGTACAGCAGGTGCATGTCTGACACAGACTTACGGTGTTGACAAACCGTTTTGGTCTTGAGGTCTGTTTTAGGATCCTTAACGTGACTAAACCAGTAGCCATTAGTGCATCCAGTTGCATATTTTCTCTGATTATAATGCTTTTGGACACTGACATCTATGTGCTTGGCTACTGGCTCTTAATATTATTTCCAGCTGTTTTCTACACTTTTGTCGTGATCCCATCCCATGGAACCAGGACGTTGTGTCTCAGTTGGTGAGGCCGGGTGCCTGTTTTCACCCTGTTATGCAGTATCTTACCATGATATTGACCTGAGAACCTCTTTCCTGTAAGAATGCTGTCTCAGGGGGGCCAAAAGTTTAACTTACCATCTGTGACCTGTTAAGCTCATCACTGCAGGAGGCAAACCGCTCAAAACTCTCTCCGAAGGCCATATGAAGCCTTCGTTTCTCATGCATGTAACTGTTCCAGTCATCTCCTGAATTTGCATATGTTTCAAGGCACAATTCAAAATTATTTAATAGTAGAGACGCTTTGAAAAATAGCATGTGCACTTGTCTTGATGACACTTGGGATTTCCAGCAGCAATCAGAGACATACTTGGAGAGCAGTCATTCAAAACAGACGAGGGCACTGGGAGTGTTGGCTCCGATCCGAATCTGACCTTGGTCATCCATCATAATTTTAGTTGTAATAATTTTTAGAACCTCCCTCAGAAAAAAAGGCTGGCATTCTTTAAATATTGTACGATAAAGTTTATTAGAAGCACTCATTTTGGGTAAATCCATTTTATATGAACCCCGAGAGCCATAAAATATAAATAACTGAATAGTTGTAAAGTCCCACTGTAGGAGTTCTGGCAGTATTAGGATATGTTCTTATTTTTTTTTATTATAAGTTCTTTGCTCCATAAATACACATTAATCACATTGGTACATGCAGCAATGAGTCAGTGCTGATGCTTTTAGCATTACAGTCATACTGCCAAATTTGTAGACCGCTGGTTTTTTAACAGTAAATGTCAGCACTGACTTACAAAGGACCAAATAGTTTGATGGCGTTAACATCACATCTAAACATATAGAGTGGAATAACACATTTTAGATGAAAAGATTAGATTTAAAATTGCATGCATTAAAAAAAACGTTGACTATGTCACCTTTAAGACCTTTACAGCAATACATTTTACATTTACTTTACTACGTTACTATCTTTTCATTAAGGCTGGAAATCTGTGCGCTATGAATGCTGACATGCATTGTTTCATGTAGTTGAGCCTTTTTATAATACAGTAGGTCTCAGCGCAATTAGGAGATTGGAAAGTGAGCAGTCTGTTGGAGTTTCTGTTCCTAAAATGGCAAAATAGGAAGTTATAAAATTGGTATGCCACGTATCAAACCCTGGCAGTGGTGTTAAACTTTTAAATATCCCACCATTAGGTATCTGATATATGTTAATGACCCCTCGAGGCCCTCGGTGACTCCGTCAGATGAGGCAAAGATGAAATTGCTGTCGTGAAATGCTTGAGTTATAGTTCCACTGATGGCAGAGCATTTTGTGCATATTAGTAGCACTGAGTGCGTGTCAACATTCAAACAAGGCTGTCTTTCATAATGTTGACAGAGGACCATTATTCAGAGATTTGATGTGTTCTTGTGACCGTAAATGTGAAGTGTGGACAGGATCAATGCCTCGCACCAGCTCAACACTAAGCCAGCCCACACCGGTCTGATGGAGGAGACAGAAAACCTGCCCGAGTCCGAGTTCAAGTCTGAAATAGAATCAATAACAGCAGTAACTTGATGAGGAGTCTGTTGGGACTCGAAAAATAATAATTTAAAAAACCCATTGAATTGCAGTGAAAATATTGTGAGTGGAATTCCAGCATTGCTCAACAAGCAGCCCTCCGCTCAGGCCTTTTGCTCCTGGTGGGGGGTGGAGGACTCTTGAGAGCCCACTGCTGCCACCTCCCCAACCCCCCCTCTTTCGCTCCGTACCGGGGCCAACCGCAGGAATGCAAGCCGCTGTCAGGAAGCTGTAAAGTGCTGACGCGGAGGTCAGCGAGCGTTTACACACATGTGGCTTTACTTTCACAACTCCATCTTGCTTTTTCTCCATTTCTCCTTTATCTGCTCGTCTTGACAGCCCCCCCCCCCCCACTTCTCTTTATTATTCTCTCAACATGAAGGTCCACTATAGTGAGTGTGCAGGTTGTGTGGAGCACTGTGGAGCATCATCACAGGATTCGACCTATTGAGGCACGAAATTGGCTTTAAGTGTAAAATATTTGTGTTTATCATTTCAAAAATCTTGTGAACTTGTGAAATTGTATGAACTCTACAATAGTTTGAGCTACAGGTAAGCTTAAAATAAGAACAACTCATACGATTAATATTAATTAAATATGAATTACTTTGCAACCAAATTACAGGTATTCACAGTCTGATTAATGTAACTGAGCTTTATTACTGAAGTAACAATTGATGCAGCGTTGTTGGATTTAGAAAGTGGACACCAAACTTGTTCCTTGAAGTGGACTGAAGATGTCCTACTTGGCTTTACTAAAGCAACAGTGGGGGTTGATGATGGCCTGTATTGGCAGGATTGGCTGAAAAAGTTGATCATCTGTTGCGTTATATTAAAAAAAAAAAAAAGCTAATGCTGCTCAGCATGGAAACAGCTTTAAAGTTCCAAAAAGTTCAGGACAAAAGTGAGTGACAGCATTTGTAAAAGTGATCTGTACTTAACGAGAAACTCCTCATTAGTTAAGTTTTTTTTTCGGTAATGTTCATAATCAGGCCGGTTTTCAATGTATTCAACACAGGAGAGGAGTTTCCAAACAGAACACAAATTGTAGGAAAAAAAAAAAAAAGGGCCAAATTCCGTTGCCCTCACCCAACTGTTCTTCAGACATTCATGGTCCCCAGATGATGAATCCTGATGACTTTGTTCCAGTTTTATTGTGAGGCTGATGTTTTCAGTGTATTGTGATTTTACTAATAAGAAAATATAAGAATGCTGACACAATTATTGATAACCTGTCGAACATCAGCATGTTAGCATGCTAATATAAATGTTTGGTTCAAAGCTCTACAGGCTCTTAGTTTTGGTTAAAGTTATCTATAACAGAAAATTTGCGATAACAAATGTGTGAAATAAAGGCAATGATACAAAATACCCTCGCAAGAGGTAGACCTTCGGTCCCCTGAGGCAAGCACAGGTAGTTCAATTTATTCCACTGACTTATTATACAAAACCTGTCAAAATGGTTTTGCATGAAATCTCATCCCGAGAAGCTGTAAGGAATAAATTAACATTCCTGAACCTTAAGAAGTGGGAGAATAATTTATTTTAAGGATTTCACAGATAGCCAGAGCAAAACGATCTTTAACAGCTGAGTTCACCGCATACGCCATAAAAGGCCAAGACATGCTTTAGTTATGACAGTCCTGAGTTCATTAGCTGCTCAGTTTAGTCTTGAATGTTTTGAGGAAGCCCAGAAATTCCATAGGGTACAGTGCACGGGGCCAGCTCGGCCATGTGGTTCTGCTCGGCTTCAGGAAACACGGGCCCTGATGGGCTGTTGTATTAGAGCAGGCGGCCTCGCTTGTTTTGAAGGAGACCGAGGAGGGCAGAGCTCCCTTCATCTGTTCCTCACATTCCTCTTGGAGCAGAATAAACCTCTCACACCGTCTCACTTCCAGCCTTCATCTCCGCTCTTCACCAACGAGATGTGTTTTATAAGCACATGTGTGTGTGTGTGTGTGTGTGTGTGTGTGTGTGAGGGTAACATTTGGATCTCTAACTGGTGTCTTGTTTTTTTTCAAAACAACGGCTTAAAACATGAAATCCTGATGTCCTTTAACTTCCTTGGGCCCATGGCAGTTTCATGAAGCAACAAGTAGCATTATTTTCCTCCTTTAACTTTTTACACTGCAGTAGAAGTCCCGTGTGTTTCTGGACTTGAGGCTGGTGACATATGTTATTCTGTATTACACACTTCTAGGTGACACAAACACTAAACTGCTGATGCTGTTGGGAGGTTTAATTATTTGAGCCTTCAGCGGTGTTGACAAGGAAACTGATTGTAAGTTTGCCTGAAGCACAGTGTCTCTATCTTTCTTTCTCCATCAGCACTTTCAGACCATGCTGAAGACCAAGCTCAATGTGCTGACGCTGAGGAAGGAGCCGTTGCCCACGGTGATCTTTCACGAGCCCGAGGCCATCGAGCTGTGCTCCACCACACCGCTCACAAAGAGCAGGACCCATGCTGGATACAAGGTAGGATCACATGAGCCCAATAATCCTCAAATCCAGCCTTGTTCCTGAACAGTAAATCTATAATAGCATTAATAGAGCTGTAATCCAAATGTTTTTTTTGGTCACACACGTTTAATTAATTTCCACTGTGGATTTCTCAACACACAGAGAGTTTTTGTGTCTAAATCACATCCTCGAATAAATACTTAAAATGTCTGTGTGGGCACACATGTCCGTGTGTTCTGGCAGGGGTGCGCTTGTTTTTCTCCTCTCGCTGGCTCTACTGAGTGTCAAATGTGGAGTTTGATCCAGCTCGCATCCTATTCTCTTTTCTCTGTCCTGAAAATGGAAAACAAACAGGGCTGCAGATGAAAATAGCAGCCTCGCTCTGTTATTACAGCTAACACATCGAGTAACTGAGCGTGTCCTTGTGTATTTGCCTGCTTTGTGCCACAGTGTTTTAAGCACAACAAATAAACTGTGGGCACTTGTAAGACAACTTGAAGTGGCTGTGTGGGTGTGAGGATTTAGTTTTGTGTGTTAAATGTTGCTTCTGGTCCCTTTATCTTGTGTTATTAACAAGCACCATGGAAAAGGACGCATTTCCAGCTTTACCAAACTAAAATAAACGTTTCATATCTGGCAGCTACTTTTAAAAGGCAAAAAAAACGTTCTTGAAAGTTTTGCCAATAAAAACCCACACGTGGAACACAGTGCTTATTGTTGATATTTGTCTGTGTTTGTTGGAAGTGCTAATGTGAAAACAGACAAACTATCATGTACACACACTCGCACTCGTTTAATATAACAGGCCAAAAGTGCTGAGTCGTCTTTGGAACTTCCCATAGTTTCTGCAGTTTCAATATAACATGAAGTGAAAGCGAGTAAGAGGGTCTATACTGGCAGGAGCAGACACGTTCGGTCTGTCTGGGAGAGACACAGGAGACAAACGAGTTAACCAGTTCTCACTGGCTCAAAGTCAGATACGGGTGGTACAAAATGCCCCGTGGCCTCGTCTGTCCATGCTGTTGTAGTTATTCAATCTTAAACAGCAATATGATTTCTAAAATAACAACTCGTGCTGTGGAATTAAAATAAAAACATCAATCCTTCGGTGAAATAATAAAACAGAGCGCTGTTTTTCAGTCATTGTTTTTAAAGTGAAATAGCAATTCTATAGCTTGAAGATGCTCCACCCACAACTCAAAGTAATTAGACCACAAGCTTTCCAAATATATGAACGCACACTTTTGAATCCATGATATTGCTGTTCAGACTACTACTACCCACATCCATCAGCCACAAAGGTCGTAGTAGCCAGCTGGTGTGGTGCTGCATGATAGAGAAGGTTAGCTCTTACCCACCTCACATGTGATCACATAAATTCATGCATTTCTCCCCCTGTGTGAGTGATTAAACATGTTGGTGTTTCGTGGGGAGTCAATGGTTACATATGATTACTTTACAGAATGAATTCAGTTGTAATCAGTAACAGTCACGTAAAAAAAATATGTAATCGAATGATAGTTAACATTCAAAAAGTTACATCTGAATATATTTTCTGTAAAAAGTTTATATATAATTGATAATTACAACATTTTCTGTCTATGTTTGGACAGGACCCCATTTATTTGGCATGTGCTCAGATTTTACCCCTTGCTGTTTCATCTTTGAATTCACATGGCCTCTCGTCTGCTAATGAAATCAATGTGCGTTGGTCCAAGCGACCACACCGAGGCGGTTGGTTGTGTCGTCGGATAAGACAAAGAGATTTAGAGTCATTCAGGAACCAGTGTTAAAAAACCCGTGAACAGTATCCAGCCCTGTTGATGATTCAATCAACACTTATCATGTAGACTTGTTTGAGGTTCTGGCAACATTTTTCCTTCACCGCAGTCAGATGTGATCTAAATGTGATTTGTTTTAGTTGTCGTACTTTCAAAATAATACAAAAAACTGTAATCTTAATTCAAGTTATATTGAAGAACTTTTAATAAAAGTGTGACACTAATCAGTGTCGAGGACTGTTGTGAGGTTTACACTGCAGAGTTTAGATTTAGTTTTTAGGACTGTTTGGCTTTATTGTCCAGTTTAAAACATTTGATAGAAAAGTAATAAAATGTTGTGAGTTACATTACTTAAAAAAAAGTTTGATTACTTAAATGTTTAACTAGTAATTACGCTTCTAAAGTAACCTTCCCAACACTGTTAAAAAATTAATATAACACAATTAACATGAGGACATAGATAAGTGTTTGGATTATGCACTTATTATATTGTCACTGGGTCTTTTTAGCTCATGCTGCATGCAGTGATAATTATGTCCCCGGTTACTGACTCATCAGCGTCCCGGTGTTTATTGCATCATACTGTATTTCCCGCCTCACTACTGGTTTTTAATCTTGCGCTAACAATGCTTTGCATTGTGACAAACTAGTAAGAAGCTCGAATGACGTTTTGATTTTCAGATGGCATCACAAACCGAACCAGATCTGTTCAACCAAATTTAACTGTCTGGTGATGACGCCCAGTTTTTTTAGTGGCAACCCAGCGAGCAGCGACACACAGCAGCCTCTTGTTTCACCTTGTGGCAGTCGCTGCCATGATAGAGGATAAATATTGACGTATCGCCTTGGTGAACGTTGCACCCAGCTGGACCTGCTGTCCCTCTCTGTCTGGTGTGAATTCCAGCATCCACTCGCTCCTCTCTCTCTCTCTCTCTCTCTCTCTCTCTCTCTCTCTCTCTCTCTCTCTCTCTCTCTCTCTCTCTCTCTCTCTCTCTCTCTCTCTCTCTCTCTCTCTCTCTCTCTCTCTCTCTCTCTCTCTCTCTCTCTCTCTCTCTCTCTCTCTCTCTCTCTCTCTCTCTCTCTCTCTCTCTCTCTCTCTCTCTCTCTCTCTCTCTCTCTCTCTCTCTCTCTCTCTCTCTCTCTCTCTCTCTCTCTCTCTCTCTCTCTCTCTCTCTCTCTCTCTCTCTCTCTCTCTCTCTCTCTCTCTCTCTCTCTCTGCCCGCTCCTCTTCTGTACTCGCTGCTCTTTCCAGCGTAGCCCAGAAAGCCACGTTGCCATGGATACCACTACATCTTTTCAGCCGAATACCAGCACACACACACACACACACACACACACACACACACACACACACACACACACACACACACACACACACACACACACACACACACACACACACACACACACACACACACACACACACCGAAAAAAAAATAATTTCCCTCATCTGTCTGCGACCTCCTTATATGCGAGTCTGTGTGCCTCACCGCCTGCATCTGTTGGCTTGTGTAACTTCCTGTCTGAGTCACTGGCTGCCTGTCTGCATATCTGTCTGCCCACCTGCTACAGCACCTCCTCAAAGACACGTTATTGTCTTTTTAAGGCAGAGAACTCAGAAACATTCCTCTTCTTGGACTCCCTGCCATCCTTCCTGGTTGGCTTGTATGAATTACAATACAATATGATAGCTTTTTTTTTTTTAATCGTCATGGAGTGTTTTATGGTCCCTCTCGTTTCTCCTTGGCTCTGTTCTCTCTTAGCCTCCAGTTGTGCTCCCAGTTTACAGGCAGACAGGAAGGCTTGCTGAGGGCTGCTGTCCCCCTGCCAAAGCTAACAGCTAGTGAGGATGAAAGGCCACCTCTCATTGCCCTGCCTTCCCTTCTGCTGTCAAAGCGCTCCACTCCACATCCATTGAGAAAATGTGCTCAATGCCCTTTGCAGCCATGTCAGCTGCATGGGCATACACTCCATGGCAATGCTGGAATTACTCCTGAGTGTGGAGCTCCTTACACATGACTTTGTTGTGTTTGAGAGTAATTAGCTCCCTAAAGAGTAAAATTAGAACATGTTATTAACCTTTTAACCTTTTTTTCATGTCTGCCCTCTTTTCATAGCAACACGTATTAATATGCAGTTTATTTAAAGCTGCTTCTTTAACTCTGCTCTTCTGTGTTCACGGTCAGCTATTCAGAGTTCTCGGGCTGGGACCACGAGAAGTCAACTTGAGTTTTATAAAGGTGTGCTTTGCATGTGGCCCCTGGGCAATGTATGTGTACCGGGCTTGAGCACACAAGTGTCAGATTCAGGTCCACCTTAGATTTGTAGCAGCTCGGCGCTGCGACAGACAGACAGTGTGTCGTCTGTAGGATGTTGCCACGAGTGAAACCTTCAGTAATTACCGGTCATTCACAGGAAACTCCCTTCACCCAAAAACGCTGCTGGAAATTATACTTGTGTTGCAGTTGGGAAGAGTATAGCTGAAACAATAAATCTGTCAGCTAATAAACAGTAAATATAGTGTGATTAATAATGAATTAGGGAACCGATACTCGGGTGCCAAGTTGGTTCCAAAAGCCTGAAACAGTGACAGTACATGTCTCCGATAATACTGAAGTAAATGAGTGGAATGGCCGATCACTGAAAAATAGCAAAAGTTGTGTGTGGATATATATTGCGTTTGACTTGATGATAAGTTATAGACGGCCAAAAGCCAGAATGAAAAACGGTGCACACAATTCAAGTTGAGACATTCAGTTGTTACCTTTATATCGACAACATGTTATAACAATGTTCACATCCTGAAACGTTACTGTTGTTGTTTGTTAACCACAACAGCTGCTTGTACCGATATCCCATATAAAAACTTCAGAGGCTAATATAGCAATGTTAACCTTTTTAGGCTAATGTAGCGTCAGCCTATAACATAAGGAGCAGCTACCGTACCGACATTGCCATTCAGCTCTTTGTACTTGTGTGTAGTGTATTTTTTTGTAAAGTTTAAAAGAAGGGGTGTTTTGCTTTTCTTTCTTTTTTTTTTAATTACCAGAGTGCCAAATCTAGAATATAATCCTACGATTTAATGGGTGTTCTGGATTACTTATCTAAATTGTTATTGTCCAATTTCAGTCACAACAGATTTCCTGCAAAAGTTTCTAAATAAAAGCCTTGCTGATAAATGAATAGTTTTGTCTACTGAAACACTTGAGGGTGGTTTATTTAAAAGTGATACAGACATTGTGGCTTGTATTAACAGTTCAATGCTTAATAGGGCAAATGGTAGCGGATCAAAACGACGCCTCCAGTTGACATTAATCAATCAATAGGCTACACCTGAAAAGTTCAGGTTGAAAAGCACTCATTTCATTGATACATTTTTTCTTTGAAGTAGAATAAAAATTGGTATCGAGAATTGTGGATTCAAGGTGGTATTGGTATCGACTTCCAAAATGTCTGTACTGTGATAACCTTAATAATGAGTCTCTAATTGATCTTGCCAAACATTTTCTAGCTGCAGCTCTTAAATTGTAAAATGTTGCTGCTTAACTTTGTCTTGTGCTTTTTAATGGCATTTTGAATTCGAGAAAAACGATCGATACCACTCTCACTCTACATTTCTGACTCTCATAGCTCAAATGTATATTGTCAGCTGCAGCAGGAGTTCAGACCAGTGGTTCTTCTACTTCTGCTCGGCATCATTTCCCCCCTATACAGTGAGAGCAAACCAGTGATAGTGACTGATTCTCCTTCACTGACATCATTCACAGCAGCAGCCCGTGCAGGGCAGACTGGTCCTACCATGCCTTTATCTAATCTGTGAGGCAGAGAGAGTTTTTTTTTGTCTCTCTGTACTTGTCATTCTGATGTCAGCCAGCGTGCAGGACGAACCGTCACTCCTCCTCCAGTGAACAGAGAACAGAACGCACAGTGATGACATTTAGATGATTAGCAACCTCCGGGTTGAGACGACCGGTGCTCCCAGTTCCTTGTGTTTTTGTTTAAGGCAGCCTTTCTATCAGGGGTTTTACATTCATGTGTGTGTTTACAGATGAAGACAGGACCTAATTGTTGACATGCTGGATTTAGCTCACTTTGTCATCTGTGATAATGTGCAAGCATTCCTGGATTTTATCTTCTGATCGTGGCTGTAAACTGTTTTCAGACCTATTAGACCAGATGTTCCTCAGAGGAGCGGGCATGTTTCCGCTTAAAAACGAAACCTTGCTTGTGACCACAGTTAAGAATCAGATGCTACACACGCAGTTTATTCAGTGTGAGTTCCTTGTTATTGCTGCTGTGCTTGCATATTATGTACTCTATCTATAGTCAGCTGCCGTCAGCATATTTCAAGAAGACATTATCTTATATAGAGTTACAGTAAATCTGACAAGATAATCTAATGTCAGACAGAACATGCACTGTTTGTGTTGGTAATTAAAAAAAAATTTTTTATGTAAGCATCTACTAAAGGATTAAAATGTGTGTTTGTTTGTTTATGTGGAAACTGAAGCGTAGAGGAGTTAAGAGGCCGTCTGGATTCTGGTTCAGGTTAACTAGTGTGTTGTCTCTGCTGGCACTGCTGCTCCTCAGTGGAGGAGCCAGACTGGGCTGCAGTTCAGGGCTTTACTCAGATCCAGATAAAAGACCTGTTGTCTGGATGGTGAAACCAAATGCCTGTCTTTGGTCGTCAGCTGTTTCTCGTGTCTGTCTCACCCTCACTGTTGATGGGAGTCAACAATTAAAAAAAATGTCAGACCTGGTCAGTATACGAATATGCTGTACAACAGAGCCTCCCATTGTTTGGTTATCATACCGATAATGGTAATGATTTTCACTCAACACCATCTTTGAGAGTGTATACTGTCGATTGTAATTAGGGCTGGGGATCACCAGAGGCCCCACAATACAATATTATCACGTTTTCAGTTATTGTGATTTGACACGGTTTTCAATATTTTGAGTATTGCAATATCATATATTGAGATAATTGCTATTTATTAACTTTGTGTCCTTAACGAAAATCGTTATCAACATCTGTTTTATCTTAAAAAAAAAATGTCAGTCTGTCCTTCTCCCTTCAGCTGTTTTTATTGCAGAAAAACACTCATAAAAATGGATATCTTAAATTGTCAATAGTTGGCATCTTTGTATCAATATAGTATTGCCATTATTGTAATATCGCAATACTATACTGTACATATATTTTCCCTCAACCCCACTCATTACAATCACCACAGTCACTGCTGCTTGGGAATATGAATTGGCATAAATAAAAAAAAAAATCTGCCTGAGTGGCAGAGAAAAGGAGGATTTGAGCAGCACAGCAGCTTTTGATGGCACTCATTTGGAGCAGTATGTTCTTTATCTAAACTGCACTTTGACAAGACTCCAGTGGAAACCCATTCATCTTACAGGAAGTGAAAAGCTGCCCAAAGCCACAAAAATGTTGGTTGAGAATTAAAAACTTCATTGTGTTGCACAGAAGTTCTGAACTAGATGAACCCCAACATGCTCTGTAGGCCAATCCTGCTCAGTGTGGTGCTCCTGTGCAGCAGTGCTTTATCTAAATCATCTAAATGTCATCACCATGACCAAATCACATGTGTTGGTAAGAAAAAGTTGTGAATACTGTTGCATTTGCATTGCAAATTTGTCCTGGCGGGGCCATATTTTATGGACAGGAATTGGCATCAGAGTCACTTGAGTAAAAAGTTAATGTGTATCTCAACTTAGACATTTTATTACCATGTTTGGCACATGAAGAATCTATGCCTACATATACCTGTATCGACGAGGGGATGAATGTAAAAGCTCTTTTCATATACACTGAGGTGCTGCTGTTTTAACAGATTAACTCAGACTCTGTTTTTGTACTGATACACGCAGCACTTTCGTCACACAATACAAACAAGCAAATACACAGCGCATTATAGGAAAAAAAAAACAACCTCATCCATCTCTGCATGCCATGGCAAGCAGAGCCAGCTGTACTGTGCTGATTCAATAAGTTTAGAGGAATGTTAACAACCTCCTCAGGAATGCTGCATTCCCAAGCAGTGGATTCCCAGTCCTGTTGGGGGATCCAGAAGCAGGGGCCTGCGGAGGGAGAGAGCCAGGATAATCTCCATATCTGACAGTGTTTTATCCTTAAAGCGTGCACTATGACTTTATTGTGTGGCTGAGAAAATGTCTTTATCTCAGTGACGTGGTACTGATTGTAGATACGTGGGGAAATCTGGGAGGTTCAAATATATCGTTGATACTCTTTTGCTTTTACATAAACACAAAAAATATATGATCCAGATGAAATATAAACTTCGTGCTCTTCGGTGGACCAATTATGTAATACGGGCCTGGGCATGGAGTAGTTTGCTTGGTTTATGATTTTTATTTATAAATGGAATAATTTAAAATCTGTTGGACATCCGAGTTCACCTCCATTTGAGTAACTAAACTTCTGGATTACTTCATATTTTCAGAGGTACACTTCTTTTGCTCTCTAAAGCCAGGAGACAGTTGTCTTAGTGCCAGAACTAGTAACTTCTTGGAGTCTCTGCTGGTTGTCTGGCAACTAAAAAAAATTATTTTCAAATAGGCCTATGTGTTGTCGTCTTTACGCTGTTTGTGAGTTAATAAGTGAGCTAGAGATGCCGATTGGGTGATTTTATTTTGTTTGGACACAGCCTGGCTAGTTGTTTTCTGATTCTTATGTTAGGCTATGCTAGCTGGCTGTTGACTAGAGATTCATAGCCTATTTGTTGGTTTACTGTACAGACATAAGAGCTTAATCTTATCGTCTAACTGGGCAAGAAAGTGAATCAAATTATTTCCCTAAACCTTAGATTATTCCTTCACAATGAGCCTGATTCAAAGCTGACACACAACAAAAGCACTTTTTCTGTCTTTTCTGAAATACCTGTTGGCAGACATTTTGCAAGTTTCCTTTCTTTCACTGATAATATAAGGTATTTATCTCACTTCTGATGTCTCATCTGACAAAGGATATGAAATTTGGATGGAACAAAATGTGCCCAGTTTGAGGAGAAACACAGACTGTGTGTTTTGTCTGCACCACCTGTTTGCCCTTGGATCAGTTTCTGGGAAAGTGCCTGACGCTGAAATGACAGTGTTGCTGACGTTTTGTACCTTCACACCACAGTCTAGTCCCGGACCTGATCCAACGGGACAGGTATCTCCTCTAAGTCTGAGAAGCCTCTAAGTCCTTCCTCCTCCTCCTCCTTTTCCCTTACCTCCTCCTCATTTCTTCTCATCCTTTCACTTCATTTCTCTGCTGATAGCTGAACCAGCTGTGGCTCCAGCAGCAGCACCAGCTGCCCGAGCTCTACACCTCTCGTTCACACAGTTCACACAGGCGTGTCTATGTCAGGCTCTCACTGACATAGACAGACATAGACAGTGTGTGTTGTGCGTGAATTGACCAGGATGTTCCTGTCTCGTCCCACCGGCTCACTTGCTGGGCTGTGGATGTTTTTTCTGTCTCCCTCTGTGTATCCCTCTCTTTCTTCTGTCCTTCTTTGCATTCAGTGATTTTCTATTGTTTTTGTTTTTTTCCCCCATCTGTTTATAACTGTTTCTCTCTCTCTCTCTCTTTGAATGTCTGTTTGTTCTCTGCCGCTCCATAATTGTTTTTTTCTGTTTTTTTACCCATTGTTGTGTTTGGTCCAGTGATTCATCAAAAAAAGTTTAAAGTTTGAATGTGTTTGCCTGATTTACACAAAAACACAGAAACCTTTGTTACTCTCAGGTAGTGGTGGAAGATTGATTATTGTTTGATTGATTTGTTATTGTTTTGATAAAGCAACCTCTAGCGGAAGACATGACGCACGGTGCCTTTGAAAGAAAGTGACTGGTGATCCCACAGTGATACTTCCCACTATAAGACACCTGCCCCTTGTGACACCAGACAACATGAATACAACTGAACGATTTACCTGTGGTCCATTTGTATAAAGACTGTATGAAGTACTAACTAAAACTACTATCACTTTTTTTTTTCCCCCAACGACAGGTGTAAAATGAACTAATTAACATGCTGTATCTCATTTGTTCAATCTGTACAACAGACAACATAACCAGTAACGTCTTAGTGTCTCCACTGGTTGCCTCGCAACTGGTCCTGGCCGAGATACTGCCCAATACACAAGATTAAATAAATGACATGAAACATTTTAATTAGAGATGCTTTTGCAATGCTGGAAGGCAGATTCTGTTATTTTTGGGCAAGACCAGTTGGTTCCCTGTTTCCAGTCTGTTAAGCAAAGTGAGCGAGCTAGTGGCAGGGGCTTTGTGCTTTAAGTACAGACATCTGGGTACTATCAGTCTTCTAGTTTTACTCTGAAAGTATAAACCTTACAGTACAAGGAGACAAGGGAACAAAGCTACCAGAACTAGCCTACTGAATACTTCAGCTGTCGATCATGTGACCTTTGCCTTGCAGGAGGCAGCAGGCCATCGAGAGACTCCCAGTGAAAGACAGCCAAGGAGTGAAAGAACGGGAAAGGACAATACCCACCATAAAACAAGAGTCAGTAATAGCAGCCACATGTCTCACTACACATGCAAATGTTTAACTGTGCTCCTCCCCTCTCCCTCTGTCCCCCTCACAAACACTCTCAATATCTTTCTTTGTTTTTCTGTCTCTTCTACGAAGCAGGTATACGTACATATTTTGTGTCTTGTCCGCACCGCCATTCCAGTGGATAATTGGAATTTCACTTTCACATCAACTTGTTTCCCAAACCTTGTTTTTTTTCTTCTCCTTTTTCCCTCAGCCCGTCTGTTTTTCTGTTAATGTTTGCTTTACTTCTCTTTGGAGCATTCCTTCTTCGCAGCCCCCAAGGCCTTCGTTTTCCTATAACCGATCCTTATTTCTGTCTCCGTATGTCTTCACATGGAATCAAGGTATTCAGTCTGATGGTATAGAAATGTGAAGGGAGTGCAGAGCAGAGGGGATGTGAGGATAGACAGGAGGTGAAGGGGGAGGAAAGAAGCAGATGATGGGAGTTCAGGGAAGAAAGGGGTGAAAAAGGGAGAGTGGGGGGGGGGGGGAGAAGAGACAACAGAGTGGCGGAGGAGGACTAGAGGAGAAACACATGGAAAGTTAAAACAAAGTGTGTGTGTGGGGGGGGGGTCGCTGTAGATCTCTGGAATGATTTAAGCTTCCTGCTTGACTTTCCAGCACTGAGACGACTGGCGAGCGGGCTGCCAGAGTCCAGGACGACAGATGTGGTCTGAGATGGATGAATTGATGTATCAATTTTATCCATAGCCTGACAAGCTGGAGAGATTTGCTTCATGCACTGCACAAACCCTGACAGGGTCCTCGGGCAGCTCACTGCTGCTCTGTCAGTGAGTCCAACTTGAATCACGTATCTCCTCCGTCTGCAGAATTTACGATCATTTGAGTCAGTGTATCTCTTCATTGTTCCAATCGTAATTTGTACCTTTGGAAGCCGTCCTGATGCACTCACTCACACTCACACTCACACTCACACACACACTCTCGCAAAGACATCCACACATGCTGTAGCTGTTAAGTCACCCACTAACTTGTCTCAGGTCACAGTGTGCTTCCAGACATACAGATTGAGCGCAGAGCCACTCGCGCTTCTAGTAACTTTTGAACGCTGCTGCTTGGAGGCTTCGTGTTTAAGTCAGGTGTCTGGTGTCAGATGGAGGTTAAAAATGCGTGCTTTCAGTTTTCATGTGATCATCTGCATCTTTCACTGGCGCCCTTCACTCTGGAAAAATAACCCTTTCCTTTATGTTTTTCTTCAAACCAAAAGAATTGTTTTTTGTGGGGTTTTTTTATATTCTCTTCTTTTTCAAATCTGAGCATTATTAATAGGCAAGGCAAGGCGAGTTTATTTGTATAGCACATTTCAACAACAAGGCAATTCAAAGTGCTTCACATAAAACCATCAAAAGCATCAAAACATCAGGCAAACGAAAAGCAAATTTAAAAACAATTAAGAACATTGATCGAAACATTAAAAACAGTCATTAAAACATTAAACAAGCTAAAAATAGGATGAAAGTTGCAGTGCAGTTTAAGAAATAAAATGCAGTAATAAAATGCAGAAATGCAGGAAATTGATCAACATCCTTGAGTCTGGTTCAACTGAAGGCAGCAGCAAACAGAAAAGTCTTCAATCTTGATTTGAAGCAGCTGAGAGTCTCAGCAGACCTGCAGCTTTCTGGGAGTTTGTTCCAGATATGTGGAGCAGAAAAACTGAACGCTGCTTCTCCATGTTTAGTTCTGACTGCGGACAGAAAAGAGACTCGTCCCAGATGACCTGAGGGGTCTGGATGGTTCATAAGGTCGCAGCAGATCACAAATGTATTTTGGCCCTAAACCATTCAGTGCTTTGTAAACCAACAGCAGGATTTTAAAGTCAATTCTTTGTTGGACAGGAAGCCGGTGTAAAGACTTCAGAACTGGAGTGATGTGATCCACTTTCCTGGTCTTAGTGAGGACTCGAGCTGCAGCGTTCTGAATCAGCTGCAGTGTTCTGATTGACCTTTTAGAGAGACCTGTGAACACACCGTTACAATAGTCGAAGGGCTAAATAATAGAAGGAATCTATAGAGGGAAGAATCAAAGCAATTCTCCATTTTAAAACAGATTTGTTATATTTATGCTGTTGTCTGACAGATTATCTGCCTTTTCTGCAGTGCTTCAAAAAAAGTTCACCACTCTGTCTACAAAACCAGAATAATCTAATTGATTAAAGTGATTAGCTCTCATCACATTACAGATCTACGATCAAATATGTTTGTTTTGCAGCTTACATGGTCCTATTTCTTAAAACATGTTGCTATATAGTGTAGAGCTTCATATTCATAATTGATTCATATAGTCAATTAATCAGTTAGTTGTTTGACAAAATTATTCGCTTTGATTAGTGTAATTCTTTCTTAATTTTTTTTATGAAGAAATGCAAAACTTCTCTGATTCCAGCCTCTTAAATGTAAATATATTCTCCTCTATGATAATATAAATGATATCTGTTGTTTGTGGACTGTTGCTCGGGAGTGAACCAGACATTTATGGCTGCACCTTTAGCTTTTGGAAACACTGATCAACATTTTTCATTAGTGCTTGACATTTTAAAGACAAGCAGCTTTTCCATTAATGGACAAAATTATTGAAATATAAATTGATATTGAAAAATACCGTAATTTGCCAATCCAATATTGTGTCTTTCTGAATCATTTGGAACAATCATAATATACAAAGTTTTGACGAGCGGAGCTACGAATGACGCTCGCAGCAGTTTAGGAGGCAGTGCTGCATTTCTCCATAACTGTGAACTACTGAAAAAGCCTCATTTATAAATATCAACATGCAACTTTGATTTGATTACCATGAAGTAAAGTGAGCCTGATATGGGAGGTACTGTCCAAAAAGATCACTCCACGGTCTGACAGATGCTTAGAGGCAGCATCAACATGATACAAAAGTTCCATGAGGTTTCACTTATTTTTCCTGCATTGCAGCCTCACTGCTGCGTCTCATTTTGAGCTGCTTGTCGACTCTGGGGGGCAAAATTATCCTTTAGCAGTTGTATTTCTGCCTAGGGTGATAATTTTGTGCCTCATGGCTAAATAGTTTTTCACTCTATAAAGTGTCACAGATTGGTTTTACACTAATCCTGGATCCGACAATATTTTACAGCAAAATACCACATTAATGATACAATAGCCATGAGCCACAGCTGTTTTTTGTGTCAAATGTAGCAGAATTGTCTTGGTTATCATAAATAAATTTGACAAAATTTTTATGTATCATAGAAAACTTTTGATTTGGTCAAATTTTTTTGTTAATTAGTTGCCATTAATCAGCAGCCAAACCTAATAAACTTCGCATTCAGTTTTGTCTGCGCATACGTACAGTAAATGGACAAACACTCAGCGCTCCTTACACAAATGCTAAATTCCCCTTCAGACTACATTTTCATACCAGATTAAAATGGGCTCAGTGCCGTCGCAGGAAAGGTTTCTTGTTGAAGTGGGTGATTTATTAACTGCAGACCAGAAATTCATCCACATCCACAAACTGGTGTATTTGTTTTCTTTATGAACGCTGCCTCACTGAGCACTGTTTTTTCTGTTTCCATCTGTCGCTCGTCTTTCTGCTTGAGCAATGTAACAATTTCCTCTTCATCTGCCTGTTTGGTTTGGACGTAAAAAAAACAAACTCTGTTTGCCCAGTCTGGTGACCTCCTTACCTCAAATACTCCTCACTTATCTCTCTGTCCACCTTGCACACCACACCACGTACACACCAACCGGTTTTATGTCAGTGTATCTGTATTCATCTCTGCTGGCCTTGAAAGTTGATGCTCAAAGAGAGGTTTATCATTCAACAGAAACAGTTCGACCTGGCCGTAGATAAAGAAGTTGCTGCTTCGATAGTCCAGCATGTTCTGTTTTTTATTAAAGAACTACATTTTTGTTTTCTGATCTATCTCTTCCTTCTTTTCTCCCCTTTCTCCTATGCAAGCCTCTTGCTCAGTTTCTCCTTGCTCAGTTTATACTGACCTTTGATTTTGTAGTTTAAAACCCCTTCAACTTTAGTAGATAGCCTATGTTAGTCACTAATGATTGGTTAGGGCAAAATTATAGACTGTACATGTGTACCGGTGAAGCCAGTGCAGAAATGCTTTAAAGTGTAGTACTGCTGAGGGCCACTAGAGGCTGGCTCCAATCCACTCCACTTCATCCTCTGTCATGCTAAACACAGTCAATACATTTTTAAGGTGTGCCTGGTTTGATTGACAGGCCTGGGATGGAGTTAGGTTGCCAGCATAGGTGGATGGGCGTGGTGTCCTCAGGTTCAGTCAGATTAACACTTTGCCCCTCGCTTCTTGCTCCTCCACAGTTTCTCCAAATATGGTCACTTGTGGCAAAAATCAAATCAAAGTGGCGACAGCTGAAATGCCAGACTCTCAGCTTCAAACGACACTTCACAACTGAGTGGGTGACGTCGTGGAGGGTAGCTGCTTGAGCAAAATTAAATCTTTCCCTTGGTAAAAAAGGACAGGAGCTCTTGTCAATCACTTTGAGTGTCAGGCTGCTGCAGATCTTCACCCCAAGCTGAGATTCAGTGGACCACTTCCTTATCTTCCTTAACTCAACAGTAGAATAGAGCCCGTTAAGCAGACGTAGTTGGATTGAAAGAAAACATGAAATAGAGTGAAACCTGACAAAGCAGCCAGTCTTCAGCGAGCAATCAGCAAAAAACAATCACAGTTTAAAGAAGTAACTCAATATCAAAATAGAAGACGCATAGAAAAGAAGCATACAGTATAACGACTCTTTATAGCTGTTTGACTTACAAACAGCACAGTGTGGATGGTTGGTGTATCTTGGCACAGTCTTTGGGTTTTGTTGGATGGCTGAGTGACTGACCGCCGTTTGGCTGCGAGAGGGTGTCAGTGTGGTTGGCTATCTAAACCGCCCTGCCTCCAGGCAGCTCCTGCAGACCTGTGGTGCTCAGCTGAATGATGGATCCGGTGCGAAGGCTGTATGTCCCACCCGGTGCTCACCACTAATGAAAACCAGGCACGAGGAGGCAGCTGCTTTTAGTGCCTGGATCTTTTACTCTTGTCTTAAAGATTGATCCGGTTTCTTTGTCTTAAGGACAGAACCGAAGGTTAGGGTTAAAAACGGTAATCTCATGTTCTGTAACTCCCCTAAAACTACAAATTGTCATTATTACCTTTCTGTTGTATGTGTGTGCAAATTAAACAAACAAGAAAAAGCATATTGATAAGAAAGAAGCTTTAGAGGCGTGTTAGAACAGACCCCATTAGCGTTTTCCTCCTGCTTCCTGCTTTTGTAATGCTAAGCTACGCTAACCACCTCCTGGATCCAGCTTTATACTTAACGCACAGACACCACCCGGACATCTAACTTCTCGTCTCACTTTTGGAAAGAAAATGAATTGCCATGTTTTAACTATTTAGTTAAAAGGAGGGAAGGGGAAATGCTTACGTCATATGTGATACATCTTTTCTAATATATACAAACTGTTTTTGGCTCCGTAGCTTTAGGATTACATGGGGTGCATTATTTTACAGGAGAGAAATGAACCACTTAATTTTGCCGAACTTTATTGTGTCCTTCCTAAACATATTGATGGTAAATGCTACACCTGCCCTACATAAGAGTAACTGCCTCTCCGGCTGAGAGATGTGAGGCTGGCTGATTGTTTGGTGTGCTAACGCTGAAAGGTCCCATTCAGTCAGAGTCACAGCAGAGAACAGAGGGCAGGTAGACTTGACAGCTGCAGACTAAACAAAACTGGTGAAAGAAGAGAAGCAGTCCGATTATGTGATGAATGAAACGGGACCGGGGCTTTTGCTTTTTTTTTTTGTCTGATACTCTCAGTCTGGCGCTGGTATCTGTCTGAGGACTTTTTTCCAATATCAGTACAATAAAATGTAAGCACTGAAAAGACTTGTCCATAATAGTCTACTTAAATTTGAGGGGGTTAGTGTTATCAAGATCAGGGTCTGGATTGACATTGGGGAGATGTGCATTGAGCCATACATGTTGATATAAACGATACTCGTCTTTCCGTTTGGAATTCACATTTATTGCTGCGCTCATGTTATTTGCAGCCATGTGCCAGACGTGTGCTGCATGTAAGCCAGCTGTAATGCACTCTGCCAGAGTATTCCCCTCTTCTTGAATAAACACAGACAGGAGTGAAAACTCTTTGAGAGTTTGACTCGTAGCAGGCTCCTCCTCTGTGTATTTTTATAAAGCCATAAAGAACAGCATGTAGCAAAGTGCACAAGTCAGCCATTATTCCCGGGCCGCTCTAGAATTGGCCACTCTCCCGAAGAAAAACTCCAGCTTTGTTCACTTCTTAACTCTCTCTCCCCTTATCCCTCTCCATCTCCTCAGTCTATCGCTCTGCTGGTATGCGGTGTCATTACTATGGTATTCTATGGTCCTTGTTGCAGCCACAGCTCAACATAGCATTTTTTTTTCTCTCTTTACACAACACACACACACACACACACACAGCCTGCAGCATGTCAACACAGTCACCACAGAAAATTAGTAAAGCCTTCATCACCACCGGTGCCTCCTAAAACACGTCCTTAAACCAGCTCAGTTTTTGAGGTTAATTAACCTAAAGATAATTAGTTCACAGTTTCACATTTGTTTTCATTAGCTCCCAGCACCTTTTAAGTAGTAATATTAACATTAGAACAGCCTGAAGTGAATTACAAGTCAGAATGGGTCCGCTTTTGCTTTTCACGGTTAATGTTTTGAAAATGATAAAGACCTGTTTAGCAGTGACCATCCTTCGCCCTGATAACAGCTGCCACAGATCATGGCAGTGACTCAGCATGTGCAGATGCAGACATGAGTTATTTGCAGAACATTCAAAGGTTGATGCTCTTCAGTACCTTCTGAAATATGGTTTAGCTTTCACCTGAATGTGTCCATGTATTTTTGGCCCACTGTTGTTTTCAGTTTACAGGCATTCAGTCACAAAACTGTCACGGTATTTTTGTTTTAAGAGCAAATTTCTCACACTGCAATCTAAAATTAGGTAAAAATATTTAAACTGAAAATATAATTATTTGGATTGCAAACAAATTCTCCCTTACAGATTTGTTGGTTTTGGGCACAGACGTGAGAATTTGGCTTGTCATAAAAAAGTTTTGCGTGCAAATCAGCGAGTTGTGAGTCACAAACATTTGGTTGTGAATCACAAATGAATCAAAAACCTTCATACAAAACC